>NC_045599.1:115006765-115332765 GCF_009762305.2 Zalophus californianus
ACATGTCAACTCTGCAACTCACTTAACTTTTCCAGATGTGGCTGGAGGGGCTGCCGAGTCGGTGACATTGCAGATGGATGGCCACAGCCCACAGTAGGCAGATGAACATGGGTACCTTTGAAGTGATAGGGTGACTCTTCTCATCTATTAGCCAGAAGGAAAAGCTATCTTCTTCTGTTGAGGCCTTAGTTCATTCCCACCTCAAGAAGACCATGTAATTAACATCTATCAGCACTG
Source organism: Zalophus californianus (assembly GCF_009762305.2). Lineage (NCBI taxonomy): Eukaryota > Metazoa > Chordata > Mammalia > Carnivora > Otariidae > Zalophus > Zalophus californianus. Next base: position 115,007,003 of record NC_045599.1, read on the forward strand.
GGAACTGGGGTCTGGGCTCTCATTCCTAACCACTGAGCGTGTAGCCAGCAGCCCCAGTGGAATCAAAATAAAACTAATGCCCAAGAGAGCTAGAGGCTGTTCTTGTATGGGGCGGGCTGTTCATGTGTAGAAGAAAACACTGCAGTTAACCTGCTTAAGCCAGCTTTCTTCCTGAGCACACAGAACAAGGCACCTGTCCCCGTACAGTGAGCGGTAGTTCATCCTGTCACGTGTTGCCTACGGCAATCTTAGAGCCTAACAGCTCTCGCCCTCCAGGGAGGAAAATGACCACTGGAAATACAAATACAAGAAAGAGCTCTTCAGCCTTCCCTCTTCCCAGCAGATAAAGGTAGTAAAAGAGGTTTCTGGTTGTCTTCCCTAGCAGGATGGACTGAGCTTTGGCATCATGGTAGCATTGGTTTACAGTAGGCTCTGCCATTAAGTGTTTAGGCAAGTTATTGAACCTCTAGAAAACTTGGTTTCATCATCTGCCAAACTGGAGTCATCCTCAACCTTGCAGAGACAGGAGCAGAGTGCAAAGATCACAAAAGAAAAGCCACAGCATAATACTTGCCACGCAAATAGGTCCTCGGTGTTTATAGCCATTTGTAAGAGTATAATGGAAATCATTTTCTTCTTCTAGTTCAGTACACAATACACAAAGCCTGTAAGGATCTGAACCTTTAGAAGCTATGTTTGCAGGCTGACACAAGGTCCTTAACACAGAATTTGATAGATCTAGTGGTCAACTATGTGAGGAGGGTTATCTTGTTCCAGCCCTTTTCTGAGATTGACAGTAAATTAAAATCTACATTTACAAACAACTGATTATGGAAACTCAATTGTTAAAAACAATTGTGTACCTCATTAAAAGATTCATTACAGAGTGGGTTTTTTAAGTGGCAAGACCCTCCCCCCAAGTGCCTTACAATTTTAATATTATTTTATTGAGTCAAAGTCAGGGCCCAGTTCTTAGGACACAAGACTGTTGTGTTGTCACAAACTCAAAGGTAACACCAAGGAGTATGGTGAAGTTCATAAAGACCTCAGGGATCAAAATGAAAAGCAGTTTCAACAGCATATTTGGTAAAATGATTTTTATTCTTCTGTTTCCCTGCAGAAGATTAACTGGGCTTTTCAGACAATATGGGTCCCTGTCCAAAGCATTCTGTGTTCCATGTGACAGTATGGCAGGCAGTGGGACTCTCTCAGCTTCTTCAATTACATAACAGTAATTAGCAATTCTACTTCTCTCCTCTGTTGAATCATAGAATTACTGAATAGAGAATTGGAAAGGAATAGAGAACTCTAGCCCGGCATCTTCAATGTGTAAGTAAGAGAACTGATAGTGGTAGATTGTGTTCTTTCCTTATTATTATTTGTTTCCTCCCCACCCTCACCATGCCCCAGGGGCTCGGCGGTGTGACCTGCCCTGGCCAATGGGATGCGGGTGGATACAGCATTTGCTTCGGAGCAGAAACATTAAATGCAGTGCATGACTTGGCTGGGGTCTTCTTGTTTGAGCCCTTCCCTAGAAGAGCATATGCTGGCTGCATCTTCACTCTGACTTTTGGAGCGAAGTAGAACAGTAGCCAATCCATATGCCTCTCTAACAAGAGCAAGAAATGGTTTTCTAAGTTCCTTAGATACTAGGGTTGCTTGTTTTATAGCATAACCTGGTGAGAGTGGACTAATACAATGACTCAGGAAGTGGAAGTGATTCACCCAAAGTCACATGGACACCTTATTACATAGCCTGGGCTACATTACAGATATCCCCATTAGAAGATTTCCCCTATGCCTCAGCTTACCAGTGTCTCCCTGGAACCTGGTAGTATGTGGCACAAGCTAAGTACTCAATCAGTATTTGTTCATATGAATAAAGCAATCAGTGAAGGAAATGCGGCCTGACAGTTCCATCGAGCTGCTTTGTTCTATGGCACAGTATCTAGTTTAATACTTCCATTACTGTGAACACCAAGTGTCTTATGGCATCAACTGTGGGTCTGGCATGTGTTAGGTGCTTAAGGATCATTCTATCTACTTATCGTGCAATCCTACAGGGCAGGAATTTTGAGTCTTATTTTTAGTCTTAGTATCTTGCCCAGTCATAGAACTAGTAAGTAACAGAAACAGGAAGAGCTACAGTTGTACGAACTCCCAAGCCCAGATGCTCTCCACTGCTTCACAGGCTTTTACCGGAGAAACTACAACTTGGGTCATTTACAGACAGTTGAAACATGTGGCTTGTGTCAGGGCAGGGCCCCTACAAGGCAGTAAGCTGGCAGAGTGGCTCATGCAGTGTGTGGACAGCCCCTGACCCACCAGGAGTAGATCCCACTTGGGCCTAAGACTCTGATTTCTTCCATCCTCGGGGCTGGAGTGTGGGCTGGGGCCAGTCCCTCTGGTGGAGAGCAACTTCATCAGTTTACCCCTGTACGACATGCAACTATTATTGTTTCCTATATGTGCCATGGCCTGAAAAAGTCAGAGAAGCCCTGGGTGAAAAGCAGTGGTTCCAGATCAATCTAGAAACTTTGTGGGAGCATAGTTTTTAGAAAACATTGTAAGCCAAATTTCGAATGGACCCTAATTTACTATTTTGTCCCCTGCATTTCCCCTTTTCTTGAATCTCTCTCCTTTCTTTTCTTGTCTGTCTTTTTCCCTTCCTTCATTCCTTCTTTCCTTCCTTCCTTCCTTCCTTCCTTCCTTCCTTCCTTCCTTCCTTCCTTCCTTCCTTCCTTCCTTCCTCTCTCTCTCTCTCTCTCTTTCTTGGAGTTGTCTGTGAATGACCTCCACTTTGTGGAGTGAGTCAAAGAATAGATAGATAGATGGTTGGATAAACTAACAAAGTCAAAAGCAACTGAGGCAAGTTTTGACTGCAATTAAAATAAGCGTGTTTAGGAGGAAGCAACCTAAATGTCCATTGACAGATAAATGGACAAACAAAATCTTAATATATATGCACAATGAAATGTTACTGAGCCTTAAAAAAACAAGGAAATCCTGTCACTTGCTACAACATGGATGGACCTTGAAGACCTTATGTTAAGTGAAATAAGCTAGTCAGAAAAAGATAAATACTGCCTGAATATACTTACGTGAAGTATCTCGAGTAAAGTCACAGAGACAGAGAATAGAATGGTGGTTGCCAGGGGTTGGTAGGAAAGGGAAAGTGGGAAGTTACACTTTTGCAAGATGAAAAAGTTCTGGAAATTGGCTGCACACAATGTGAATATACGTAACACTACCGAACTCTACATAAACCAGTTAAGATCATAAATTTTATGATACGTGTATTTTACCACAATTTTTTAATAAAGCAATTTTTAGTGAAAGTGGGCTTATTTACTCTGAACAAAGGCTTTGGTTATGGTGTTGGCTGATACACTGATGCTGTGGTCAAGTGTGAAGGGTAGACTACCTGATGGCTTGAACTGCTTTTTACATTGGTTCTTCCTGCATTGTGTCTTCTGACCAGGACTGGCTACGGAGTAGATGGAACCCAGTGCAAAATGCAGATGAAGGTCCCCCTGTTCAAAGAGGAGTGCTATTGATGGTACTAAGATAGGAAGATTTTCCTTTCTTCTGTGGACTCTATCAATTTGTCATGGTGTTTTTTTTATGTGCTATTTACTATCGTTCTAAAGAAAAGTTAAAATTCAAAATGTCCCCCATTCATTTTTATGTTGTGCCTCACCAGTTTTTTTTTTTAAGGTTTTATTTATTTATTTGAGAGGGGAAGGGAGAGAGCACCCAAGGAGAGGGAGAAGCAGGCTCCCCGCTGAGCAGGGAGCCAGACACGGGGCTCCAGCCCAGGACCCTGGGATCTTGACCTGAGCAGAAGGCAGATGCTTAACCGGCTGAGCCACCCAGGCGCCCCTGCCATACCAATTTTAAATGCAAATATTGGAGCATTTACCTTGTATGCCGAACTGCCAAGACGACTGTTCACACTTCACAGCTCACACGTGCATTTCCACTGGAACAGCAGACACTCTGCCCAAAACTAGCTCCTCTGTTTTTATTTCACTTTTTGGTATGCGTACGTTCTACCAACACTCTCTACCTCCAGCTCACTGATAAGTAAAGGACTTTAAAAGACTTTTAAAGAAGGACACAAAACTATGAATGCCCTACCTTTCTCTTTCCTTTTGGGTCATCATTTTCAGCATAAGTGGTTGGCTGATACAGGGGAGTAACACGGGTAAGAAAGTATATGACAAGATTCCTTGGTTGTTCATGTTTCTTAGAATGTGATTGCCTTCTTTCTGTGTTCTAATCAAGCTTAAACAAAGAAGCATGGCCTCTTGGGGTCATTAAGACCTCTGGTTACCCAGTTACCGAGGTAACTTGCCTTGTACTCAATTTGCATCTCGCTGAACTCGCACGTACTTTGTGTCTCCTGGAATTCTGTGCTCGTGGGGCATCTCGAATGTTCTATGCACATGAGGACATAAGAGTGGCAAGAATGGTGGATATTGTGCCTATGTGCTCTACTCATGCATATGGTCCATTGTCCAACTGGACTTTACTTATGAAACACAAGTTCAAAGATAAAATTATTAAGATTTTTGAGACAGTGATAGAAGAGCATAAAACAAATGCAGGACTCTTCAGATTGTTGGGCCCCATGTGACCACAGAGTTCACACACCTGTGAAGCCAGCCCTGTTGCTGACTCTGTCCCTTGCTTTCCATTCCCACAGCCACTATTCTAATTCCAACTCTCCTTGAGCAACTCAAAGATTGATGGATTTCAAAACTGGTTTCCTGACTCTTGCTTTCTTCTCTTCTAACTCATCCTATAAATTATTGCCAGTTTCATTTCCCTAAAGCAGTACTTCCACACAACTCACAACTTTAGTCCCTGTGTGGCGCCTTGCTGCCTATAGGCTCAAATTCTTTATCACAAAATTCAGTGCCTTCCACATTCTGGCCTTAAGCTAACTTGTTAACTTTCTTTCCTCCTGCACCCTTGACCTCTATCCTGATTCGTGCAATCAGTCCAAGCAAAGGCATTACCAAGGAGATTGTTAATACCAAGGGTTTGTCAAAACCACTCCCTGTGTCAAGAATCCAGCTTCTGTTGAAATCCAGTCCATTCCTCAAAGCCAGAGTTTACCTCTCCCATGAAACACTCCTTGACCACCCCCACCCACAGTAATGTCATTGTAACTATTTGTAAGTGGCTGGATAACGGCCACCCCATGAAACCAAGTTCTGCTCTGAGGAGCCTGTAAATATTGCCTTATATGGAGAAAGGATCTTTGCAGATGTAACTAGGTGGAGGATCCTGACAGGGAATTAGCCAGGTGGACCCTAAGTCCATCAGGTATCTTCATAGGAGAGAGGCAGAGAGAGATTCCACGTGGAGGAGATCGCAGGATAGACACAGGGGCAGACTGGACCCATACAGCCACCAACAGCTGAGGAGCAAGGAGCAGGGTCTCCCCAGAGCCTTCAGAGGGGGCGTGGCCTTGCCACATCTGGGGTTTGGCCCAGTGAATCTGATGTTGAACTTCTGGCTTCTGGAACTCTGAGAGAATACATTTCTGTTGTGTTAAGCCATCAGGTTTGTGGTCATTTGTTACAGCAGCCACACGAAACAAACACACTACTCTAGCACTTGCTCCTTACCTTCCACGGCTTGGCCGTGCTCAGTATTTTAAACATTATTTGTATCCTTCTACCAAAACCACCGATCCCTCAGAGCACAAGGTGGCTTCTCTAATTGATTGGCTTTTCTCTCTCACCTTACACGTACACTGCATTTGAAGCTTAACAAGTGCTTTTCTTTGGTGAGGTTTATGGAGGTATAATTTACATATTTTAATATTCACTCTTTTGACTGGACCATTCAGTGAGTTTTGCAAATGCATCTAGCTGTGTAATTGCCAGCACAGTCAAGATCTCGAACATGGCCTTCACCTCAGAAGGTTCACTTGTGCCCTTCTACAGCGAATTTCTTCCTCTACCCCTAGCTCTTGGCAACCACTGATCTGATTTCTGTCCCTATAGTTTTGACTTTTCCAGAATGTCATCTAAATGGAATCCAACCCTATATAGCCTTTTGTGTCTGGCTTCTTTCACTTGGCATGATGCTCTTAGTATTCATCTTGTATGAATATACATGAATACTTCATGTTGTATGAATACTTCATGTTGTATGAATCAGTAATCTGTTCCTATGCGTGCCATACCACAGTCTGTTTATCTAGTCACTAGTTGATGGGCATTTCCAATTTGGACCTATTATAAATAAGGCTAAAGTGAACATGCATGACCAGGTCTTTGCTGTAAAGGTTAACATACAGGTCTTTACGTGGACACATGTTTCATTTCTCTTGGGTAAATACCTACGAGTAGGGACTGTTGGGCTGCATGGTAAGTGTATGTTTAACTTTATAAGAAACTAGCAAACTGTTTTCCAGAGTAGCTGTATCATTTTGGCATTCCCACCAACAAAGTATGAGATTTCTGGTTGCTCTGCATCCTTGCCAGAACTTGATATTATCAATCATTTAAATTTAATTCCAGTAGGTATGTGGTGGTATCTCATTTTGATTTAAATTTGCATTTTTCTTCCTACAAACATTCAGCATGTCTTACTGTGCTTCTTTGCCACGAGTATGTCCTCGTTGGTGAAGTGTCCAGTTCTTTGACCCATTTTTAACAATTTTTTAAAAAGAGTTTTTTTATTTATTCATAAGAGACAGAGAGAGAGAGAGGCAGAGGGAGAAGCAGGCTTCCCACTGAGCAGGGAGCCCGATGCGGGACTCGATCCCAGGACCCTGGGACCATGACCTGAGCCGAAGGCAGACGCTTAACCATGTGAGCCACCCAGGCACCCATCTTTTACCCATTTTTAAACATTGGGTTTTTCTTGTGTGTGTGTATGAGCTCTATCCCCCTCTGTCTCTCTTTCTCTAAATATATTTATCATATAACAATAAATATATATCTCTATAATAAATATAAAGATATATTTATATATTATATAATATGTTAATAAGTGTATAATATAATGAATATAATATATAATATATACTTATATATATTTTTATATATTCCAGGTATGTCCCTTATCAACTGTGGTTTGCAAATATTTTCTCCCAGTCTGTGGCTCTTTTCATTTATTAAACAATATGTCTTAAAGAGCAGAAATTTTCAATTTTGATGAAGTCCAGTTTATCAGCATTTTCTTTTCCACCCCATGACTTCTTTTCCTTATTCAAGAAACCTTTGCCTCCACCCAAGGTCATAAGGATTTTTCTCCTATATTTTCTTTTAGAAAGTTTATACTTTTAGTTCTAACGTTTAGATCCGTGATCCATTTTTAGTTAATTTTTGCAGGAAATGTTTATTATTTGATATGCAGCCCAGAACACAGCCATAAAGAATCTAACTTGGGAATAGAAAGACACATTTCATCGAATGAAAAACAATGTCCTGCAGGAAAGTTTGGAATTTTCTTGGAGGCCCTGATCAGGAAGATTTCCTTTACCATTAATGTTTTGGATTAGCACAGCTTTGCTATTTAAAGGTCTGTATTTTAATAAATTTTGAAATTCCAGATCACAGATGCTGTCGAGAGCAAAATCCTTATGTGGGCTGGCGAAGGTCACCCCTCTGGACATTCTTGATTAACCTGCTAGATGTTGAGAAAATTACAAACCCCTTTCATTATCTGTGAAATGGGTGTAATCCTACTTGACATGAACTTATTTTACAGGCTTGTGCAGACTGAGTCAGAAATCTTATAGAGGGGCCCTAGAGATTTCACATGTACTTGTGATTATTGCTAATTATACTAATTCTCAATTACAACTGCTGCCAGAAAGCCTCCAGATGACGTCAATAATAAGGGGTCCATTGACTTGCATGTGTTGTGAGCGTATTAATTATAATTATTGCTTTGGCGGCTGCAATGTCTAACTCCATAGGTGTTTGTTTCGTTAGTGATTCATTATTTACAAAGTACTCTGGCAGTGAGGAGTCTCTGTTACAAACCAAGGCCCTCCTGTGATGAAACGTCATTATGTTGTGGGATTTTGTGACTTTGCTCCCATGGGAGGCATCTTCAACCCGTTAATGCCCTCAACACACGGCGTAGTGGATTAAAACTAGGATGCGAGAAAATGATTTCAGTTCCACCACTGGGTTTTTTTCACCCTGGAAGCAGGTGCCTTCCCATAAATATTTTCCTGAAATGGAAGTTGCCATGGGAAGTGGGTGGGTGGTCTGGATATCAGACTAAGGGCCTGGCAGTCAGGGGTCTGGATCTATCTTTGTGTCTGAGGGCCCAGGGCAATGGCAATAAATACACAAGTCCAAAGGAGACCTGTGGCCCTGAGCCTGAACTCAGCAAAAAGATAAAGAGAACTGCCTTCCAACGACTATTGTTAAACACTTAGCACTTTGTATTTGTGACATGCTTTCAACCTTTACTTACTCTTCTCTGTAGCCCTGTGAGTTAGGGCAGGACTCTCCCTGTGGCTCACGCTCATGGGGAGAAAACAGCCGGCCGCCCCAGAGGAGGTAATCGGGCCTCTCTCTCTGCAGGGCCTTTTCAGTTGGTCTCTGATAACATTTTAAATTATAAGTTTTTCGGGGTCAGAGGCCCTCGCTCCTTCAGTTAAGTTTTTTGCCCTTAACTTTTTTTTAGTATTAAAAATAGTCACAAGTAGAAAGAAAAGTCTAATAAACTCCCATGACCTCATCTTCAACAATTATAAAGTCATGACCAGTCTAAATTTCTCTCTGCTCCACCCATGTCCCCCTCCCATCCATCTCCCCCAAATGGGCTGAATTATTTCATTTTATTTTTTTTTCTGCTGAATTATTTTAGATAAAAATCCCACACCTATCTTTCCATCTGTAAATACTCTGATAACTATCTCTAGAAGATAAGGATTTTCTTCTATTTTTTTTTAAGATTTTATTTATTTACTTGACAGAGAGAGAGACAGCAAGAGTGGGAACACAAGCAGGGGGGAGTGGGAGAGGGAGAAGCAGGCTCCCTACTGAGCAGGGAGCCCGATGCGGGGCTCGATCCCAGGACCCTGGGATCATGACCTGAGCTGAAGGCAGACGCTTAACTGACTGAGCCACCCAGGCGCCCCATAAGGATTTTCTTATGTGTGTGATATACACACACAGTAGTCTCAAAAACATAAATTATCACACCTAAAAAAATTATTAGTCATATTTGTATATCCAGCCACTCTCCCCAACTATCTCATAAATATTTTTTTCCTTCAGTTTCTTTATAAGAATCAAGATTTAAATTAAATTCCACAAGTTACAATTGGTTGATGCCTCTCAAGTCTCTTCTGATCCAGGGCTTTCCTATCTTGCTTTCGTTTTTCCTTGCAGTCTATTGGTTTAACAGACCAAATCAGTTTTATTGTAGGATTTTGTCCTGCATTTTGCTGATTGCATGTCCATATTATTTTTTCAATAACTTCATCTGTCCCTCATATCTTCTGCAAATTGGTGGCTGGATCCAAAGATTTGATCAGATTAGGTTTGAAGTTTTTTTCCAAGAGTACGTCATAGAGCCAGATACTTGCATCCAAAGACTCGTGATTGTCTCCCTTTTCATTACTAGTCATGGGTGATTGTTGTTGGCACCCATGCATTCATCAAAAACTGCAAAATGGCGATATTTATCACACATTAGCAGGAATGCTTCTTTTTTTTTAAGATTTTATTTATTTCTTTATTTATTTTAGAGCGAGAGCACATGAGAGTTGGGGGGGGAGGAGCAGATGGAGAGGGAGAGAGAGAGAGAATCTCAAGCAGAATTCATGCAGAGCCTGATGTGGGGCTCAATCCCACAACCCTGAGACCGTGACCAAGCCAAAATTAAGAATTGGACGCCCAACCAACTAAGTCACCCAGGCGCCCCTGGAATACATCTATAAAAAGAAAGTTCCCACCACCTACTTGTTGGTTACCCAGTGATGTAGTTGATATAGGAAAGGCAGAGTTAATGCTCGATTCTCTTCTTTATGTATTAATTATCAAATTATTGAGTTCTCAAGTTGTTTCCCAAGTTATCCAATTAAGTTTTTTAATTTTTTATTTTTTAGGCATTAGTATGATTTTATAGATTTAAACATGTTAGTTTGTTTTAGTTTATTGGAACTACTATCCTCGTGGATGCTCAGATTGTGCCATATTGGACCAGTGGTAGTTCCTTCCAATTGGCTCCTCAGTCTTTCTGACATAACCTGGGTTCGGTTTGTTTCCTAGGGCTGCTGTAACAAAGTATCACAAACTGAATGGCTTCAAAGACTGAAATCAAGATGTTGGTGGGCTTGGTTTCTCCTGGAGGCACAGAGAGAGAATCTGTTCCCGGCCTCTCTCCTAGCTTCTGGCAGGTGCCAGCAGTGCTTGGTGTTCCTTGATCTGTAGACCTATCACTTCAATCTCTGCCTCCAACACCACATGGTATTCTCTCCCTCTGTGTCTGTGTCTAAATTTCCCTCTCTTTATACCGACACCCGTCAGTGGGATAGGGGTCACCCAAACCCAGTATCACCTCATTTTACTTGATTCCCTCTGCAAAGATCCTATTTCCAAGTAAGGTCATATCCACAAGTACCAGGGGTTAGGCTGTGAACATATCTTTTTGGAGACAAAATTTGACCTCCAACATCCATGATAGTCTTTGATAACTTTTTCTTGCTTTCTGGTAAGACAAAATGTTACGGACCCAGAATCGGTTCTCATTCTTTTAAGTTGGAAATGACATTTAGGGACCACAGTCTGAGCACTAGGAATGCTCATCTTTACCATGTTAGTCATTACCTCTAGGTCTTTTCAAAGAACAGAAATGGGAAATGCTTTTATATTTTTAAAGATACAGCACATTATAAATTCGTAACTTTCACCTCTAATTCAAATTTAAGACTCTAAGACTTAAGCCCATCAAACTATCACCTATGTCTCCTTTCTCCCACGGTGAAGTCCTGGTTCTCAATGACACACAAAATATTACTCTTTTACTTTATCCTGTGATATACACACACAGTAGTCTCAAAATAACAAAACTAATAGTACCAGCAATGATATGGTGACTGAAAACAGTTTAAGGCTTTTAAAATTATTCTTGCAATTCTCTTTGTCCTCAGAGTACATTCCACTCAGGATGGACAGTGAAATTTCTGCATATTGTTGTCATGTGAACTAATTTTTCTATATGTAGTTATGCCACCAACTTGGTACACAATTAAGTTCATTTATATCCATTTATTTTAGGGTTTCCTAAAATTAAAAAAGGGAGGAGTCCCTTTTTTAGAAGTGATCATTTAAACTTTCCTGTCTCTCCATTTTTGCATGATTGATCTTGTATCTGCAACCTTGTTGCACTCATTTATTAGTTGTAAACTAATAAATGACCATTAGTCATTTATTATAGTAGATTCCTTAGGGTTTTCTATGTATATGATCATGCCATCTATGAATTTTCAGTGTTCCTTATTCCTTTGCAATCTGAATGCCCTTTGCTTCTGTTCCTTGCCTAATTGCCCTGGCTAGAATCTCCAGTACAATGTTGAATAGAAGTGGCAAGAGCGAACATCCTTGTCTTATTACAGATCTCAGGGGGAGCTCTCCACTCATTCACTATTAAGTATGAAGCTAGCTGCAGGTTTTTCATAGATGCCTTTAACAGACTGAGGAAGTTCCCTTCCACTTCTAGTTTGCTGAGTGCTTTTATTACAAAACAGTGTTAGATTTTGTCAAATGCTTTTCTGTATCTATTGAGATGATAATGCATTTTTTAACTCTATTGATACAGTGTGTTACATTAATTAATTTTCAGATGTTAAAACAGCCTTGCATTTCTGGGGCAAATTCCACTTGACCATTGTGTGTAATTCTTTTTATATATTGTTGTGTTGACTGGCTAGTGTTTGTTGAGGATTTTTATGCCTATATTCATAAGAGATGTTGGCCTACAGTTTTTCTATGATGTCTTTGTCTGGTTTTCATATCAAAGCAATACTGACCTCATAGAATGAGCTGGGAAGTGTTTCCTCCTTCTGGAATAGTACTTCCATTTTTTACTATACAAAAATGTGTGGATATATGTTTTGTGTGTGTTCTCATTACTTTTTTATAGCTTTATAGTACTCCACTGAGCAGATGTACCAATGCTTATTCAACCGGCTCCTTAATGATAGACATTTGAATTGTTTCCAGTCCTTTGCTATTATAATTCATACTGCACTGAATTACCCTAGCAATATACCTTTTCATATGCCCATGCGTGTGTGGTATAGACTCTCAGAAGTAAGATTTATGAGTCAAAGAGGAGACACATGTGGAACTTTGCTAGATATTGCCAAATTCCTTTCCTTAGGAGTTGAACCATTTTGCATTTTGTTTAAAAATTATTTGTGCACAGCTTCACTGAAAAAGTATTTTGCCTAACTTCTTTTTCTTTTTGCCATTTTGGTAGATAAGAAATAGTAACTTCATAAAGTTTTAATCTGCATTTATTTCATTATGACTGAGTTTAAACATCTTTAAGGGCCGTTTGCCTATCTTTATGAACTATCTGCTCATATCTCTAGCCTATTTATTTATAAAGTAGTTGGACTTTTTCTTCTGTTTTCAGAAACTTTTAGACATGAAGAATATCGACAAATCTCTGTCTACAGTTTAAATGGCAAACATTTTTTTCCAGCTTAACATTTGTCTTGTTACTGTGCTTATGGTATTTTCAAATGCAACGTTTGCATTTTTCATTTTTATAATCGATCCTCTAGGTTTCATTTCTGAACCCAGCACAGGCACAGGAATAATTTAGAAAGAAAGAACCCTGATTTGAGCAGTCCAAGTCCAAGGAAATCCCTGGCTAAATGCCCAGAGACCTCAACCCTAATGATTTCCCTTGGAGCCCCTGACGTCCACCAATCTGCCTTACCATTATTAATGCAATTATTACCGGATAAACTGGAGGTTTCCGAGTAACACTCCTTCCCCAAACTTAGAATCTGTTTTCCTCACAGAGCTTTTGTTAACTTGGGTGGATGAAAGTGATAATGTGGGGATGACTACAGGGAGGAGGATCCTGCGAGCGAAAGCTTTGGATAAAGCTGAAGGGCCCTAAACGATGCGAAATGTGGCCGACAAATGTGCTTCCCTCTAAAGCCATTGCCACGAGAATAGAGAGATGTTTTCTTAAATTCCTGTTCCTCTTCTTAGAAACTAATTGTGGCTTTCATCAGGACTCCTTTTGCAGAATAAAACAAACATTCAGATCTTGAAAGTGTCTGGGAGAGACTTTCTCAGTTTTGTGGCTAAGGCCCCATTTCTTTCATGTTTATAGACTTCAAGAGAGCGGGCGTGCTAACTATTCATTGTATAAAAGTAATAGCACGATGGTCTGCGTTTCTTTCTCTTCACGTGCCTTTTTCTTGGCAGGTGAGTTCTGTTTGCCAAAGGGACTGCACTCATTTCACGTTTGGGTTAATAGGTTTACTTTTTGCTTATTTTTAAACATTTATTTTATTTTTTTAAAAGATTTTATTTATTTATTTGAGAGAGAGAGAGAGAGAGAGTGACAGAGAGCACAAGTGGGGAGGAGAGAGAGAGAAGCAGGCTTCCCGCTGAGCAAGGAGCCCGACATGGGGCTCGAACCCAGGACCCTGAGATCATGTCCTGAGCCGAAGGCAGGCACTTAACTGACTGAGCCACCCAGGTGCCCCTATTTTTAAAAATTTAAATTAGGAAGTATTCTAAAAAGCATACGTGTTTAAAACCCAGAAAGTAACAGTCACCACCCACCCCACATGCCACATCCATCTTTCAGCCCGAGTTCCTACACGAAGCTTTTTTTTTTTTTTAAAGATTTTATTTATTTATTTGACAGAGAGAGATAGCGGAGAGCAGGAACACAAGCAGGGGGAGTGGGGGAGGGAGAAGCAGGCTTTCCGCGGAGCAGGGAGCCCGATGCGGGGCTCGATCCCAGGACCCTGGGATCGTGACCTGAGCCGAAGGCAGAGGCTTAATGACTGAGCCACCCAGGCGCCCACGAAGCATTTTTTTTAAAGTGAAACTTCGAATATTGGATTCAAACAACTCTCTGCATTACAAAAAGTAATGTAAATTTATATAGAATGTGACCGGGCACATACCCGTGTAATTATACACCTTTTTTTTCCCCACATAGGTTTGAATAAGGTTGCTTTAGGCTGTCGTTGCTACTTCGCTCCAGATAATTGGTTCCTGTTCTATACCTCTGCAGCGCCTGTCCTTTGTCCTTCATTTCATGACTTGCAAAGAGGATACATTGGACCTAATTTCTTTCTCTAATTGTCCCCAAACATGCAGTTGATTTAGGAACAATGTCGGACAGTACTCAACACAGAACACAAAGGAAGGGTCCTTTATCTGGTTATAATTTAGAAGTGGGCCCGTTCACTTTAATATCCCCTTTGCTACTGGGTTGGGTTGAACTTCCAGAAAGCTGAGCTTTATCTCCATATAGGAATTTAGACAGATAGTGTTCAAAAGTTGCGAGCACGTTATGATTCTGACAAATTAGTTCCTAATTATTTGGCCGCACGCTCTGCCCATATTGCATGCAGAGCAGGCCTTTACCAGGACACTTGGAGAGTTTTGTAGCTTAAACGGATTTAATTTAAAACAAATGGAACCATGTGATTATCTCAACCACAAATACGTAACACAATGTGTAATATATTTAAAAGGCAGGAGGAAATTTAGTAATGGAATTTCAAAACTGTTTGAAAGAAAGAAACTTTGAGGGAAGAGAAAGGAAGAAGTGAATTGGTGACGCCAGTTTGATTATTTTCAAATACCACAGCTGGACTTGGATTTGTACAATAGGAGTCATGGTGTTATAAAGGACACCAGAAGGAATCTGAGTGCTGGGATACCACATGGACAAATAAATGACAAGGCTCTAGGCACCCAGAAGACTGCAAAAATCATGCACGCCCAAGGTACCTCAGTTTCTATAGTTAAAATTTCCCTATTTACCTACCCCATCAGGGAAATATCTAGGTAAAAATATAGTCCATGTTGTTTGTGCTCACTTGTTTACTTAGTTTTTTCTTCCTGGCTACTCATGCACTCTGTTGCTATTCCAACATGCGTACCTTCCACACAGACCAAATTCTATGGTAATAATAGCAATAGCAAGCTCTCAGTGAGCTCTGAGTATGTCCCAAATGTTGTTCTAAGCAGTATGTATTACCTCATTTAGTTCCTACAACAACCTTGTGAGAGGAACACTATGGTGATCCTTCTCTTGCAGATGGGGAAGGAGTAGAGAAGTTCACTTGCCAAAGATGACACCTAAAAATTTGTTCTCAACCATTATATGACACGGCCTTTCCAAGCATACCAAATATCTTGTGACAAACGCCTTCTGTAATGAAAGGACTTCCAAGGACCAGCTGATCTGGGGTAAAAATGCAGGACTGAATATTTCAGAACTATAAAAATAAAGGAAATTCTCAATAAAGTGTGACAGCAGGTTTACAAAGCATTCACTTCGACGTGTGAATTTTAATACATCAAATTTGAAAACCAACCACGTTTCTGAATAGCCACATCCACTGTAAATGATTTATTAGATTGAAATGTACAGAAGTACCCACAGTTGACTCTTTTTTGACCTAGAAAAGTTTCAAATGGTTCAATCTAATCCTTTTGGCACTATTGAATAGATGATACTTCTTAGGGATCTGAGTAAAGAAGGCCCCTTGGTCTACCCATCAGCAGTAGTTATGGGGCCAAACACTATGCCAGTCCTAGGATCAAAAGCTAGGGAGACATCGGGGTGCCTGGGTGGCTCAGTCGTTAAGTGTCTGCCTTCAGCTCAGGTCATGTTCCCAGGGTCCTGGGATCGAGCCCCACATCGGGCTCCCTGCTTGGCAGGAAGCCTGCTTCTCCCTCTCCCACTCCCCCTGCTTGTGTTCCCTCTCTCGCTGTCTCTCTCTCTGTCAAATAAATAAATAAAATCTTAAAAAAAAAAAAAAAAAACTAGGGAGACATGGATCTTGCCCCAAGAAATTCTTGGTTTTCAACGGGAGGCAGACAAATATACAAATAATTATAATTCAGATAAGGTCACTGCAGCCCTGAAGTTCTGCATCAAATGTCTTGAGGGTGTTGAGAAAAGGAAATGTACATGACCCTAGAAAAGGCGGAGATGTCTTTACACAGAACATGAGCTCTGACTGGGATGTAATGGTGGAATAGAAGTTCGCCGCTACTGCTGAAAAGGACATTTAAACCATGCAACAGATTTAGCTTTCAGAGATGAGAAATGGCATTGCTCTAGCATCATTAGATTTTTCGTGAGGGCAGTACTGTGGACCTGCCAAACCTACCTGATTGCAAACCTGGGCTATGTTTCTTCAAAGCTCTATATCCCCAGACAAGTTACTTCTTGTCTATAAGGTGGAGAAACCAACACCTTCCTCATAGAATGATTATGACCAATTGCATAGTGTGTGCTAAAAGTTCAGCAAAATCATCCATGCAAGCTACTTAACAACTGGTGGCTATTTCTACAATTGTTGCACCGTTTACTTCTTTGCTAACCAGCACATCACTAGACCGAAATCAGAGAGATGTCAGCTCTGTTTCCCAGGAAAGCCAGTGACCTTGTGGTTGGAGGACTGGGGCAGGTATTTCATCAGTGGATGATATATGACCTTAGAGAGTGTGTAGCTTTTCATCGGGGCATAGTGTGGTGCAGAATTTTCCCAGAAGTCTGTGGTATCTGTTTGTCATCTTGCAAGTGTGGTGTGTGAGCTTCAAGAGCAAACTTGTCAGCACACAAAAGTTCCCAGATGGCTTTTTCAAGGACTTTTGATCTCTGCTGTCTTTGATTTGAAAGTTCCCCAGAGATCTGAAAGCAGATTTCTTGTTGCCTCCTTAAACATGGCTGTGCAAAATTGAGCAAATTATTGGCACAGTCAGCCTATCTTGTTTAACTACAGATGGATTCATGGCAGGAAGAGTGACTTTTCATCTGATATCATTGACTGAGCCGTGATCCACTGGTCATGGGAGCTCTACAGACTTCTCAGAAGCCCCTTGGAAGATGGCAGCCAAGTCCACCTGTGGTCAGCTGGAATAAAAGTTCTAATTGCAAAATCTTGCCTATCAAACCGCCGCTAGATTTTGTCCTGCTGCAATCAACTGTTTTGATTTTTGAGACATTTTATTAGCTTCACCCACAGGCTGTCATGGATTTGATATGGCAGCATAGAAGCTGCAAATAGTGAGGTCCCGAAATGCAAGAACACAGTCAAGTCGGTCACAGTCAAACAAGGCTTGTGCAACATACCCCCTCGGGGCCGGCTTCTTGCACAGAGCAGAGGACAGAAGGAAGACGATCCATCCTTCTGCACACTGGGCCCTTAGCTCTCAGAGGGAAAGATCTGAGTCTTAAGACTTGAAGTCCACCAAAAGGTAGGGCTCTGCTGTTAGAGACCCTGTTGTCTACACAACAGGACCGTAGCCTCAATTCAGGGCATAAAATAGCCTAAATTTGTTAACCTTGTCTCAGTATTTTGCAAACACTGTGCAAGAGTCACGTGGCTTATGCTGTACAAAGGGTTAACGACAGATTTACTTTTGGGGGAAGACGTGTTTTAGTTGTTCCAAAGCCTCGTCCCCTTATGACTGTGTTCTGATATAACCTTAGTGCCATCCAAGGCAATAAATAGCCGAGGAGTTGGGGTAAATCCAATTATTTTTCCACAGCATCTTTCGTGGTAAGTGTGTCCGATTTTTAAAAATGAGACTCATAAACCACATCATCACAGAGTCCTGTTTTTGTCTCCAGGGGTTTCAGAGTTCCAAATGCTTGCCTTTTTGGACGTTGCATTGATGTGGCCCTGGGGATGGGTTAGAGTCACTAAAAACACTCCTGGCACCGGATCACCTTGCGGCTGAGGTGAAATGGGGATCTTGTTTTCAAGAGGTTGGAGGAGAACTCACAGGAAAGGCCCCGAGAGCAGACAACTCTCTCTTTGGGGCTTAGGAGGGATTGACCCTTGACCTTCCCAATCTTCAGACCTCAGAACCTCCTTGCTGGTCACACACATCCACATCCGTCCTGGAAGCCAGAGCCCCCACGTCCTCGGAAATTCCTAGAAGTGTAAAGACAAAATCAGCCCCAGGATGTTGGCAGGATTCAATGTGTTACTAAAAATGGGCCTTTGTGGATGGAGACTTAAGAGTTTTAAGTGAAAAAAGAAAATTTATGTAATTATCAGTGACTCCAGTGACTTCATTTGTTCTGAAATGGTTCATTACCAAAGATTGAAATCGGGTCACAGGAACACGGCTTCCCAGTGAGGGAGAAGCGTCTCTCTCTGCAGCCCCTACCCCGCCCTCTCATCTGGGCCAAGAAAGTCACTGGGGAATGTGTCAGGAAACTATTCGCGGGGGTCTGGATTTACAAGCTTCATGACTGTTCTGTGAATGCCACAACCTACCTTCGCAGTGGTTCCCAGTCCCCTGCCTCCTAGCTGACTTTGGGTCCTTTCCCAAACACTAAATAACAGGACAGGGAGAGAAGACGGTTTCTTTTCCAAAGTGCAGAAGCAGAAGGCTGGGCGACTGTGCTCCTGAGCCTGTGTCCCTCTCCAGCCCCCTGGCTGATACCTACTCTGGGGTTAGCGTGTGAAGGCAAAGGTCTGGATGGAGCTGGGAGGAGGGGAGCAGTTTTCCGTGACAGCCTCCCTTATTCATGGCCCTCCTGGTCTCCGCCAACACTGTATTTCCTGGTACCTCTCTCGGGGTTGCAAAGGAGGAGCTGTTGGATCATTTGATTAGCTTTTTCCCAGAACAGGGACCCTCCCATCTCTGTTTACTTCCCAGTGAGTGAAGGAGGAGGCCCAAGAATGGGGCGCCTTCTGGGGCAGCTCCTGAAAGAGAAACAGCCCCAGAGTCAGCATTGGTTTTGCTATAAATGTATCAATGTTCCCACATCAGGTGGACACCTGCCGACCACTTTCCTCCGCCCTCCCGACCCCTGGGGAAAACCACTTCTGGTGGTAGCTACCCCCACAGACAACGGAAACACCCCTTGCTCTGCATGGACACCTGTCGAATCATTTTTTTCTTCAATTGTAGTAAAATAAAAGAAAAAAACACATAGCATACCATTTACTATCTTAACCGTTTCTAAACATACAGTTTAGTAGTGTCAGCCATATTCATATTGCTACCTGCCAGATCTCTAGAACATTTTCCTCTTGCAAAACTGAACCTCTATACCCCATCCCACTGAAAAACGCCCCACTCCCCCGTCCCCCGGCTTTGGCAGCCACCATTCGACTTTCTATTTCTATGAGTTTGACTACTTTAGATACCTCATAAAAGTGCAAATATACAGTATCTTTTAGTCACTGGTTTATTTTACTTACTATCACGTCCTCAAGGTTCATCCATGGTGTAGCGTGTGGCGGGATTTCTTTCTTTTTTAAGGCTGAATAATATTCCATTTGTTTATGCATTCATCTTCAGTGGACTTTCGGGTCGCTTCCACCTTTTGGCTATTGTGAATAATGCTGCAGTGAATATGGGTGTGCAAATATCTCTTTGAGATCCTGCTTTCAATTTTTGGGGGATAAATACCCGAAAGTGGTATTGCTGGCGTAGGCTCCTGCCCTTGGATGCATGTTTGATATTCCTACATCCTTCCACATCAACTACCCAAAGCCATCAATTGTAGAAAGCATCCTTCCTCCAAAATCATTCCCTCAGGAGCATCTAACAGATGACAGGCTGGCCTTTGCCCCAGTCTTAAGTCAAGGTACAACATGGACTTTTCATTTTCAATCTCTGGTGCCCTGCTGGGTAATTGCCATCAAGTGCAGGAACTCAGTTCAATCACCCTCCATCCCCCAGCAGACCTCTCTGGCATCTTCAGCAAGTCCTGCCATCGGGGCGAGGTTCTACTGCTCTCTAGACAGTCACGGGCATTCTCCTAGGGCTGATCATGGGCTCCTATTCTGTGAAGTCCTGGCTCCAGCTCTCTTCCCCAGAGGGGTGATGGCTAGTTGAGCATAACTTGGTCACTTTTGCTAGACAGCCCAGCAGTGGAAGAGGGACAGTGGTTTGGCCACCTACCCAGGCTGAAGAGATTTGATTTTCTGTGAGAGGAGCTCATTCCTTCATGCTGCAGAAGAGGGAGTGAGACCTGCAGGGAAATCGTGGGAATGGTTCTTTAGCCAAGCCTAACACACAGACGTGCACGCACACACACGGGCACACACAGAGGCATCGAGGTCTTGCCTACTCCAGCCTATGGCTTCCCTTCTAATCATTCTTTTTCAATTTCCAGCTTTCAGCTTGGAATTTTTGGCTCCAAAAGAACATAAGAGGTAAAAATTGTTAAGACTACTAAAAAAGTGCTCTGAATTTTGTCACTGTCTTTTGTGTTCATCTTATTATCAAGGTGACTACTGGCTTAATATGTACATAGAGAAGTTTTCACAACAATTAGAAATCCCCCAAATAGCAAAAGAATCATTTCTTTGGTTTTGTATCACCCTCTCTAGACTTTTTTTAAAAATGCAAATGTGCCTAATAGGAGTAACTAACACTCTACTGTAATTTAGTTTGTCAGATTTGGCTTTCCTCTGGGGGGTGTGGGGGAGGCAGGAAGGGGAGAGAAACACAGAAAGCAGAGTTGGGGAAACATTAACAAATTTCGTCTATTTCCCAATTTTTCCTAGGATCGGCTTGTGTATATTTCAGCTAGAATTTCATGAATCTTTGTGTTTCAGCACTTGTCTACTTAGGAAAAATTGAGTGAACAAGTTACCCAAATCATTTTTGACATCTCAATTTTACATGCTGGTCCCATGTTATGAAATATTGTATGGGAAGGAGGCGTCCCCAAATGTTTATCTGTTTGTTTCTCGTCCTAATTAAGTCCATGTGGATCTCATGTGACTTCAGAGTATGAGGACCATGTTTCCATTTTTTTGTTGTTTTGTTTTGTATTTTCCTTTAATGTGCTGCTTCAATTAGAGAAGGAACACATCAATATTTGGATTGAGAGGTAAGGTACAGAGAGGGAATTGTTTGGTTCATAAACTATCAAGGGAATATATGAGCTCTTAAATCATCAAAAAGAAATATCCTGGTATTAAGACACTTTGGGATAAAAGAAGTAGAAATCAATTTAAGCTAGCTGAAGCAAGATGTGGGGGGTGGTCTGAGGATAAGGGGTGTCTTCTGGAGCCCACAGGTAGAAATGCAGCCCAACCTGAGAAACTAAGGTCTGGGAAGCTTGTCAGCAACCCAGAAACAAACTGCCTCTCATTCCTGCTGCCCCCTGAACATCTGCTTCTTCTTTTCTCTTTCGCTGCGGACCAACGTTCTCTTGTTCTCTGGTCTCATTGCAAAATGGCTGCCCCAAGTCTCCTGGATCGACGTGTTATCAACCACATAAAGGATAACTAGCTAATAATTAGCCCCAGTTCTTGGGAGGGAGAACCTGATTGGTCCAACTTGGATCAGCCTCTACAGTGGCCTAATGAATTACTAACAAAGGGACAGGGTCACACACTAAGAACGCAGCTGCTGGGGCTCACCTAGGACACTGGGGATATGTTCTCAGAGCACTGTATGCATCTGTAATAGTCAGTCCCTGTTCCAGAAGAAAGCTATCCAGAGTTTCCTGTATTTCCTGTTTGTAACCTGAATGTCCCCAGGTCCCATCAGCTATGAGCACAAATGGAGTCCTGGTCACAGCACCAAAATAATATAGGACCTCAAACTTGCACAAGTGCCACCAGGGGTTTTCTTGAGTGTTTATCTGAGCTCATAAAAGACCAACTCTAGCTGGGTCCCCCCCACTCCCCAGGTAGGCCAGCTCTCCACCAGGCATTATAGTCTCGGCCACTGTTCTGCTGGGCACGTGACCACAACACATGCACCAGACTAGATCCTTCACTAGGGTGCCCCTCAATTTCAGTGCATGGCTGTTGTCCTCGTATCATTGTTAATAGCACTCCCTTTTATTCTCAAAAGTGTCCTGGTTTGTACAATAAATTATATGTTCTACCTCTCCCGAAAAATGGTCCAAGGCAAGGAGGCCTTTGTGAATCCTATTAGAGAAGCTTTCAAGCAGCGCAATTTGTGCCCCCAGCATTTTATAGGGTGGCAGAGAAACCCCATTTGACCTACATTGACCAAAGAGGGAGGTGTTTATTGAGTGACATAACCAAACTAGGGAAAGGACAGGGGGTAGAGTTTGCCGCAGCAGTCACTAGATTCAGGACTCCAAACACCAGGGAACTCATTCCTTTGCTGTCTGCTTTTTGTCTCAGCTTCTTTTATTGTATTAACTTTATTCCTCAGACTTGTCCCCATGTGGGGAAAACTTGGACACTATCATCAGCTCTGGGCCTATGTCCTCAAAGCTTCACAACCACAGAACTCAGAGAGCTCTCATTAGGAATCCCAGGAAAGAGCCTTTTGACTATGGGTTGGGGCATGTGCCCATCACTGGACCCATCACTACGGACCAAGGATGAGGCACTGTGATTGACAACCACCACCAGAATCCTACTAAAAGGAGGGGGGGTGCTGTTCCAGGCAGACAAGACAAGCAGTGTCTTGTCTATCCACCCATAGATCTCTTTCAGTGTTTAATATCACCAGAACGGAGACCCGAGTCCGGTGGGGGCAATCCGTGAAATAAATGTAAGTAGCCCCAAATCCCGCCCCTCCAACAACTAAGATTTTCTAACTGAGGCAAGCTCCTCCTGATCCTTCTTCCCTTTGTTCACCCAGGAGGGTCCACAGTCCTTGGGCATATGGCTTTGGTTAGGCTGCCCTAGCTGTTCATCAGAACCCTGGCAGTGGGCATAGCTAAGGCATGACCCTAAGGACATCATTATATATATTAGCAAAAACAAATGGGATTAGGGAAACATGTACATTGCATACCAGCCCAACCCTGGTAAGTTCTTGAAATTAAACCATACAACTTACAGATCTATAGCTTAGAAGCTAGGGTCCTGAAGGGCAACCCTGTGGGACTCATGGGAAGGAAGTCTCTCTGTCAGCCTCTGTTTCTCTCTCTTTCCCTCTCTGTATGTGTGTGCATTTCAGATATAACAAGGTGTTTGTAAACCAGGACTTGTATGTCACACTCACTGGCTTTAGTAAATGGGCTTCAAGCCTAAATGTTATTCACAAAGAGAAAAGCAGATTTCTGCTCCGATAAGAACCTGAATGTTATTTTCTCTGTTGAAGGGAATTTCCACTTTTTTTGAGTATTGCTAATTAACCAAGATATCACCCCCCCCCCCAATTTGTAACAGTGCTTTGAATAATCCTCAGTAAAATTGGGTAATTTTAATCTTGTTCAAGAATGGGTTGCATGAAAAAAAATTTTTTTTTAAAGAATGGGTTGCATGCCTATGTGGGTTTCCATATCTGCAATGGTTTGCAACCAGGGCTTTGTACTGGTTGTCCTTTAGGGTCCTTTCAACCCTCTGGTGCAAAGAATTGTGAGTAGACAGATGAAGCCCATTCAGTCTGCGTGTGAGACCCACCTCATTTAAAATTCCTTTTATCTCCTCTCAAACACATTTGGGAAAATCATCACAAATTAAGAGACCATTGTGAAGTTCAGTGGCATACCTTAAGAGAAAGGAGATTAAGCTCTGGACAGCTCACCATGAGGTGAACTGCTGAGTGTGCACAAGTTTTAGAGGGGGCCACATTGTAGGTGAACTATGTTTGGAAAACAGCAGTCAAGACAAGTGTGTGGGCAGTTGGGGCACCATCTCGATGGGGAGCAGTGAGCTCCCACCAACAAGACCACTTGCATGCTGGGTACCCTTCTGAACCCTGGCACATCCCAGTGCCAAGTCCAAAATGAGTCAGTGGACTGATTGGATGCACCATATGGGAAATCTCTCTGAAAACCATCCCTCCTAAAGGACACACACCAAGGCATGGCTTGTCTAAGGCTACACAACTTCTGCCAAAAGATGATTTTGCCACAGCTTTTAAACATATGACGCAAGATTTGTGCTGTGAAAAGTCCCCACTTACAATTTAAGTATTTCTGTTCAGAGGGATAAAAGAAAAGAAAACAAACACAATGAGCTCTAACACAGGGTCTGTTTATGGCAATGGATCAGGCAGGTCTCTCTCACTTTACTACATCCCTGACTGCTTGTAACTGGTCCATTAGTTTAAAGGGACTCCAGGTTGACTTGATAATGAAAACAGTGTTACCCTGTAATTAATTATACAGACTAGTTATCCAGCCTCCATTTTTCTGTACCACTCATGGTACTGACTTTCCACTTTTTAGTTTTCAGTTTTAGAAAACAAATTCTTGTTAAACCTGCATTTATTGACTTTGAGGATGCTTCTAGGAAATCGTTAAATATTTTTAAAACCAAAGATCACTATAGTCTTGCTAATTTCCCAAAGAGAAGTCCAAGTCTGAGAGAGACAGAAACCCAACTCAAATTATATCTGTGGTGCCCGGGAGACATCCCTAGCATAGATGAGTAAACCTGAAAAGAGCAAACAATCATGAGCAATTAGCTGGGTCTTGGCTAAATGTGATTCCACCGTGAACCCTTAAGCCCCTCCCTCCTTATTCTCCCCCTCAGCCACATTTCCAGTCAGTAAAGCAAAGAGGGCCTCTGATTCGTATTGTTTCTCTGGAATTAGGCTCGGCAGCCTTCTCCAGTGACTTCTTCAAAACCTCTCCCTTCTTCTGGTCATCATTGTCTTTTATTATTTTTAAAACCATTTTACTGGAAAACTGCTTGGCACCAAGCACCACTTCTTTCATTTAGAGCAGCTTCAAGTTCCCATTGGCCCACACATCATGCTGCCAGCTGATTGCACGTGAATGAGTGTGAGGGGAAGATAATTCTTTTAAAATGCTCCCCATTTCTATTGCCGGTGGGAACTAGCAGCTCTCTCCAAGTCCATCAGATCTGGTGGAACCCTGTCAAATGGACTGATGGCACCGAAGTCTCTGGTGGGCTGTAGACACGAGTAGAAAAGAGACCTGGTTCAGTAGGGGAGCTTGACTGGCCAGTTGTCTGATTACTGGTTTTCCCAAGGGCCAGTGAGGAGTTACAGCCCTGATATTTCCCTCTGAGGTGCTCAGCAAGATGCCGCTGCCTGGGGGAGTCTCTCCTTGAGTTCCCATCTTGGCCCCAAAGAAGGCCATTTTGCATGTTGGGAGGATGACCTCCTCTCCTCTCATCCCCCTTCTCTGATTGGTACGTGCTGTACCATCCCTTCCTGTCTCATTTCCTGAGAAGCCTCTTCTAGGCTCAAGCTTTCTATATTCTCCAGAAGCTTCCCGGGACTGAACTGCTTTGCAGAGGTGAGGGCTGCACTTCCAGGTGGGAATGTCAGGCAGGGCAATGTAAAAAGTCTTAAGAGCCAACTGGGACCCCCTCCTTGCCATGCTCTCCAGTCTAACTTTATCAGCAGTAGAGCAGACATTCTTGTCTCCAGCTCTGGGCCTCCTATGTCTATGTCTCCATAGCTTTGAGGCTTGAAGAGGAAAAGAAGAGAAGTAATTCATCATCACCCTCAAACTCCCACACTGCCCTCAGGAGTGAAGAGGAGAGGAGCCAGGGGACTGCTGGAAAATTCCCTGAGAAGACCATAAGCACCTAAACATGACAAAGTGATGTAGGAAAGGAATTGCTGACCAGCATGAAGATTGAGGAAGAGATGCAGAAGAATACAGGAGAGCTGACTTACATTTTTCTCCTAGGGAATTCCACTCAAAAAGTTGAAGCTAGGGGGTGGGGAAATTATGCTGAGAGAGAAAAAAAAGGAATGAAGCAGAAAGACCTTGACAAGCAGGACCAGCCAGCTGTAGGGAACTAGAATTGCAACCTTGGAGTCTTTTAAAGAATGGTGCCTTTCAGGAGTAGTTTCATGGCAAAGATTGTGAAGAAGAATCATCTGTCATTATTAGAGGTTTCCTTAGAATATCTACCCAGTAGCTGCTGGAATTTGACTTCCACGAGTGTTCTTGTGATCTTTGGGAGGATAGTAGGTACTTGAAGTGGAATTGGGAATTTAAGTAAAGTCTTCTCAATGTAAGAGATTAAACCTGCAGAAGGAGTAAGAGAATTTGGTAGAAGAGGGAGGCAGGGAGCACTCTTACTAACAATGGGAGCTCACCTTAGGCCAGTTGTTCTCAATCCATTAGAATCACCAAAGAAATTCCAAACTAACCCAACAGCTTGAGTCCCTTCCCACACCACTCAAATCAGGCACTCTGGGAATAGGCCAGAGTGTCAGTATTGTCAAAAGCTTCCCAGATGATTCTGGTGTGCAGCTGGGATGGAGAAACTGTATTCTAGGCTAAGGGAACATCAGCCATCTGTGCCCCTGCCTGCTTTGATGTTGGGGAGCCGGGGGGAACGTCATTTTTCCCTAATGAACTAAAGCTTTGCTACTCAAAGAGTGGCCCCTGGACCAGCTGCATTAGCATTACCTCGGACCTTGTGCAAAACTGCAAAAGCTTGGGCCCCACCCTCAACCTAGACCTGTTGAATCTGAACTGTAGGGGGAAATGTTTCTGAAATTTTAATGTGCATAGGAAACACCTGGAATCTTGTGAAAACACAGATTCTGTTTTAGTAGGTCTGGGGTGCAATCCAAGATCCTGCCTTTCTAACAAGCTCCCAAGTGATTTCAATGCTGCTGATCCATGGACCACACTTTGAGTAGCAAGGCAGTAGAGGACTTGGAGCAGCAACAAATACAAGTTGCTCAAAGAACAGTGCTCCAGCTTTGGACTGCTCTGTAGGAATGGTGCTGAAAAAAATTGCATGGAGCATCTTCAGGGACATTAAAGATACAGGTCATTTTATAGGAACGACTGTCATTCCCGAGGCAGGCAATTAGTAATTACCACCATCAAGAGATGCCATTGCTGGAAACATCCAGAAACTGCCAACTGGGGCTGGCATCAAGGGAAACTACAAGAGGAAGAATCAAATTAACAGGACTGCTTAGCAAGTTGGAACTCTCTTTGCATACCAGCCAAGTCACACTTGAGAATGAAGAAATTGGCTGTTCCCATCCCTTGCTACTGGAGGGGAGAACCAGTCTTTCCATATACTTCACACTGAAATTAGAAAGTAGTTATTTCCCGTCAGAATGCGTCTTGGGGTTGGGTCTGCCTTTACTCCACAAACGTTTGTTGAACTCCTACTTTGTACCAGGCGGTGTGCTAAGCCTTAGATTTGGAAGGCTAGAAACTGAGGTGGGGGGAGGCCTCCAGCCAGCTATAGGGAACTAGAATTGCAACCCATCCCTCATCACAGAGCACACTGTGGCCTGAGAGAAGGTTATGCTGGGATGGTGCCTCTAAACATCTTAGTTGTTATGTAAATCCCAGGCCTAACATCAATTGATGTCAATTTCAGAAATAAGACCATATATGATTCATTCGGAATCAGGTAGTGGAAAAGCCAGTGCTATTACTGGAAGGAATCTGATGCTGCTGAGCTGCTCTAGGATAAAGGCTAAGTACACGATTTTTGGGAATGAAATGGCAACCATGGAAGATATTGTATGACTACACTGGGGCCGTAATACTGGAACCAATTTGTGAGTTTGGTAAAGGTTTGGTTCTA
This sequence comes from Zalophus californianus, assembly GCF_009762305.2. Lineage (NCBI taxonomy): Eukaryota > Metazoa > Chordata > Mammalia > Carnivora > Otariidae > Zalophus > Zalophus californianus. The sequence continues at coordinate 115,034,670 of NC_045599.1, forward strand.
GGCAGGAGATAAAAGTAGGAGCTTGAACCTTGGGCTGTAGCCCTCTTCCCCATACAGAAAGCCTTGCCTATGTCATCTGGAAGGTCTTTTCCAGGCCCACGCTTTAAACCAGGGTGCTCAGAGGTATGACTGGCCCTCTGGAGCTCTCAAACACCATGTAAACAAGGTTCATTGTGATCCTTGTGAGGCCCAAGGGCTTCCTCTTTATAGAGCCATGACTACCTGTTGTCAATGTAGGACGACATCGTAGTCACTAGGTACTCTGATGGCCAAGGGCAGGGGTGGGGGTGGGGGGGAAATGTGGAACAAAATCTCTGAGAGGAGCTCTGACACCTCAGCCGAACAAGGAGCACAATATGAACTCAGTATTAGCAGCAGGAATCAGGAGCCCTATGGGGAAGCCATTATAATTCCACCCCCCCCCCCTTGGAAAAAACATTAGAGTCTGCAGCTCACTGATGTGAAATGACTTGTATAAAGTTACAGGATAATAAATATCTGTGGAGAAGAACAGAGGTTTTCTGACTTCAAGTACCAAAACTATCCACAGCCTTGTAGAACTGAAGTTAATGGGGAGGGAAATGAGAAGTGATTAAGAAACAGAGAGAAACTACAGAGGGAAGAGTCTGCTCTTAGAGTTGGGTGTGTATGTGCAAAAGGAAACATGTAATCTTCTTCATCTGAGGGGCCCCCATGTGGGAGGCACACACAACAGACCAAGCAACTACCAAGGCAATGGAAGACTGGGTCCCTCTGGTCAGAAGAGTATAAAGTATCTGTACAGTATCACTGTGGAAATAGAACAAATATAATGCATTTACACAATAACACAAATAACACAAGCCCAGAATATCCACCTAAGTGATGACAGCTGTATGAGGAGCCAGGCGGCAGGGAGGAGAGAAGTCTTGGAGGTAATTGGAAAAGCGTGTGGGAAGAAAGAAAATTAGTAGAAAGCCACAGTGTTAGCATCAACCCCAGGAAGGCACTCCTGCCAAGGCAGGTTTAGGTAAGCCCATGACGCTGGAACTAGAGCCCTCCAAAGGACTCCGAGCTCTTAGGACTACAGAAAGTAGAGAATGAAATTCTCCCAGCCAAGTCTGGTTGGAAAGAGAAGAGGAGGAATAAGGAAAGCTCCGCTGTAACAGACAGAAAGGAAAAGAAAGACAAGCAGATCAGAAGCCATGTGCATATCGGAGCACACTTACGAGAACAACTTGGTAAAATGAGTTAAACTCCTTACCTCCAGTTTCTCCCCCTTTCCAAATTATCCTACATTCCATCCTAGATTGTTCATGCTAAAATTTTCTATTCCTGCTGAACATGCTATCTAGCTAGTAGCAACTGCTTCTCTTAGCTTCCAACTTGACAAATTTGTGAAGGCTCAAGTAAGGATGAAAATGTACAGATTAAGATTCTTCTAATTCAACCAACAAAGAAAAGAAACTCTACTGGTGGAAGCTGAGAGAGATTTTTAAGGTGGTTGATGGATCCAAATTGGGAGGGCAAAATAATCTGGCATATCCACGAGTTAGCTGTACTCCCCCTTATAACATAAGGGGGCTACACACCAGAGACAGAGGAGGAAGATCCCATGAACTGTCCTCTTTGTTCAGAGACACAAGGTGTGTGCCCCCTGCTGAGAATGGAACCCCTGTGCCTATAATAGATGTGGACTCTCCTTTCCACTGTGATCTGTGCTCATTGATGCAGGGCCCGCTGGGACTGACTGGGGAGCATTCCCGATTTAAGTCCTTCCCAAAGAACACTGTAGATGGTGAAAAAAGCAGAGAAAGAAAACTCAGGTAGCATGCTTGCTGAGGACCAGAGATTTTAATGTGTTTAATTGGCTCAGCACAACAGAGAGCAAGGCCTTGGAAGTAGCAGAAAAAATGTGCACCTCTTTCCAGGAAAGCCAGCATGACGCAGGCCTGTGAGTGACCAGGAAGTGGGCTGTGTGCTGTGCATGTCTGTCTCATTTCTGGTCACAGGCCTAAGCTAATAGAATCTGTGCTCCCGTGGACCCACTTGAGTCTGGACACCACCTATACCAGGTGGCTGGCTGAATCCCTCAGGTTGGAGCCAGAAATCAACCCCACAAGTTCCCCGAGATGATTCTGATACCTTAAGAACTAATGACTTCAAGGAACTGCATTAGAATAGAAATGACTTAAAAATAAAGTTTTAGAAAATTAACATCCTCAATAACGCACGACCTCAATGAAATAGGAACAAAAAGTCAACATCCCAACAAAATGGGATGAGCCCATTCTAAAGTGAAGGGCTAACAAGATACAACAGCCACCTCACATGCTAGAACATAAAATGAAAATGCTGAGGAGGAAAGGTGGTTTGGCATGGTAACACAGTACTGCAAGGCAACCATATTTGCAATAACACAACCCAAATCTGCATCTGAGGCATAAGTAGCTGAGCTGATAGGGTAGCATTTAAATAAGTAATGTGGAGATAAACCTAGAAACTCCTCCAGAAGATAGAGAAAAGGAAAAATATATATACATATTTTTTAAATGAGACAAAAGATGGCAGGTAAGAAGTGATTATCATTCAGAGAATTAGAGGGCTAACCCAAGAACCAAGATTTCTGGTTCTAGAAACTAGAGTAGCCAGAACAAAAACACCTCAAATCATGATGAAAAAGAAAACTTACCAGTGAAGAAAAAGTCCTGAATCTGCAGACGTAAAAGGATTGCTGGTTCAGCCAAAAAATATTCTGGGGCATCTGGGTGGCTCAGTAGGTTAAGAGTCTGCCTTTTTTTTTTTTTTTTTTAGATTTTTATTTTTTTTTATTTGAGAGCAAGAGAGAGAGACAGAGCACAAGCAGGGGGAGGGGCAGCAGGAGAGGGAGAAGCAGGCTCTCCGCTGAGCAGGGAGCCCTCTGCAGGTTTGATCTCAGGACCCTGGGATCATGACTTGAGCCAAAGGCAGATGCTTAGCCGACTGAGCCACCCAGGTGTCCCAAGAGTTCAACTCTTAATCTCAGCTCAGGTCTTGATGTTGGGGTTGTGAGTTCAAGCTGCATGTTGGGCTCCATGCTAGGCATGGAGTCTACTTAAAAAAAAAAAAAATTTTTTTTAAAGGAAAAAGTATTCTAAAACATATTCTAGCAAAACCTGGAATTACAAAGATAAGTGGGTAAATGCGCATGCATCTAACCAGAAATAGTAGCCACAAATGAACAAGATCAGACAAGGTCTCAACTTGCCTCTGCAAATGGAAATGCCAGAGAAACAATGATGCTGTATTTACAAGATGTTGAAGCGAAAATTTATAAACCAAGAATACTATACCCATGTTGTTTTTCATCTGTGAAGCCAAAAGAAATGCATTTCTAGATGTAGAGTCCAGATATATACTTCCCATGTATCGCATTTTGAAAGAGTTATTTGAAGATGTATTCTGGCCAACTAAACAGTGAATCAAAATTAAGATCCCAAGAACAAGGAAGTAAATCATAGTATAAAACACTGGTGAGAAGAATTTAAGTGGCAGAGTTAAACCTAAATAATTGTTGTAAATGCATATCTAGATATACATGTCAACAATAATTCTTAACAACTCTGAAACCCTTAAAATGAAACACCAATACTATAGCAGAGAGGAATGGAAAATGACAAGGAAGGAATTCAGAGAAAACAAAACCAGGAAGCGAAAGAAAACTACAAGTTTTTTAGTGCTGTGATTCATATTCACAGAGAGATAAAAGAAAATATTGTGTGTGTAACAGGGTGTTATATAAAAAAAATATAGGAGAAGCTTCTGGAAATAAAAACAAGAAAAAAGTTAGCTGAAATTTAAAAGTCAGTAGAAGGGTTGAATAAAGTTAGTAAAAGCTCCCAGAAAGTAGATTCAAAAGAAGAGAATGGAAAATAGGAGGAAAAAATAGACATAATAAATTTAGGAAATTTGATGTATAACAAAAGGAATTCCAGGTGTAAAGAAAGTAGAAAATACAAGAATGAAATATCCAAAGACATAAAGCAAGAAATGTACCCAGAACTGAAAGACACAAGTCTCCAGTTTAAGGGACCCATATAGTACATGGAAAAGGGTCTGCACAAAGGCATCATGGTGAAATTTCAGAACAGCAAGGATAAAGAAGACATCAAACACAGGCCACATGCAATATCGGAATGGTAGTAAGAATAGTATCAGAATGTGTCAGAAGTAACATCGGACACTGAGCAAAAATGAAGCATTCCTTATTATGCAAAGGGGACACAATTTCACCCTATAATTCTCTGGGGTTTTTTTTCCTCTGAATTCCCTCCCTCCTTGTTGTACTATCTGTGTTGCATTTTAAGGGTTTAAGAATTGTTAATAATTCTTGCTGACACTTATATCCACCTATACATTTATAACATTTATATTTAACTCCGCTTCACCATTTTTAATTCTCCCTGCTAGTCCTTTATACATTGATTTATTTCTTAGATAGACTAATGCTATTTTCAAAGATGCCGGGACACAAAAAATTTACCTCCATGAACCCTTTCTCAGGAAGCTTCTGTAAGAGGATGTACTCTACTAAAATGAGGAAGGAAATATATATTAAATAGTCCAAAAAACAAAAAATCTTATTGCCCAAGGACAGGTGACTAGGAATTGGTGAAGCCAGATTTCGAGCATAGATCTTACAATTCCCAGTTTGATGTTGTTTCAACCATACTGGGATGACAGAAACTGGTACCACCACCAGCCTCTGTCTCTACCATCTACCCATACAGCATCGCTCTGGACCCAGGAGCCCAGAGGTGGTCATGGAATTGTCAGCCTGGTGCTCTCCCTTGATTGGCACTGACTTGTAAGTTGAAGCCTATTGGTCAGCTCCATTCCACACAATTCTGCCTTCGGGTGCATAGACTCTGAGATACTAAAAAGTACCAGCTGGGAAAGAGTAAGGACCACTCAGACTTATTCACCACTGTATGGCCAGTGCCCAGTCCTACTTGTAGTGATGCTCAATAAATGTGTATTGGACTTTCTGCAAGGTTATGCATTGACATTGTGGTTATCCTTTTGACCATATGTATTTATTTATTCATTCATTTAAACCTTTCTCAATATATAGGCTTATGAATTCGAGCATTCTGGACGGAAGAGGAAAGCTCTGGGACCAAAAACTGAGGGAAGAGAAATATCATAAAGATTGTAGTGGATGGGAGCAAGCTCCCCGACTGAGCCAAATCATCTTGTTTCTTCTTTTCCCCCTCCAGGAAAGAAGCAGCAGTTCTAGGCCAGACCCAGAAGGCCACTTTGCTAAAGGCAATGGGCTAAGGAGAGCAGAGGAATGGGGACGGCCAATACAGGATGGAAGCAGGTTCCGGTTCCCTCACTTAAGTGCAGCTGGTTACCTACCACACCTGATTGCACGTGGTCAGAACAAGCAGCCTCGCAGAAGCAGGGGTATGGGTGGAAGGGAATAAACTTGAGATGGACCTCAGGAGGCCTCGGAGACAGGCATGGAGGGAATGCACGAAGCAGTTGGAAGGTGTTCACTATAGAGGTGAGAAACCTGGGCAGGCATGAGATGTAACCAGGTTTGGTTTCTGAAGATTCAAAGCCAGCACAACAGATAAGGTCACATAGAGAACTGACTCCAGAATCTGAGCATTGGCATCTTGAAGACGATTGGGAGAATGGGAAAGTGGAGTTCAGCTGACATACCAAGGGGCCCCCTCCATACACTCGACCCCTCTCAGTGACCACTGCTATCTATCCTTGGACAGTAACACAAATCTGATGTCATTACAGCTAAGCTTCAGCCTAGAAACTGAACTTTGGATATTGAGGGTTAATGCTATTTAATACTGTAGTTTTCAACCCTGGAAGGATACTAGAATAATCTGGAACGTTAAAGAAACAAAACAAAACACAATGCCTGGGCCCACCCCAGACCAATTAAATCAGGATTTCTGGGTATGCAGACTGGGCATTGGTATAGGGGTAAAACTACTCCCCAGCTGATTCTAATCTCCACTAATCTAACAAGAGGGAATTTGGAGGCAAACGGGGGCCTTTCTACAGAAGTGTGGTCTGCAGACCAGCATCTGCACGCCAAAAGCTTGAAAATACAGCATGTCAGGCCCCACCCCAGACCTACCAGATCAGAACCTTCATCTTAATATGATCCTCAGAGCATTTGCGGGCGCTTGAAAGTTTGAGCATCACTGATAGAGGGAACGATCTTGCAAGTTCTCAGCGGTGACTTGTTGAACCAGCCAAAGGATCAGAGCGCTAGAAGGCATCTCAACCACTTAACTCAGAGATCCCAGTTTCCCTTCAGGTGCCAAGCAGGAAGGTGGAAGAGACAGGGAGGCCTGCCCCCACCCCCCTCAACAGACCACATGGGCCTTAAAGACTCTAAACAAGGTAGGAGACAGCAGGGAGCAGTGAGGACTTGGGGGAAGAGCACACAGCCCCACTAGGGAGGGAAATGGGACTCGGCTCGAGCTGCCCCCATAGTGATTCGGCCCCAGCTGCCGCTGCTCTGTGAAAATGCAGGCACCACACTGCTAGAACTTCCAGTTTCTCAAGAGAAGGCGGGAATGTAGATTTTAACATTAAATCTCCTGATTTTTAAGTGTTGGCAACTAATGCCTGTTAGGAAAAAAAAAAAGTTTTTTTCTATAGGCAAAGCACAACACAGTGTAGGGCAGATTGTACCCAGGGAACACCCCTAATGAATCAAACCCTTCCACATGAGAGATAAAGGACTTGAGTCTGGTTTTCTCATTCTCATGTTCCAGGACACAGTGACTCCAGTTTAAGCATCATCTTCATTTTCCACTTTTGTCTTGTTGGAGGTACTAGGGAGCTGCCGTCTTACAGAGTTCTAGAGTCGCTGCAGGTGGAGATGGCTATGAGTGGCGGCGGGAGAGGTTTCTCTGCAAAGGCAATTGAAGAAGCTCAAATTTGATATCCAGATGTGTTAAGTGTTTTGTAAGCCCTGTGTAATATGCCAAAGAGGCCGACCAAAACCTTCCTGTTGACATTTTCTTCAACACCAGACTTGTTTTGAGAGTCTGGGCCAGGTGACAATGATGGCACCAAGAGCTTGTTTTCCCAATTGGAGTCAAAACATTTGCTGAGCAACCCCATAAATTGGCTAGACAAAAGTAAATAGGAAGGAGAGACATGGGAAAGGTGAGGTGACCACACAGCCCTGGGTGAAAGGAGCGCGGGAGGAAAGTTTCCTGCAAAAGAGGACAAGACGCAGGGATGGATGACCTGACCCAGTTAGCTTGCACCGCTCATGCTTTCAATCTCCCACAGATATTTATTTAGCACCTACTGTATTCCAGGCACAGCTTTCAATGCTACAAACACCATAGTGAATCAGGCCAACCAAGTTCCTGCGCTCATGGAGCTGACACCACTTTTCACGTCACACATCTTTCATCCTTGCATCCTAATGTCACTGCTTGCGTCTCTCCATCACCACCAACAACCTGTTAAACCAGAGGGGTACAGTGTACTCACACCATCCTCACAGTAACCCTCCAGGCCTTAGGAATCCTGACAGGCTTTGCCCTTTGCAGAAGCTCCGGAAATGCAGAGGCCTCTGCGTTTGCTACCATCTTTGTTGCCATCAGACCACACACGGGTGGCGAGAAGCCTACTGTACTAAGATGGGCATTTGTTTCAGATTGCATACCCAGGAAAGTTGGAATATATCAAGGAATTTACCGTCTTGCCTCTTTTAAAGATTATTTATTTATTTGACAGAGAGAAAGAGACAGGAGAGAGGGAGCACAAGCAGGGGGAGTGGGAGAGGAAGAAGCAGGCTTCCGGCTGAGCAGGGAGCCCGATATGGGGCTCGATCCCAGGACCCCGGCGTCATGACCTGAGCCGAAGGCAGACGCTTAACGACTGAGCCACCCAGGCGCCCCCCGTCTTGCCTCTTTTACCTTAAATGGGCTGCTGTTACGTGTTCCATTCCAATTTCTCACCCTCTATGGTTTTTAAATTTAACTGTGAAATTTTCTTGGAGTAGAAGTGGTCATTTTTATTTAGTCTTTGAACCTTCTCTTGGTTGGAAGTCTCATTTCATAGAATCCCAGTTAAGACACATTCATGGGGTAGATAATAAATTCAAGCCAATTGTGTAAGCCCAGTAGCCCGTTAGAAAGCTCAGCAGTTCCCACAAGAACGGGTGTAATTATTGGTTCGTGTGATAGAATCTTTGTTCAGTTCATTTTCCTTATCAAGAAAGAATATGAAGAGAGGGGCGCCTGGCCGGCTCAGTCAGTAGAGCACGTGACTCTTGATTGTAGGTTTGTAAGTTCCCCATGCTGGGTGTAGAGATTACTTAAAAACAAAATCTTAAAAAAAAAAAATATGAAGAGAAATGGTGGTTTGTTACCCTCTGGAAGCCTCGTTAAATTCCAATTGTTTCCATCTGTAGAGGTAAATTTCTCCGGACAATGCTATTAATTACTATTGCATAGATGAGTATCTGCATCCATACAGGCACCAGTGAACTACTAAAATAATTCACCCACCATGCTTTAGTCATAGATAGGGTTTTTTTTGGGGGGGGGGGGGGATTTGCTTGCTTTCTCCCTTTAGTATTTCTAAATTAAGCAAATTACTTTTAACCATAGTAATAACAAAATTCTACCCTGTCTGCTGAATTTAATATACCCACAAGTCCCAAAATGTTTATTAAGTAGGGGCTCATGGTGTCAGCACATGGCTTCTTATGGGGTTTGAAGTCTTAGAGTCCATTCTTATGTGTTTCCATTGCCTTACAAGGAAAATTGTTGCAAGTCCTTTCATTGCAGGCCCCACTCCTGATCCTGGGCTTCCCAAATACACCTCTGACTCCCTCCTGGTCCCCTTCAACCCTTCACCAACTTGTTCCTTGCCCTCTTTTAAGGCTTTCCTATATAGAGATTATTCCAAAGAAATGCTACCAATGCTTTGCTGGAGAGCAGAAATGTTGACCCAACTTGTAGTTATAAAACAGGGCAGGCAGGGGCGCCTGGGTGGCTCAGTCGGTTAAGCGTCTGCCTTCGGCTCAGGCCGTGGTCCCAGGGTCCTGGGATCGAGCCCCACGGTGGGCTCCCTGCTCAGTGGGGAGTCTGCTTCTCTCTCTCCTGCTCCCTCTGCTTATGTGCTCTCGTGCTCTCGTGCTCTCGCTCTCTCTTTTTCTGACAAGAACCACAGACCCAGGGACTGAAACAAGGTACATGCGTCACCTCCCAATGGGCTTTGGTCAATTAAGGGGTCAGATAAGAGACTACTTTCTGTCTCAACTGCTCCACTGGTGGCAAGCTGGTCATGCTCACTGACTGGGCAGCCGGAAGCCCAAGACTTCTGGACAGATTTGGACTCCCTGACTGGTTGGGTCTAGCTCTCACAACAGGGTGTCTCCAGGCAAAGCCGTGAGGCTGACTGTGCTTCCCAGGAGCAGAGACTGTTTCCTTGGTATCTAGCTTGGTGCCATGCCTGCCATATCCAGAGCCCTCAATGGCAGTTGCCAAACCTTTTACTAAGGTTTTTGGTGCTCTTACATTTTTTTTCCTGTCCACCCACAGAGCCCTTGGAATTGTCAGGCATCTGTCCTCCATGCTACGGAAGCAGATCTGATAAGCGTCAACACTTTGAAGTTTAACAGGTCAGCTCTTCCTTCTAGGGGTATTTTTGTTTGTTTCTGAAGAGGAATAAAAAATTTTTAAGTAAGCAAGATTATAACTTTTAAAATAACAAGACAGATCGCTGCCACAGGGACCGGGCCGTCGAGTTCAGAGCACTTTATCAGTGCATCTTTCCTTGCACGAGACACTCATGCCGTGGCAGGTACTTCCGATTGCACTGGATACATAAGGGGCATTCCCCCAGATTTTTCTCGTAAATAGAGTTATAATATGTTCACATGTGACCCCGTGCTTTAAGAAAGTGGGGCCCACCCTCAGTCTTGATTAATTTAAGGTAATCATGGTGAGTCTCTTCCCCTTGCTAACAGTTGGCTTGGAAAAGGTCATGGTAACAATTATAGCCAATTAGATATAGGGAAAGGTTTTTGAGTAGCGTGGAGGGTAGGGCTTGGGAACACATTCCCTTTTATAAAGAAATGTGTCTCTCTGTGGCCTCCACATGTTTGTGTGAGGTTGCTATGGTTAGGGCTGTTGTCACCATCTTTTACCATGAGGAGATGAGCTAAAGGACCAAAGCCAACACCCTGAGGGCAGCAGAGCAGAATTATGAAAAGAATCGAGTTTTTGATGATGTTGTTGAGCCACTAAGTTAACCAACCCTGGACCTGCCATCTCTCAGACTGTTCCTCCTTTGAGAAAATATTACCCTTTATTATTTAAGCCAGTTTCGGTTAAGTGTTTCTTTCTTAAGGCCAAAAAACTAAACATGAGGGAGTCAACTTTGATCAGAAGATTGCCAAGCATGCAAGGACTCCAAGTGAGGTGAGTCAATTAGATTCTTTAAATGGTGAATGGTCCCGTGTCTGATTGTCTATTTTCCCATGGAAACCAGATAGTTGAGTCCTCTAGCGAACTGTCCCTTTCCCTGAACACTGTGAGGTGAATGTTGCCAAATTTAAACTCCACTTTGGAGAACTCAGGAATCTTTTGAAGTGGATTTGAGCCCTGAGAGCCAAGGGATTTCTCCTAGGCATCTGAAGTCACAATCTGTTGGGGACTCTGTTCTCTTCCCAGTGGCTGCCATGGTCTGGGTTCCAATATACCTGTCCTCCCAGGTCTCCACACTGTGGGGCCGGGAAGCACCTGGAGGGCTGAGGGAGAAGCCCCCGCTCCCACCCCGGGTCCACTGGTACTCTCTGCCCTGACTTTCAGCCAGTGACTTGACTTGCATGAGGATGCTTTCTTTGGGAAGAATTTTTTTTTTCTCTCTTTCTGATAAATATCCTTTAAATCAATCTCCCCGTGTTTAAAATGTTATCAATACAGTAAAAGGAATGTGGTGGTTTCAGATACTCTATTTGCAGTTCTAACTAACTCTATATGCCTGCCTCCGTATAAACTTTTCAGTGTCATTCAGTAGCTGCAAATAGGTTAAAAGTAAACAGTCCTTCCCCCGAAAAGCTTTGTTGATGAATAATCGCTAATGTAAGACCAGGTAGGAACTGGGCTTTAGACAGTAGGATCTGAGCACAAGGGCAGCCCCAGTTCCCATGCTGGGGGTCAGTTATAAGCCTCCAGTTGGAGATGGCTCCCCTAGACCTGGAGAAGGAAATCAGCATGTCCTGCGCCAAGCAAAGACCTGTGACGTCTTCTAAAGCAAAAAGGGTCCCCACGTCAATAATCCCATGTAGGCATTACAAGGCAAAATAAAGACCGGTCCCTTGGAGGGTGTGGCAGTGGATACAGTAGGAAGTCACTGTCTCTGGGCAGCATTTGCCCCTTTTTGTCTGTCCTCTTTCATGAGGAGGGCAGAGGTAGTCCAAGACAAAACAGTCATTGCTCTAGTTCTGAGTTTCGAAATAGAGTCCTTAAGTCTACAAGAGAGACGAGTCTAAAAGCCAAAGCACTTTGATTTTTTACTTTGCCATAGCAGGCTTTGTTGGGAAAGAATTTCTGCCGGCATTTCGAAACTTTTTCTATCAAGAACAAAGATGGAGAACTGATCACCTAGAGCTTACACATTAACCTTAAAGTAGGGAAGAACGCATGCTGACCCAAGTATTGGTGTCTGGTTTATACAAAAAAGAGGATAAAACCCCTCTCAGGAGATGGAGGAATAGGGAGAGGATGGAAAAAAGAGAGCATGGTCAGTCGCTCGGGCTAACCTCTATTCCCTGACAACCACCTGCTCCAGCACGTGCTGGTAGATTCTAGACTTGCTCCTTCGGCATTTACTGAGTGCCTGACACTGTTTCAGGTGCTTGAGATGCATTCCTCAACAAAACAGATGGAGATGCCTGTCCTCCAGGAGCTTAAGAGCCTAACTGGGGAAGGAAGATGTAACCAGTAAACATAATAAATTATTATTCAGTGTACTCTGGTGATAAAAAATAGAGGAAGATAAGGATGTAAAGCCTGATTGAAATTCAAAGCCTGGGGGCACCCGGCTAACTCAGTTGGCAGAACATGCAACTCTTGGTCTCGGGGTGGTGAGTTCGAGCCCCACATTAGTTTATTTTTTGTTTGTTTTTTACTTAAAAATAAAATCATAAAAAAAATTCAAAGCCTGAACTCTTATAAGCACTTCACTGTAGTTTTCTTTTTTCTTTTCTTTTATTTATTTATTTGACAGAGACAGATACAGTGATAGAGGGAACACAAGCAGGGGGAGTGGGAGAGGGAGAAGAAGGCTTCCCGCCGAGCAGGGAGCCCCATGCGGGGCTCGATCCCAGAACCCTGGGATCATGACCTGAGCCGACGGCAGATGCTTAACCATCTGAGCCACTCAGGCGCCCCCACTGTAGTTTTCTATTACAGTTTTTTGACCATGGGAAATCTACAAAGAACCTGTTTTCATTAATGATTATAAGCAACTGGGTCTGGCCCCTTCCTTAGGCAAGGGAGGCACATGTGTAACAGGTCTTGAACATAATGTGAATCACCCATGAAAATATTTAAAGTTGAGAAACAGGCCCCAGGGGAGGCCACAACTCCAGAGTGCATCTGGAGCCTTAAATTTCTTCTACGTTCTAAACTCTGCCTTTGGAAAAGGGAAAGACACCCACAAATTAAATCCAAACATCTCCCCAAATGGCCTGAAGGATGAACAATAGCATGCCTCTGGCCCCCGGGGGAACTGACCCTCAGACCAGAGCTTCACTCTACCGGGTCTGGTCATTTATGAATGCAAACCCACTACTGGCCTCTTCCCATCAGTCACTGCCTAGCACTGCTGCGCCTTCCCGAAACATTCGTTTGTGTGTTCTTGTTCGCTTTTCTAAACTCACAACCAAGAAAATATTCAATAAGTAAAATTACCCATGACATATCATTTTCTCCACATTTCTCACAAAGGTTGTCTTTTCCAGACTTCAACAACTAGTTAAAGCCATCAGGAAGACTTTACTGTTGTTATGAAATGTGTAAACAATTTATTATACAAGATTCTCATTTTAACCTTGGCATCTGGCATTCTCCCCAAGTGTCCGAGGGTTCACGCGCATGTGTACGTGGACACACACAGACACACACAGAATGTAGAAAGCAGCCCGGTAGATAAACCCACGTGTGCCCTTTACAGAGTAGGTGATCATTTAAGGTATAAATGTGGAATTGAAATATAAACTTTCTTGGCCTCACCACTCAGCCTAAAATGGTATCTTGCTGTGGGATAGAGTAAATGTCTACATACTTGTAGCAGAGGTCTTATTTTGGGGAAGATTGATCCATCCTCCACCCACAGACAGAGCACATGGTTCAGGCCTGATCAGCCATCGAAATTTCATTTCCCTGCCCAGAGTGATTGGCTCAGAAAGGGACCAACCTGCGCCAATGAGAGCCTTTCCCAGGACTTGGGTTGGCACTATCTGGAAAGAGATCTGTTCTTCTACTAGGGCTGCTAACCTGGTGAAATGTGAGCCTGGAGCTGCTTTGGCATTTTTGCCTCCACATATGGGAGTCAGCCTGAGGATGAAGCCAAGAGAAGAGGGACACAGTGTCCTGAGAGGTTACCTGAGTCCTTGGATATAACTGCCGCTGAGGACTTCACGTGATATGAATTAATACATTTCCTTCTTTGCTTCAACAAAGTTAAACTGGGTTTTTCTCACTTGCAACCCCATCAATGCTCATACACACAGGATCCTAAAACAGTGATCACTGGTTGAGCACCTGCCATGTACCAGGTACCGTCCTGGGTGCCTTACACACAGTGTCTCATGAGCTCCTCCGAGTAGTGCTCTAAGTTGGTTGATATTATTCAGTTTCAGGACCGAAAAGGAAGGATCTAACTGTTAAGATTAAGTTGCCCATCCAAAGACCTATGGTTAGCAGGTTGTCTGGTGGAAATTTGAACCCAGAACACGGAGGCTCTTCAGTCCAGGATCCTCCCATCCTAGGCACCAGCAATAGCATGGTCAGAAAAAAAGCTGGCATCACAAGACCCCGAAAGTCACTTATTAGTTATACTTAGATATTCATTTACTTTTTTGTGAATGGGGATTAATACCTTATGAGATAATATCAGCAAAATTGGCAAATGATAAGTCTTTACCATTCGTTCTTTTTTTCAACAGCTTATGGAGACATAATTCTCGTACCATACAATTTACCCACTGAAAGTGTATAATTCAGTGTTTTTTTGGTACATTCATAGATTTATAGAGCCATCACAACAGTCAGTTTTAGAACACGTTCATCACCTTGAAAGGAAAACCATACCCTTTAGCTATCATTCCCCCTCTCTCCTTGATACCTCTCCAGTGATGGCCCCCCACCACCCTCCTTGCCCTAAGCAACCACTAATCTACTTTCCATCTCTGTAGATTTCTTTATTCTGGACTTGCATATGAATAAAAGCATAATATGTGGTCTTTTGTGACTGCCTTATTTTTTAATTGAGGTATAACTGATTAGTTTCAGGTATAAAGCATAATGATTTGATATTTGTATATTTTGTAAAGTGATCACTACAGTAAGTCTAGTTAACATCCATCACCATATATAGTTACTGAATTTGTTTTCTTATAAGAACTTTTAAGACGTATTCTCTTTACTACTTTCAAATAAGCAATACAGTATTATTAACTATAGTTACCATGCTATACATTATATCTCCAGCACTTATTTATTTTATAACTGGAAGTTTCTACCTGTTGACTCCATTCCCCAGTTTCTCCCACTCTCCATCCCTGCCTCTGACAATTTCCAGTGATCTCAGTTTTTGGTTTTGTTATTGTTTTGGGGCTTTTTTTAGATTCCACATGTAAGTGAGATCATACAGTATTTGTCTCTGTCTGACTTATTATAGTTAGCATAATACCCTCAGGGTTCATCCTTGTTGTTGCAAATGGCAACATTTCCTTCATTTTTATGGCTGAATAATATTCCATTATATACCTACACATCTTTATCCATTCATCCGTGAATGGATACTTAGGTTGTTTTCATATCTTGGATATTATAAATAATGCTAAAATGAACACAGGGGTGTTTATATCTTTTCTTGTAGGTATTTGCATTTTCTCTGGGTAAATACCCAGAAATGGAATTGCTGGATCATATGATAGTTCTAGTTTTAATTTTTTGAGGAATTTCCATAGTATTTTGCATAATGGCTGCACCAATTCCTACCAACAGTGCACAAGGCTTCCCTTTTCTCCACATTTTTGCCAACACTTGTTATTTCTTGTCTCTTTTATAACTGCCATTCTAACAGGTATGAGGTGATGTCTCATTGTGGTTTTGATTTGCATTTCCCTCACGATTAGTGATGTATCTTTTCATGTACCTGTTGGCCATCTGTGTGCCTTCTTTGGAAAGATGTCTATGCAGATCTTCTGCCAATTTTTAAATAAGATTGTTTTTTTTTGCTATTGAGTTGTAGGAGTTCTTTATATTTTTGATATTGTCCCCTTATCAGATATGTGATTTGCAAATATTTTCTCCCATTTGACAGGTAGCCTTTCATTTTGTTGATCGTTTCCTTTCTTGTGCAGAAGCATTTTAGTTTGATGTTGCCCCACCTATTTATTTTTGCTTTTGTTGCATTTTCTTTGGTGTCAGATTCAAAAAATATTCCCCAAGACTGATGTCAGGGAGCTTACTGCTTATATTTTCTTATGGAAGTTTTGTGGTTTCAGGTTTTACATTCAAGTCTCTAATCCATTTTGATTAATTTTTGTTTATGGTGTAAGATAGTGGTTCAGTTTCATTCTTTTGCATGTGGCTGTCCATTTTTCCCAACACTGTTTGTTGGAGAGACTGTCTTGTCCCCATTGTTTATTCTTGGCTCCTTTATTATAAATTAACCATATATATGTGGGTATGTTTCTGGGCTCTGTTCTGTTCCGTTGATCTATGTGCCTGTTATGTCAGTACCATACTCTTTTAATTATTATAGCCCTGTAATAAGGTTTTAAATCAGGGTGTGTGATGCCTCTAGCTTTGTTCTTTCTCAAGATTGCTTTGGCTATTTGGGGGTCTTTTGTGGTTCTGTACAAATTTTAAGATTGTTCTATTTCTGTGGAAAATGCCATTGGAATACTGATAGGGATTATATTGAATCTGTAGATTGCTTTGGGTATTATGGACATTTTAACAACATTCTTCTAATTCATGAGAACAGAATGTCTACTTGTGTCTTCTTTGATTTCTTTTGTCAGCATCTTAAGGTGTTCAGTGTACAGGTCTTTCACCTCCTTGGTTAAGTTTATTCCTAGCTACTTTATTCTTTCGATGCAACTATAAATGGAAACTACTTTTGCTCAATCCCATAACTTTTGGCATATTGTGTTTCCATTCCCATTTGTATACCAAAGATATTATTTCCTTTTTTATTTTTTTCTTTGACCTGTTGGTTTTTTAGTAGCATGTTTGTTCTCCACATACTTGTGAATTTTCTAGTTTTCTTCTTGTAATTGATTTCTAGTTTCATACCACTGTGGTCAGAAAAGACTTGCGATATTTCAGTCTTCTTAAAGTTATTAAGACTTGTTTTGTAGCCTAACATATCCTGGAGAATGTTTCATATACACTTGAGAAGAATGTGTATTTTACTGCTTTTGGATGGAATGTTCTTGTATATATTAAGTCCATCTGACCTAATGTGTCTTTTGAGGCCAAGGTTCTCTTACTGATTTTCTTTCTGGAGAATCCATCCATTGATGAAAGTGGGGTTAGACTCCTCTCCTATTATTGTATTGCTATTTCTTCCTTTATGTCTGTTAATATTTGCTTTATATATTTAGTTGCTACTATGTTGGGTGCATAAATATTTGCCAATGTTATATCTTCTTATTGGATTGACCCCTTTGTCCTTATGTAATGCCCTTCTTTGCCTCTTATTACAGTCTTTGTCTTAATGTCTATTTTGTCTGATGTAAGTATAGCTACCACTGCTTTCTTTTGGTTTCCATTTGCATGGAATATCTTTTTTCATGCCTTCACTTTCAGTCTCTGTGTGTCCTTACATATCAAGTGAGTCTCTATAGATAGCATATAGATGGGTCTTGGGTTTGTTTTTTTTTTTAATCCATTCACCATTAATCTATGTCTTTTGATTGAAGAATTTAGACCATTCACATTTAAAGTAATTATTGATAGGTATGCACTTACTGCAATTTAAAAAAAATATTTTCTAGGGGCGCCTGGGTGGCTCAGTCATTAAGCATCTGCCTTTGGCTCAAGTCATGCTCCCAGGGTCCTGGGATCGAGCCCCGCATCGGGCTCCCTGCTCTGCGGGAAGCTTGCCTCTCCCTCTTCCACTCCCTCTGCTTGTGTTCCCTCTCTCGCTGTGTCTCTCTCTGTCAAATAAATAAATAAAATCTTAAAAAGTTTCTGTTTTGTAGTTCCTTGTTCCTTTCTTCTTCTCTTGCTCTCTTCAAGATGTGATTTTCTGTAGTGCTATGCTTAGATTCCTTTCTCTTTATCTTCTGTGTAATTAAAAAGCCTAAAAGTTTTTGCTTTTAGGTTACCAAGAGGCTCATATATAACAACTTCTCTTTATTACAGGCTACTTTAGTTGATAACTTAAGTTTGAATGCATTAGAAATCTCTACATTTTTACTCTCCCCTTCCTCTGTTTTATATTTTTTATGTCACGTTTTACATTTTTAAATCCTGCATATCCCTTATCTAATTATTGTAGCTTTAGTTAGTTTTTACTACTTTTGTTTCTTAACCCCCATACTAGCTTTGTAAGTGATTAACTACCTTTAAAACATTAGATTATTCTAAGTTTTACTATGTATTTAACTTTATCAGTGATATTTATACTGTCATATGTTTTTCTGTTAGTAATTAGCACCTTTCATTTCAGCTTAAAGAAGTACCTTTAAGATTTCTTGTAATGCTGAATTAGTGTGATAAATTCCTTTAGCTTTTGCCTGTCTGGAAAACTCTTTATCTCTCTTTCAGTTCTGAATGATAACTTTGCCAGGCAGAGTATTTTTGGCTGGCAGAATTTTTCTTTCAGCACTTTGAATATATCATGCCTTTCCCTCTGGTCTGCAAAATTTCTGCTGAAGATCTGTGAATTGTCTTATGGGGGATTTCCTTATACATAACAAGTTGTTTTTCTCTTCCTGCTTTTAAGATTCTCTGCTTGTCTTTAACTTGACATTATTATTATGTGACTTGATGTGGGTCTCTTCAGTGTGAGTCTATATGTAACTCTTTGGGCTTCCTGGATCTAGATGGCTGTTTTCCTCCCTAGGATAGGGAAGTTTTCAGTAATTATTTCGTCACATAAATTTCCTACCCTTTTCTCTCTCTCTCCTCCTTGTGAGAGCCCTATCATGTGGATGTTGGTTTGCTTGATGTTGTCCTACAAGCCCATTGAGCTTTTTCATTTTTTTTTCATTCTTTTTACTTTGTGCAACCCTGATTGTGTGAATGCCAGTGCCTCTCTTTGAGTTTACTTATTCCACTTCAACTAGTCTGCTTTTGAACCTCTCCAGTTGTATTTTTTTAGTTCAGTAACTTCAGCATTTTCAGCTCTATAACTTCTATTTTATAATTTCCTATATTTTCTGTTTGTTGAAATTCTCACTGTGTTCATCCATCCTTCTCCCAAGTATGGTGAGCATCATTATGACCATTATTTCAAACTCTTTCTTAGGTAAGTCACAGATCTCCATTTCATCAAGGACTTCTTCTGAGGTCTTATTTTGTTCTTTTGTTCATAACATGTTCCTCTGTTTCTTCATTTTTCTTGACTCTGTTGGTTTCTATGCATTAGATAAAACAGCCACCTCTCCCAGTCTTGAGTGGCCTCATGTAAAGATGAATCTTATCATCCAAACTTGCTCTAGCTCTTGATTGTCCCTCAAACCTCTGTGATTGTCGAACTAGCCTATTTTATTTTTAGTGACTGCCATTAGTTGAGAGTGTGCCATGACCTATCAGTGTCCCAAAGAGGGGGATCTCAGTCAGCACCTAGATTCAGGCTGATTGGATGCCAGATCCTCAGGCAGCAGCTTTTAAAGTATGCAAATATGCACAGTTCTGTGGGAGCTCAAGTGTAAGTCCCACTGGCCACCATAGTTAGGCAATCTAGAGGTGTCCCCTGGGTGGCCATTGCAAAAAATCAGGGCACCAAAGGAATGTACGAGCACTTTAGATAAGCTAATAGAGCTTTTTCACAGAACTGTGGTGGCAGCCACAAAGATCAGGGAGCCAGACATCGATCAGCACAGGTAACTTTCTGGGAGATACTGTGAGCTGAGCTGAGGTGAGGCAGAGGGAGAGCACAAAGATGATGATCACTGGCCTCCACCCCGAGAGCACCTCAGTAGGCTGCTAGATGTGTGCCAAACTGGATGCCAGCTGCTCAGGCCAAAGCTCCAGGATAAGCAAATAGGCCTCTTTCAGGAGGAAGACTGAGATGTTTCAGTCTATTTGTACAGTGCCCTGGGGGATAGTAGCTGACCAAAACTGATCTCTCCAACTGTTTCAATCTCTGTGGATTGGAAGGCAAGCTCTGCTGGCCACCATAGTTAGGCAATCAAGGAGTGGCCCCTAGGCATCAGCCCAAAATCCAGGGCACCAAACACTGTAAGTGCTCCTCTCTGCAAGATACTGGTGCTCTGGAGCATGGCAGAGGAAGAGCACAAAGATAGCACCCACCCTCCAATGTCTCTGGAAAGGATTATAGTCAGCCCTTAGATATGTGTTTAATTAGAAGCCTGTCCCTCAAGCCACAGCTATGAAGATAAGCTAATACTCCTCTTTCACAGGAAGACTGGGCTCCTTGGACTGTTGTCTCTTGCTGTGTCCTGGGAATGGTAACTGGTTATTGGTTATAGTCCTGTGGGATCCACAAGTATAAGCCCCACAGGCTCCCAGAGTCTGTGATCTAGAGTTGCCCATTAGGCAGCAGCTGGAAAATTCAGCATGCCCCACGGGGCTATAGGCTCCTTTCTGGGAGACACCAGTGAGCTAATATAAGGCTGAGGGAGAGTGCAAAAGTGATGTCCACTGGCCTCTGTCCTGAGACTATTTCAGTGGGCCCCTACATGTAAGTTAACTTAGATGCTTACTCCTCAGGCTAACAATTTAAGATAAGCAAATAAGCCTCTTCTGCAGAAAGTTGGTGCTTTTCAACTAGCTGCCTCTACACTGGGCCCTGGGGTGGTTGTATCTGAGTGTGCACGCCCTTTAAGAGCTTTTTCTCATTCACTGTAGCCTTGTGGGTCTCCTAGATGTGGGCCCCATTGGCTTTCAAAGCTAGATGTTTGGGGGGCTCATCTCTCAGGTGCAGGTCTTAGAAGTTGGGATGTCCAATGTGGACTTCAAACGCTTCACTCCTTGGGGAGAAGCTCCAGGCCAGGTTTTGAGTTCCCTCCTTACTGTAGGTCACCATGCCAGGGATTGGGTTTATGATGAAATTGTGTCTCAGCCTCTCCTATCTGCTTTGATAAGTTTTTGTTTGTTTGCCTGATGTATGAATCACTCAGCTAGTTTTGGGTGTTTTAATTTATTTTTTCAGAGGAAATTTTTCCATATTTACCTGTAGATTCAGTGTTATCTGTGGAAGGAGGTGAATTCAGAATCTTCCTACATAGCCATCTTGAATCAGAATCTGTGACTGCCTTCTTTGTTTTAGTATAATGCTTCTAAGGTTTATCCATGTTGTAATATGTATCAATACTTCATTCCTTTTTATTACACGAATGATTCTTGATGTCTTTTGAGATTAAGGGGTGCTTTGAGAATCCTCTGAAAGCTGAGAATCCCTTTCCCTGCAAACATACATATGTTAACAGTTTCTAAGGGTTGCTGGATCCCTTGAGTCCCATTCATGGAACCCAGTATAAATTATATAAGGATTCATTACTAAAAGCCAGACATGACTTTAAATGACACTTCTTTGCAATGGGCTGTCTCTCCTGTGTACATGTAACTCTGACCAACATAGGCCCCACTGAGCAGCATTGTGTAAGGAGACCACTTTCCTGGGAACTTACTCCAAGCAAAATATAACTGCAGTGCTCCGGTAGGCTCACTGGGCGCATGCCACCCTCACGAACAACAGCTGCAGAGATTCTTTCAGGACTTTATGAAGATACAAAAGGATTAAATGAGAACGACTAAACAGCATGAAACAAGAACTATGTGTAGTTTACTATAGAGTAAACTTTATAGTAAACATGTACGGTATGTTTATATAATAGGCTATAAATGATATACAGAGGGCTCTGGTAAGAGTTTCCAATTCCTCGTTCCAGTTACTGGTGAAATCTTATCAAGTGTGGCTGAGAATATAGTCTCTTCTCTGGACAAGTCAGGGTTGTGATGATCCTCTTAGTTTCCCACACTGTCCCTGTAACCTAGTAATCTGCACTTGGGAGTGTGGCTTCCTCTTAGCAGGGCCCCTGATTCCATGGAAGAAGCCTTCTTATCCAGTAGTTTGGATGGGGACTAATCAGATCATTGTTTTTTCAATTTTTTTTTTATTTTTTTAATAGGTTTAAGATAAGATATCCTTTTGACATTACATTATCTTTTGCTGACATAAGGAAAAGATATATATGTACACATAACATTTTATTTTTACTTAAAGCATATACTGGGTTCAGATAAACATGTGAAATTACTGATACTCAACTATTTCTGACATTCAAAACAGAGCTTTCATAGGGTACAACCTAAAACAGGTATTCATTTGAATCTAGGCCTTCTGATCAGCATTCTAAACTACTCTTCTTGTGTCAGCTACACCCATAATATATCCTCTACAATTTTTGTTTGTGTTCTACTAAGTAGACCTAAACTTAAAAGCATGTGTTCTGGAATCTGAATATGGAATATATTTCTAGTTTTTTTTCTCTCCAATCTCTTATGGTTGTCTTTTTTTAAATTTTTTTATTGTTATGTTAATCACCATACATGACATCATTAGTTTTTGATGTAGTGTTCCATGAGTCATTGTTCGTGCGTAACACCCAGTGCTCCACGCAGAACGTGCCCTCCTTAATACCCATCACCGGGCTAACCCATCCCCCACCCCCCTTATAGTTGTCTTGCCCATATAGCTGTTGCCCATAATTTGCTAACAGACTTTTCTCTACAGACTGACTTTTGTTAATTCCTTCCCAGCTCCCAGGTATTTTCTGAAGCAAATACCTGGGACCAGTTTCAGGCAAAATCATGAAGTTGGTCAAAGTTATTTTCAGTACATTTCCTCCCAGTTACCCTCCTCACCTCTTACTGCCCCCAGTGGTCAGACCCATCTCAGATGAATTGCTAAGACCCACCTTCTAAGGATAAGACATGATCCTCACATGGGTCTCTTGCCTTCCTCTGCTCTGTCCCAGGGCTCTGAGGTATCTTCACTGTAAATTTGTCTACAGGTGTTAGGATATGCCTGCTTCTCCCAAATCTCACTGCCACCACCTCGGTCCAATCTACCACTGAGTCCCATTTGGACTTCTGCAACAGCTTTCTACCTATTTCCTGGAATCCTCTCTGACTCAAGCCAATGTTTTCTTCACAAAGCAGTCAGAGTGGGTCTTTCTGAGGTACAAATCCGATCATGTCACTCTCCCTTTGAAGTTTTTTATTGGCTTCCCATTCTCTTAGAATAGAGACCAAACTTGTCAGCAGTACCCTTGAGGTCCCTTAGGACCTGGCCTTACCTACCCTTCCACGCCTTTGTGCCTCACCACTCTCCTCTTGCTCTCTATGTTCCAAGAATTTTGTCCTCTTTCAGCTCCTCATGCACTCTACGCTCTTCCCTGCCTCCAGATCTTCTGTTCCTTCTTCCTGGGATATCACCAGCTCCATCATTCAGCTGTACCCAGGGAGCCCTTCTCTGACCCTGTGGCCTAAAATCCCAGAGCACCCGGTAGCACCCTTTTTTGAATGCTCTTCAGACTTACAGTTCCTAGTCCAACATCTGACACATCCAGTAGACTTTAAGATCAATGGGGGGAGGAAGTGTGTTTGTTGTGATCATCACTCTATCCCCAACACAGTATCTGGCACGCAACAGATGTTAACAAATATTTGTTGGATCAATGAATACATATGGCACACTTCTCAGGGTGTTTATCTCTAAATGAAAACACTGAGTAACACAAAACCTTAACTTCAAAGCAACCCAGTAGGCCAGTTGATAAGGTACTTATGGGCAGAAGAGCCTTTTCATGTGCTCGCTAGATTACATCATGTTGGAGAACTAAGAGCCTGTAGGCTACCAAGAATGCATTTTGAATTAATCTCTTCCCATCCATATTCCATTATATTTATTAGACTTGTCTCAAGGGTTCTGAGTTCATTCTCTTGAGAAGGTTCTGGGGATCCCATAATTTAATCTACTTTTGTTTTTGCCACCTATAGGGCAAATTGAAAATAAAATAACATGGCAAAAACACTGCTGTGGAGAAAGCTCTCAGTCTGCCAGTGATTATAGCCACAGAGTGACTTCAGTGTTTTGTTTGTTTTTTTATTTGCATCTCTTGACTTCTTGTGAATGTAGGAACCTCTCTACCTTTTTGTTCAAAGGGGGCCTTGGAACCTGAGCTGCAGAGACTCTGGCAACAACTTTAGGTCTGGACCTTGGGTTTCCTGTTCTGTAGGCTCACTGAAATGAGGTTGCTTCGGTATACTGAAGACATTTTCCACTTCATTTTCCATTTTAGGTCTCATCAGTAACTTCCTGTATCTTCTTTTAAACAGACATCTTTGGCCAGAGAGGAGAAGCTGGTAATTTAAAAATAGCCAGATATCTGGTGATATTTCAAAGGCATAATGGAGAACTGTGACACGTTGCTGTGGTGTTGGGCTCAGTTTATGTCTTCCATCTTCCTCAGGCAGACAGAAGAATTAGTCTGGTTTATGATGAGTTTTGTGTATGTTTATTGGAAAATGTTCTGCTTTAGAGAGACCTTTCACCCTAGCCAAATGCACACTTCGGGGAAGATACTCTGCATAGACCTGTGTATGCTTGTGATGTGGCAGATTTCAGACATGGCCATTTCATTTGTTCCCAGATGCCAGGCTGCAGACAATATATAGTCTGTTGGCTTCGGTCAGCCCTGGGTTATTCATCACTTACTCTTGATGATACGCTCAGCCTTGCTCATAGGTTTAGAAAAATCAAAGTGATGAAAGCATCAGGGCAAATGATCTGAAATACACCCACAGAAGCCCAGCTCTGATTGGGGCAATTGTTTAGGTTTATGACAGGTTCCTCATAAGCCATTATGTTTGGAGTTTAGTGTGTGTAAGACTCATCTGAGGCTTCTTGAAGCAGACTGAACGAGACCAGACACACAGTTATTTCATGCAGGAACCACAAAAACATGCCTGTCTTTTAAATATAAGAAGCCAATCTATTGTAACCTCCTCTGCAAACTCTCGTTTTATTTATTCATTCCTTTGATGCTTGGCATTTAACCTGAATGGCTTTTTTTTTTTCCCAATGTGTTTGGTTTGACAAAACAGGAAGTAGAAAGCAGCATTTGATTTTAAATCTTTTTCCGAGTAGATATTTTAGATAGAAAATAACAGTTAAACGCTACTTGTTTGGGACATGTAAGCAGGTTACGTGGTGCATTTAGAGATCCCCACCCCCTGCCCTTTCTTCTGCCTGTCCACATCTATGCTTGTAGAACAATGTCTCTGGAGATCCATTAACCTAGCAATTAGATCAAGCAGGCATCCCTGGTTTATGAATAGTAAGCAAGACCGAGGAGGAGAAAAACAAAATAATGATGAGCAAAACATGAGGGTGGTGGGAGGATGCGCTGAACAGGAGAAAGCGGGGCAGCCTGGCCAGGGAAGTCACAGCCGCCCTATAGGTGTGAGGTGTGGCCGGAGTATCAACCCCGGGATAGTTGTGGCTGCTGGGGCCACTAATTATTTTGCAGTCAGAAAGTGCCTGGTGAAAGGCTTAAAGGAGAAATTCAATGCAGTTTCCTTTTATCTGCCTCTCCAATTGATGTCTATACAGAGCAAGCAGGGCTCCTCAAACACGCCAGCCTGTTTCAGATACACAAGATTAAGTAGCTAGTGACATTCAAGACCAATCGGCCCACCCAGGAGGACTGAAGCCAGCGGAAAAGCTGTCAGATTTCTCCTTTTCTCCATTAATCTTAAAGCTTTTCAGTGGTGCCAGGTCGCATCTCCATCAGACAAGCTGGGAAGAGTGTCCAGCAAATTTCCACACCCCCCACCCCTGCACCGAGAAGAGTAACCCCTTCACTGCTGAACCAGTCTCAGGACTTAAGGCTTCTCTTCCGGTCAGAAAGTGATCCCCACTGGCCCCCTGGCCTTACATCCCTGGGGGAAGCTGGAAGCGATGCTGGACTCCTCTTGCCTCCCAAGTGCACAGCTGGTCCACTCCCTAGAGGCTGGGGCACACAGGTGTCAGAGAGAAGCTGTCCTGGAGGAGACAGCTTTACGGGTAACTGTGGGCAGGCCAAGGAAATGGGTGTCCCCTCAGTAGTCCATGCTTTGCTGCACCACACGGCTGCACGGAAAGTGGAGGGGGCAGCCACAGGGAAAAGAGTGCAGGGAAGGGTGAGAGGAAAGAAGGAAGATGATGCAAATAAAGGGAAATGAGGTCTGGATTTGTAACATCCCTGCCCCCCCACCCCCGCCCCCGCCTCACTGCCTGCCAATCCCTTGGGAAGCAGGTGACAACCTGGACAAGAAGAGTCACCAGTAGCAAGCAAAGGGACCTGTCTGCCTGCTGGGCCAGAAGCTCCTGCTAAGTCAGGGTTTCCAAGAGCCTCTGGCTGGCGAGGGCTGGGAGCTTCTGCAGAGGCCCCAGGAGGGTCTCCGCGAGCACAGTGGGGTGGGTGATGCCTCTGCCTCCAGAGACCCAGCATGGCCTTGGAAGATAGGATGCAGAGAACCGCCAAGGTCTTTCCCTCCTTTCTGTTTACCCCTGAGAGCCCTTTCTGTGGCATTCATCTCACGGTCAGCCCTAATCTGCCCCAACAGTCGGTGTCTGAGGAAACTGTGGGCCCGGTCCCTTCAGCTGGGGGGTGATTCATGCCAACAGGTATAGCCTGCTCTTGCTCAGAAAACCAAACTCTGGCCTCCGCTCGAGTCTTTCACAGCTCATACAGTTTTAACACACACACAGTCTTGGTCATTCAAAAACCCCATTCTTGAGCAGCATAGGTCACTCTCTGGAGGGCTTATCTTGTTCCCATGAGTAGGTGTGTGCCCCCCACAGCGCTCCTACCTCAGCCCAGATGATGCTGGCAGCAAGGGCTCAGCCTCTTTCCCATGTGCAGGGGTTATAAAATAGACCTCTGGCCGACTTGCTTCAGGGCAACTTCCCGCACAGTCCCTGGACACATTTAAATAACTTTTATTACAGGGGCGCCTGGGTGGCTCAGTCGGTTAAGCGGCTGCCTTCGGCTCAGGTCATGATCCCAGGGTCCTGGGATCGAGCCCCATGTCCGGCTCCCTGCTCAGCAGAGAGCCTGCTTCTCCCTCTCCCTCTGCCTGCCACTCTGCCTACTTGTGCTCTCTATCTCTCTGTCAAATAAATAAATAAAATCTTTAAAAAAAAAAAAAAAAAAAAAAAAAAATAAATAAATAACTTTTATTACATCAAAGAAGTCCCTCTCTGTATCAGTCCTGGTGAACCAGGCCATCACCCAAAGTTAATAGCATCTTTTAATTAGTGAAAATGCTAATGAGCATAAAACTGTGCTAATGTAGACTTGTCTTATCGGTCTCACCTAAACCAGGGAGAACGGCCATTGTTGTGTATATTAATATCTCTTAATAATATTAATATCTCTTCTCAAACCAGTATCAATCTCCAAGGAAACAAATGATAGGTGTAATTACATCTAGGGATAACAGCATATATATTGAACAGTACCTCTGTCAGTATCCTGCAAATACATTTACCCTAATTGACCACTAATAAATACTTGGATAAAGAAACACCCATCGATAAAAAGGGTGCCCAGCACAGGACCGTGCATGGAGCTGATTCTAAATAATTTTTAAATTTACTATGTGCATGTTCTAACTAATGCATTTGATATACGAAGCACTTAGGTATTTGTATGGAATGTACATTTCTAGCATCAGCATGATCCAACCTCTACTATTAGGGTTAAGGAAAAGATAAGGACTCCCACGAAGGGAACTTAAGCCGCTGAGGGCAGGTGTTTTGTCTAGGAATGTAACAAACAGAGGCTTT
This sequence comes from Zalophus californianus, assembly GCF_009762305.2. Lineage (NCBI taxonomy): Eukaryota > Metazoa > Chordata > Mammalia > Carnivora > Otariidae > Zalophus > Zalophus californianus. The sequence goes on from NC_045599.1 coordinate 115,061,967, forward strand.
GTGTGATCAGAGTCTCTCAAGGAAGGGCCAGCACTCAAGATTGTAATCACCCTGCGTGGCCCGGGCCTGGCCTAGGTGGCTGGGTCAGCAGCTCCTGCCTCTCACCATTCCTCCTTAGCACCTGCCAGACTCTGAGGAAACAGGAGGTCCTGAATAGGGCGCCGGTGAATGAATGGAGAGTCCGGGAAGGTAGCCGGCTTTCAACCACAGATGGCCTGCATGATAGCTCCTTTTGAGCAACCCCCAGAGTTTTCTGTCTCCTTTAAAAGCGTCAGCACATTTTGCACTCCTGCAGAAATTCAGAATCGGGTGAGCACCATGGGGAGAGCAAGGGCCTGAAGTCTCCTATGTGTTGAGCTCCTGGCACAGGGCACCTCGTACCTTGTGCTGTGAGAATTGCCTCTTCACTGTGGAGAGGAAAGAGCTAAACTTGGCTGTTCGCTTCCAGTCTCCTTCCTTGTGTAGGCCCACTTGGAGAGGCTGAGGGCTTAAAGAGGGAGCTACAGCACTCCTTTGAGAAGTTTTTGGTATCTGAGCCTCCGAAGCATGAAGCCAGTCACACGCCACCCACCACTGGCTCTGTGGACATTATCAGGCCCTTAGGAAACAGGAACCGCGAGACACTTGGCCTTGGAATTTTGCTGTCATAAACTAGCTTTTTTTTTTCTATTAAAGCTAATGAGGTCTAGGTAAAAATAAACTGTATCTTCATTTCATCAAAGGAAGACTTTCTTCTTTTAATTTTTTCAATTGTAATTTTAGGTTTTTTTTTATGTAAACTCTATACCCAACGTGGGGCTCGAACACACAACCCCAAGATCAAGAGCTGCATGCTCCACCAATTAAGTCAGCCAGGCACCCCAGGCCGATTTTCTTCTGACAAATGGAAGCAATCCTCAATGCTGGACTTTTCTTTTCCGTTTCGTCTTCTAGAGCAAAACCATAACTGAGTGAGAAGTGTGGTCAGACTTTTTATCAAAGATATTCTTGTTCTTTGGTAGCTCAATATAGAATTTGTACATTGTCTGGACTCCTGTGGATTTAAGATCAGTGAATCACTGTTCTAGATTTCTCAGTGAATTCCAAATAAATTTATAATTTAACTATATAATGGAAGACCAAAAAAGTTGTGATTTAGGTTTGGAAATGAAGTGGTGGGGAAACCCCAGCAGCACAGCAACACTTGCTTAACACTTTCTGTGATTAAGAGGAGCCTGGGCCTTTCTGGAACTTCTCTCTCTATTCTCTGCCCCCACCTTATTCTATTTTTCTTTTTCCTTTACTTGAGATGTAACTGACATGTAACATTAGTTGCAAGTATACAACATAACGACTGTATAGTCCATTATATATGTACATATTAGGTTGTTTCTGTAACTTCGCTATTGTAACTAATGCTGCAATAAACACGGAGGGTGCTTATATCTTTTCAAGTTAGTGTTTTCATTTCCTTTGGATAAATATCCAGAAGTGGAATTGCTGGATCATATGGGAGTTCTATTTTTAATTTTTTTAGGAACCTCCACGCTGTTTTCCATAGTGGTTGCACCAATTTACATTCCTGCCAACAGTGCATAAGGGCTACCTTTTCTCCACATTCTTGCCAACACTTGTTATTTCTTGTCTTTTTTTTTTTTAAATAGCCATTCTAATAGGTACGAGGTGATAGCTCCTTGTGGTTTTGATTTGCATTTCCCTCATGACTAGTGATATTGAGCACCTTTTCATGTACCTGTTGGTCATCTGTATGTCTTTGGAAAAACATCTATTCAGATCCTCCGCTCATTTTTTAATCAGATTGGGGTTTTGGGGTTTTTTTTGTTCATTTGTTATTGAGTTGTATGAGCTCTTTATTGATATTAGCCCTTTATCAGACATGTGATTTGCAAATATTTCCTCCCATTTGGTAGATAGCCTTCTCATTGTGTTACTGGCTTTCTCAGCTGTGCAGAAACGTTTTAGTTTGATGTCATTCCAGTTGTTTATTTTTGCTTTTGTTGCTTTTGCTTTTGGTGTCAGATCAAAAAAGTTTTCTCCAAGACTGATGTCAAGGAGCTTACTGCCTATGTTTCCTTCTGGAAGTTTTATGGCGTCACATGTTACATTCAAGTCTTTAATCCATTTTGAGTTAATTTTTGCATAACATATAAGATAGTGGTCCAATTTCATTCTTTTGCATGCATCTTTCCAGTTTTCCCAGCATCATTTATTGAAAAGACTGTCTTGTCCCTATTGTATATTCTTGGCTCCTTTGTTATAAACAAACATATATACATGGGTTTGTTTCTGGGATCTCTATTCTTTTCTATTGATCATATGTGTCTGTTTTTATGCCAATACTATACTGTTTTGGTTACTGTAGCTTTGTAATATAGTTTTAAATCAGGGACCGTGATGCCACTATCTTTTTCTTTCTCAAGATTGCCTTGGCTATTCAGGGTCTTTTGTGGTTCCATATATATTTTAGAATTGTTCTATTTCTGCAAGAAAAAAATAAGGCCATTGGAACTTTGATAGAGATTGCATTAAATCTGTAGATTGCTTTGGGTTGTACGGAAATTTAACAATACTGATTCTTCCATGAGCATGGAATATCTTCATATTTATTTCTGTCTTCAGTTTCTTTCATCAGTGTCTTATAGTTTTCAGTGTACAAGTCTTTTACCTCTTGGGTTAAATTAATTCCTAGGTATTTTATTCTCTTTGAAGCAATGTAAATGGGATTTTTTTTTTTCCTTGATTATGCCTATATACTCCTTGTATTTTATCTTGCATGGGCAGAGACCCATTTGGCCAGAACCAGAATCACTTGGTTCCTTTATTGGCCCTTTTCAGTTTATATCTTGTTCCAAGTGTGTGTTGCTACCCAGATTCCTTTCCACCTCTTCTGAATCCTAATCACATAGCAATCATTGTCAGGAAGAGCATCTAAGTTTTAATTACATTGAAATATGGAATAACATCCAATTGGATAATACTCAATAAATCTCTACTATGAGTTTATTTGTTTGGCACTCAACTTTCCTGGGGGGCTTATTGGAGAAGTAGTATCATTTAAAATAAAATGTGTTGGGGGCATTTGAAAACCATCCCTGCCCTTAGTATCTTCCAGACCAGGCCTTGACCTCCATGATTTAGCATAGACAAGTTGGGAGTTTCAACTGATGACTTATTGTGACAGGAACAGATTAGGCAGAAAAAAAAGCCTTGACCAGCCTGGAGGCAAGGGCTCCTGTGTGTCCACTGGGGCGGGGGGGGGGGGGGGGGGGCGCTCAACTAGTTAGATTTTTTACTGCTGTCTTCATGGCCCACACACCTATGTCTGCAACAGTGGATCTTCAAATCAACTCAGGTGTGTTCAGGTATTGGTGAAGTACCTCAAATTTACATTTCTGCCAAAAGTCAGGATGAGGCAAGGGATATTTTTGAGGGATAGTTTAATGCAATAGGAGGCTATTTTCAACATTTCAAAAATGTGTTGGAAACAAAACACTTGCTCATGATAAGGTTGCCTGGGCCATGACTCAATAAAAGTGTATTTGTTTAGTTTGCAAAAAGCTTTCAAAGTAATCGACTCGATTGAGATCTGGAGAAGTTAATAAAAGGTGTTTTGAGTGGCAACCACGTTGAGAGTCCCAATCTGAAATACAGGCTGACTTTATGAGTCTGCAAGCCCCATCCCTGTATTAAGCACCTAGAGCACCAGGAACCTACGTTCTTGGATCACATCTCTCCAGAGAATCGCCTTTACAGAATGAGGCTTTGAAAGAGCTTCAGATAAGCTGCTGGTGTGGACGGGAGATAATCAAAGTAAGGCACCACGCTTTCTCCTCACACATGTTTGTGTGTGCTCTAAACTGCTTCGATGCCACTGCCTACCACCTCCATCACACAGACTGACCACACCTTCCAGGTTCCGTTTAGGGGCAAAAAAAAGTTTGTCTAGTTTCATGAACTGATGGCTATGCTTCCTCCTTGTAGACAGCAAGAATTCTATGATTTCCCTTAGACTTGAGACTGCTAGCCTCTAAGACTAAGATTTGGGCTTAGATAACTGCTGTTCTCTTTCTTTTGCCAGAGATTCCTGGTATGATTTTTTTCCCCTTTAAACTTGCTATTTGCTTTTTTTCTCCCCACTCTCCTCCCAAACCCCCTCGTGTTTAGAGTTTATAGTTACAGTTTTGGGTTTTATTTCACCTAAGCTCTTACCCTAAGCAGTCTCAAATCCTTTCAAGAAGCAGGTGAAATAGCCTACTATCATTTTGACCTCAGGCTCCAGAGTCACGCCAAGATACTGATCTGTCTGTCCCAGTGCCTCGAAGTGACCTTACCTTCGAGACTTCATGCCGTCTGTCACATATAATGTGTAGAAGGTACTTGGATGGAAATGGAAACCCCTTCTCTTGCTTTAAAGCAGAAACATCTAACACAATGTGACCTTCTGTTGTGTGCACTAGCTGGCCTGCAGGACTTTTGGGGGGGGCACACATACAGGAGAGCCTTGGGTTTGGACACCGGAAGTGCCACCAGCATATAACAGGCCTCACCTCCTTTGGCCATTCTGCTTCTTTAACTCACGTCCTGACCCAGACTTCTGTTCAGAAAGGAATCCCTTATTTCTGGTTGCTTCCCAACAGGCGGCTCTGCCTGCTTGACTGTTAAAGGATGTGGTGCTTTGTGATTTGTTGCATCTCAGGGCATCTCTGAGGCCCTCCTTGTGACCACCCGGCTTGCAGCTGCCCACTTCCTCTCCCCTCCAGCAGCTGTCCTGGTGTCCTGCTGGCATCCTCACTGCACACAGCCAGACAAGCAGTCTCCTTGCAGAGAGCAGCCATCCTTTCAGCACGGAGGCTGGCTGCATTCCAGGACATGGGACAGATACAAGAGAACAAGCTTGGGAACCAAATGTTGGCAGGGGGATAGCATCAACACAAAGCCCTTTGCTAGCGATCATCAAGGAGGGATGATGAGAGCATCTTCTCCTTCAGTTGATGACCTTTTACTTCTCAGCCTCTTTAAGTGCTTTGACCTCAGGGACGCTTTGCGTGGCCATGTTCTCAAACGGCATGGGTTTTCTTCAAACCCTGTTGTTTGCAGACTTAGAAATATTTCCACCAGCCCTGTAAGCCTGGGTATTCCAAAAACAGTGATTGTGCAACTAAGGCAAGATGCTAGGATACTGCGCAGAGTTTGAGGCACGCACTGCTTCAGAGTATGGCGTGTGGAAAGCAGAGAAGAAAGGTGACGACAACCTCAACCTTCCTGGCCTGTCTGTCAGGAAAAACTGAGAACCATGATATGTCTTTCCTTTCAAAACTGGCACAAGGAAAGTTTTGGAGAGGATATTAGAAGCCGTATCCCAGACCTGGGTTGGGACCCATGTGCCACAGCCGAAGCAGGAGCTCAAAGCCTGTGGATCCCATGTAGCAGGTGGGAGATGGAGCTCCTTTCAGTAGTGCTTGTTTGTAGAAGACAGGAAAGAGGAACGGAACAGGCAATGCTGAGACACATATCATTGACATTTGTCTTTTTTTTTTTTTGCTACCCAGTATAAAAACTCCCTTTCTGTGTTTGAGAAATTTCCATCTTAAAAGTTGGAAAAGCCCCTTTACTGGGCCCTCCTTGCAGCTAGGGTTTGGGCATGTGACCTAGGGTGGTTCCCCTGATGCCTCAACCCAGCCTTTGAACAGAAAGCCAGACGTACAAAGAAGCAGGAGCAGGAGAGGCACCATTTAGTGGTGCCTGGACTAGTTGAGTGGGCCAATCCTGGGTTAATGGAGAAAAGCAGACCACTTTTCTAGATGAGGAAAGCAATGTGTTGAAATCGCTCACATTGGCCATCCCAGTGGAGAAAGGCAAAACTCTATAAAAGGGGGGGGCGGAGCAAGATGGCGGAGGAGTAGGAGACCTAGATTTTGTCTGGTCTCAGGAATACAGCTGAATAGGGATCAAACCATTCTGAACACCTACGAACTCAACAGGAGATCGAACAGGAGAGTAGCAACAACTCTCTGAACAGAGAAGCGACCACTTACTGGAAGGTAGGACGTGCGGAGAAGTGAATCCGAGGCGATATTCGGGAGGATAGACGGCGGGGGAGGGGCCTCCGTCGGCCGCTTCTGGCAAGTGCTAGAGCCGCGGAGCACAAAATCGGACCTTTTAAAAGTTGGCTCGACAGAGGGACGTCGCTGCAGTGGCTAAGCGGGGGGTGGAATCCTCCCGGGACAGTGTGGTCTCAGGACCCTCGGGGTCACAGAGAGACCGGGGGTGCCTGAGTGCGGCAGAGCTCCCAGGTATCAGAGCAGGGAAGCCGGCTGCAGAGACGGAGCAGAGTCGCGGGCTCTCAGCTCGGGGTTGCCACAAACTGTGATCTGCGGCCCAGTCGGGGCACGGCTCCCCCAGCAGGGACCCAACAAGCAGCAGATCCGGGGAGACTCCCCTTCCTTCCCGGGGAGGAGCGGTGCGGGAACACACTGCAGGGATCTGCTGGGTTTGGAGACTCCGAGCGGGGTCGGGTGCCAGAGATAGAAACGCTCGGTCACAGGCCAGGTGAGCACGGAGTGCGGCCAGAGACCGGGGACACGGGAGTGACTGCTTTTCTCTGGGTGCGCACTGAGGAGTGGGGCCCCGAGTTCTCGGCTCCTCCGGGCAGAGACTGGGAGGCCGCCATTTTCGCCCTGGTCCTCCAAAGCTGTACCGAGAGCTTGCAGGGAACAAAAGCTCCTGAGAGCAAACTGGAGCAGCTTCCTTAGCCCGGACGGACAAGGGCGGGGCAATTCCGCCTCCGGCAAAGGCATTTGGAAACCACAGCAACAGGCCCCTCCCCCAGAAGATCAGCACAAACAGCCAGCAAGCCAAGACCAAGTTGATCGATCAAGGAGAATAGGAGAACTCCAGCGCTAGGGGAATACTGCACATAGATTCATGCCTTATTTTTTTTTTTTTTTTTTTTTTTTTTACCATGATTCATTATTTCATCAAAGTTAATTTTTGTTGACTTTTTTTATTTTTCTTTTTCCCTTTTTCAACCAACATCTTATAAATCCCTTTTTTTTAAAAAAAAAAACATTTTTTATTTTTTTTTCATTTTTAGAGTCATATTTTATCCCTTCATAGTAGTTATCCTTGTTTTTGGCATATATATATAAGTTGTTCTCTCTTTAAAATTTTGAGGTACAGTTTCTTCTAACAGATCAAAATATACCCTAAACCACTAGTGTATGGCTTTGTTCTAGTCTCCTGCCTGATCACATTCTCTCCCTTTTTCCTTTTTTTTTTTCCTTAAATCTTCTTTCTTTTTTCAAACAACTTATCTTACCAAGTCCTTTTATAAAATCTTTTATAATTTTCATCTTTACAGTCATCTTCCATCCCTTCATTGTATCAACCCTTATTTTGTACATATATGTCTTTCTTCCTTTAAAATTTTAGGAGGCACTTTTTCTAACAGACCAAAATACGCCCAAAATCTAGTGTGTGGCACTGATCTATGCACTAGCCTGATCATATTTGATCATATTCTGCCTTTTTTGAATTGTTTTGTTTTTGTTTTTATCTTTTTTTTTTCTTTTTTTTTTTTCTTTTTCTCTTTCTTTTTTCTTTCTTTCCCTTTCTTTTCCCCTGGTTTCAGGTCTTTTCTGATTTGCATACAGTATATTTGCTGGGGACGTTGTAAACCTGTTAGCCTTTTGTTCTCTCATTCATCTATTCTCCTCTGGACAAAATGACAAGACGAAAGAAATCACCTCAGCAAAAAGAACAAGAGGTAGTACCGTCAGCCAGGGACCTACTCAATACGGACATTAGTACGATGTCGGACCTAGAGTTCAGAATCATGACTTTAAAGATACTAGCTGGGCTTGAAAAAAGCGTGGAAGTTATTAGAGAAACCCTTTCTGGAGAAATAAAAGAACTAAAATCTAACCAAATCGAAATCAAAAAGGCTATTGATGAGGTGCAATCAAAAATGGGGGCACTAAATGCTAGGATAAATGAGGCAGAAGAGAGAATCAGTGATATAGAAGACCAAATGATGGAAAATAAAGAGGCTGAGAAAAAGAGAGAGAAACAACTACAGGATCACGAGGGCAGAATTCGAGAGATAAGTGATACGATAAGACGAAACAACATTAGAATAATTGGGATCCCAGAAGAAGAAGAGAGAGAGAGAGGGGCAGAAGGTATATTGGAGCAAATTATAGCAGAGAACTTCCCTAATGTGAGGAAGGAAACAGGCATTAAAATCCAGGAGGCACAGAGAACCCCTCTCAAAATCAATAAAAATAGGTCAACACCCCGACATCTAATAGTAAAACTTACGAGTCTCAGAGACAAAGAGAAAATCCTGAAAGCAGCTCGGGAGAAGAGATATGTAACCTACAATGGTAGAAACATTAGATTGGCAACAGACCTATCCACAGAGACCTGGCAGGCCAGAAAGGACTGGCAAGATATCTTCAGAGCACTAAACGAGAAAAATATGCAGCCAAGAATACTATATCCAGCTAGGCTATCATTGAAAATAGAAGGAGAGATAAAAAGCTTCCAGAACAAACAAAAACTAAAGGAATTTGCAAACACGAAACCAGCCCTCCAAGAAATATTGAGAGGGGTCCTCTAAGCAAAGAGAGAACCTAAAAGCAGCAAAGAACAGAAACGAACACAGACAACAGACAGTTAACAGTCACCTTACAGGTAATACAATGGCACTAAATTCATACCTTTCAATAGTTACCCTGAATGTAAATGGGCTAAATGCCCCAATCAAAAGACACAGGCTATCAGATTGGATTAAAAAACAAGACCCATCAATATGCTGTCTACAAGAGACTCATTTTACACCCAAAGACACCCCCAGATTGAAAGTGAGGGGGTGGAAGACCATTTACCATGCTAATGGACACCAAAAGAAAGCTGGGGTGGCAATCCTTATATCAGACAAACTAGATTTTAAAACAAAGACTGTAATAAGAGATGAGGAAGGACACTATATCCTACTTAAAGGGTCTATCCAACAAGAAGATCTAACAATTGTAAATATCTATGCCCCGAACATGGGAGCGGCCAATTATATAAGGCAATTAATAACAAAAGCAAAGAAACACATTGACAACAATACAATAATAGTGGGGGACTTTAACACCCCCCTGACTGAAATGGACAGATCATCTAAGCAAAAGATCAACAAGGAAATAAAGACTTTAAATGACACACTGGACCAAATGGACTTCACAGACATATTCAGAACATTCCATCCCAAAGCAAAGGAATACACATTCTTCTCTAGTGCCCATGGAACATTCTCCAGAATTGATCACATCCTAGGTCACAAATCAGGTCTCAATCGGTACCAAAAGATTGGGATCATTCCCTGCATATTTTCAGACCACAATGCTTTGAAACTAGAACTCAACCACAAGAGGAAAGTCGGAAAGAACTCAAATACATGGAGGCTAAAGAGCATCCTACTAAAGAATGAATGGGTCAACCAAGAAATTAAAGAAGAATTAAAAAAATTCATGGAAACCAATGAAAATGAAAACACAACTGTTCAAAATCTTTGGGATACAGCAAAAGCAGTCCTGAGAGGAAAGTATATAGCAATACAAGCCTTTCTCAAGAAACAAGAAAGGTCTCAAATACACAACCTAACCCTACACCTAAAGGAGCTGGAGAAAGAACAGCAAAGAAAGCCTAAACCCAGCAGGAGAAGAGAAATCATAAAGATCAGAGCAGAAATCAATGAACTAGAAAGCAAAAGAACAGTAGAACAGATCAACGAAACTAGGAGCTGGTTCTTTGAAAGAATTAACAAGATTGATAAACCCCTGGCCAGACTGATCAAAAAGAAAAGAGAAATGACCCAAATCAACAAAATCATGAATGAAAGAGGAGAGATCACAAGCAACACCAAAGAAATACAAACAATTATAAGAACATATTATGAGCAACTCTATGCCAGCAAATTAGATAACCTGGAAGAAATGGGTGCATTCCTAGAGATGTATCAACTACCAAAATTGAACCAGGAAGAAATAGAAAACCTGAACAGACCTATAACCACTAAGGAAATTGAAACAGTCATCAAAAATCTCCCAAGAAACAAAAGCCCAGGGCCAGATGGCTTCCCAGGGGAATTCTATCAGACATTTAAAGAAGAATTAATACCTATTCTTCTGAAATTGTTCCAAAAAATAGAAATGGAAGGGAAACTTCCAAACTCATTTTATGAGGCCAGCATTACCTTGATCCCAAAACCAGACAAAGACCCCATCAAAAAAGAGAATTACAGACCAATATCCTTGATGAACATGGATGCAAAAATTCTCACCAAAATACTAGCCAATAGGATCCAACAGTACATTAAAAGGATTATTCACCACGACCAAGTGGGATTTATTCCTGGGCTGCAAGGCTGGTTCAACATCCGCAAATCAATCAACGTGATACAATACATTAACAAAAGAAAGAACAAGAATCATATGATCCTCTCAATAGATGCAGAAAAAGCATTTGACAAAGTACAACATCCTTTCTTGATCAAAACTCTTCAGAGTATAGGGATAGAGGGTACATACCTCAATATCATAAAAGCCATCTATGAAAAACCTACAGCGAATATCATTCTCAATGGGGAAAGGCTGAGAGCTTTTCCCCTAAGGTCAGGAACGCGGCAGGGATGTCCACTCTCACCACTGCTATTCAACATAGTATTAGAAGTCCTAGCCACAGCAATCAGACAACAAAAAGAAATCAAAGGCATCCAAATCGGCAAAGAGGAAGTCAAACTCTCACTCTTTGCAGATGATATGATACTGTATGTGGAAAACCCAAAAGACTCCACCCCAAAACTGCTAGAACTCATACAGGAATTCAGTAAAGTAGCAGGATATAAAATCAATGCACAGAAATCAGTGGCATTCCTATACACCAACAACAAGACAGAAGAGAGACAAATCAAGGAGTCGATCCCATTTACAATTGCACCCAAAACCATTAGATACCTAGGAATAAATCTAACCAAAGAGGCAAAGGATCTGTACACAGAAAACTATAAAATACTCAGGAAAGAAATTGAAGAAGACACAAAGAAATGGAAAAACGTTCCATGCTCATGGATTGGGAGAATCAACATTGTGAAGATGTCAATGCTACCTAGAGCAATCTACACATTCAATGCAATCCCCATCAAAATACCATCCACTTTTTTCAAAGAAATGGAACAAATAATCCTAAAATTTGTATGGAACCAGAAGAGACCCAGAATAGCCAGAGGAATACTGAAAAAGAAAAGCAAAGCTGGCGGCATCACAATTCCGGACTTCCAGCTCTATTACAAAGCTGTCATCATCAAGACAGTATGGTACTGGCACAAAAACAGACACATAGATCAATGGAACAGAATCGAGAGCCCAGAAATGGACCCTCAACTCTATGGTCAACTTATTTTTGACAAAGCAGGAAAGAATGTCCAATGGCAAAAAGACAGTCTCTTCAACAAATGGTGTTGGGAAAATTGGACAGCCACATGCAGAAGAATGAAACTGGACCATTTCCTTACACCACACACAAAAATAGACTCCAAATGGTTGAAAGACCTAAACGTGAGACAGGAGTCCATCCAAATCCTAAAGGAGAACACAGGTAGCAACCTTTTCGACCTTAGCCGCAGCAACTTCTTCCTAGAAACATCGCCAAAGGCACAGGAAGCCAGGGCAAAAATGAACTATTGGGATTTCATCAAGATAAAAAGCTTCTGCACAGCAAAAGAAACAGTCCACAAAACCAAAAGACAACCGACAGAATGGGAGAAAATATTTGCAAATGACATATCAGATAAAGGGCTAGTATCCAAAATTTATAAAGAACTTATCAAACTCAACACCCAAAGAACAAATAATCCAATCAAGAAATGGGCAGAAGACATGAACAGACATTTTTCCAAAGAAGACATCCAAATGGCCAACAGGCACATGAAAAAGTGCTCAACATCGCTTGGCATCAGGGAAATCCAAATCAAAACCTCAATGAGATACCACCTCACACCCGTCAGAATGGCTAAAATTAACAAGTCAGGGAACGACAGATGTTGGCGGGGATGTGGAGAAAGGGGAACCCTCCTACACTGTTGGTGGGAATGCAAGCTGGTGCAACCCCTCTGGAAAACAGTATGGAGGTTCCTCAAACAGTTGAAATTAGAGCTACCGTTCGATCCAGCAATTGCACTACTGGGTATTTACCACAAAGATACAAATGTAGGGACCCGAAGGGGTACGTGTACCCCAATGTTTATAGCAGCAATGTCCACCATAGCCAAACTGTGGAAAGAGCCAAGATGCCCATCGACAGATGAATGGATAAAGAAGATGTGGTATATATACACAATGGAATATTATGCAGCCATCAAAAGGAATGAGATCTTGCCATTTGCAACGACGTGGATGGAACTGGAGGGTGTTATGCTGAGTGAAATAAGTCAATCAGAGAAAGACATGTATCACATGACCTCACTGATATGAGGAATTCTTAATCTCAGGAAAGAAACTGAGTGTTACTGGAGTGGTTGGGGGTGGGAGGGATGGGGTGGCTGGGTGATAGACATTGGGGAGGGTATGTGCTACGGTGAGCGCTGTGAATTGTGCAAGACTGTTGAATCACAGATCTGTACTTCTGAAACAAATAACGCAACATATTTTCAGAAAAAAGAAAAAGAAGATAACAGGAGAGGAAGAAAAGGGGAGTATGTCAGAGGGGGAAACGAACCATGAGAGATGATGGACTCTGAAAAACAAACTGAGGGTTCTAGAGGGGAGGGGGGTGGGGGGATGGGTTAGCCTGGTGATGGGTATTGAGGAGGGCACGTTCTGCATGGAGCACTGGGTGTTATGAACAAACAATGAATCATGGAACACTGCACCAAAAACTAATGATGTAATATATGGTGATTAACATAACAATAAAAAATTAAAAAAAAAAAAAAAAAAAAAAAAAAAAAAAAACTCTATAAAAGGACATATTCTCGGGACGTCGTCTGGGTGGCTCAGTCGGTTGATCGTCTGCCTTTGGCTCAGGTCATGATCCCCGGGTCCTGGGATCGATCCCTGCGTCAGGGACCTGCTCAGTGGGAAGCCTGCTTCTCCCTTTCCCACTCCCCCTGCTTGTGTTCCCTCTCTCGCTGTGTCTCTGTCAAATAATAATAATAAATAAATAAAATCTTTTAATCTGTCAAATAAATAAATAAAATCTTTAAAAACAACAATAAATAAATAATAAATAAATAAATGTCAAATAAATAAATAAATATCTGTCAAATAAATAAATAAAATCTTTAAAAACAACAACAAAAATCCTTATTAAAAAAAATTCCACATATGAGTGAAATCCTTTCTCTGACTTATTTTGCTTAGCATAATAATCTCTAGGTCCATCCATCTTGTTGCAAATGGCAAGATTTCATTTTTTATGGCTGAGTGATATTTGTGTGTGTGTGCTTGTGCACGCGCGCACGCACCCGCACACCCCACATCTTCTTTACCCATTCATCAGTTGATGGACATTTGGGCTATTTCCATAATTTGGCTATTGTAGATAATGCTGCTATAAACATCAAGGTGCATGTGTCCCTTCAAATTAATATTTTTGTATCTTTTGGGTAAATACCTAGTAGTGCAATTGCTGGATCATAGGGTAGTTCTATTTTTAACTTTTTGAGGAACCTCCATACCGTTTTCCAGAGTGGCTGCACCATATTGTTTTTAAAATAAATGCTTGTCTTACCAAAGTCTAAAGTTAATATCAATACCTTCCCCCTGAGAATTAAACTCTCTGCCAATCTTCATGTTGATATCCAACAGTCATGGCACATTATTTTCAACTCACTAAAATTATTTCTTATTATTGTTTGTGTTTAATAGCCAGCACTTATTCATATATGCTATGTTCATAAATTTATTTGTTCATTATTTCTATCTGCTTCTTCTTGGTTCAATTTCCTTCTTAGAGAAGGACCTCCATTAGTGGTTCTTTCAGAAGACTGTTCTCAAACTTTGCTTGAAAATGTATTCATTTCTCTTCAATCCTGAATAAGTATAGAATTTTTGGATAGTTGTATTTCATCACCACTTTAAAGATATTATTACATTATCTCCTGGCCTCCAATGTTGCTGATAGGAAATCTGCCTTTATTTTAATGAATGTTTTTTGTGGTCATCCACCTTTTCTCTTTCTGGTATTTTAAAGAGAGTCTTTGCTGTTTCACATGTGTAGGTGTGAACTTATTTAACCCACTCAAAATTGATGCTTCTTCAAACTGAGAATTCTAGCTCTTGAATCATTCTGGAAAATTCTCAAATATATTCTTTTCCAATATTCTATGTCCTCCATCCTTTGGCAATTATTAATATGTGTAAGTTGGGTCTTTCTAGTCTTCTGTTTCTTTTAACATCCTTTCATATTTTTATAATCTCTCTCTCTCAACTAGCTCACCAATTCTCCAATTTGGCTAATCTGCTGTTTAATCTTTCTCTGAATTTTTTTTGTTTCAAAGGCCTTATTTTTTCATTTATAGAGGCTATATTTGTTTCTTTTTTACACCTTCCTGTTCTTTGTACATGGTATCCTTTGGCATTTCTCTTCCCTTTTAAGTCACCTTAATAATTTTAAACTCAGGTATTTTAGATTTTCTTCCAAATTCTTCCATCATCTCAAGAAATTTTACACCAGTACTTTTGTTTGTTGTGTTAGCTTCTTTTTTTTTTTTAAAGATTTTATTTATTTATTCATGAGAGACAGAGGGGGGGAGAGAGAGAGAGAGAAGCAGAGGGAGAAGCAGGCTCCCAAGGAGCAGGGAGCCTGATGCGGGACTCGATCCCAGGACCTCGGGATCATGACCTGAGCCGAAGGCAGATGCTTAACCATCTGAGCCACCCAGGCGCCCTGTTTGTTGTGTTAGCTTCTGCTGCCTCCCTCATGGTGAAGTCTATCTTCATATAGTTTATTTTTTTCATTATGAGTCTGTCTTTAGCTTTGATCTGTGGGGTGTGTGTAGAAATTCAACATGCCTTGGTGGTATAAATACTGTTCCAACAGGAGTATCGGGTGCCTACAATTCCTTTTAGCAATAATTTCTCATGGAAGCTCTCCCCTAGAGCCTTAGGCAAGTTGTTTGCTACTTCTCTAGGTTAGTGTGTAGACCCCTCCAGTCATTCTTTCATGGAGAAGGCAACCTTTCCAGGGTTGAAGAGTTTCAGTTCTAGAACTCTGTCATCTGCAAGCCTCTGACCCCATGTATTTTCACATGGGCATTAATACCTCCTTCCTTCCAGCACCTGTGTTTAGCATCCCAGCAATGGCCAACAACTCTGGCTGTAAGTTCCCTCTTCATTTCTGGCTGGGACTTTACTTTTCCCCTCTCCATTCAACTATGTAGTTAATATCTTTTGTTATGTTTTCTGACCTATTTATATGTTTATGGCTAGAGAAAGGTCTTTATTATCTCAATCCATATATTGTAGAAACTGGAAATTCTATAATTGCATTTTTATGAGTCTTACTTCTTGCCCATACCTATTATTTAAACTGTTCCTGAAATCCCTAAATTTCTGTGAAGCCTTTCTAGGTTGTTCAAAGGGGAGATTGATAAATCACTAGTATTGAGTGAGTGCTATGTACTAGGCCCCAGTCCAAACACTCTACAGTCGATGTAAAACAATTCTGCCAGTTAATTAAGACTATTATTATCCTGTTTTTCAGATAAAGACAGTGAGACATTGGGAGGGCAAGCAACTTTTATGAGGTCACACAGCTATTGAGTGATGGTGGCTGGGATTCAAACCTAGGTGTGTCTGATGCCAGAACTTAGCCATGGGGCTCTGTTGCCTAGTGACCTATTCCTGCCTTGTTACATGGGCCATAGCTTCTCTCCCTTCTTCTACCAACTTGTCCTTATTACAGAGGAGATTCTTCTGTGCTTTTTGTCTTTTCCTCATTGATGAAATTAGAGATGATCTTTAGCATTCTTTCCAACCCTGACACTCTGTGTTGTAGTTTATTACCCATCTAGTTAATCACTTAAAATTTTTTCCCCACTTCCCTTTAGTGTAACTGGTCTTTTTTTCCTTCTTCTTCTTCTTGGATTATAAACTTATAAAGCACTGGGACAATAATGGGAAATTTGCTGGTGGAACTCCACATTCATGAGGACATGATAATGGGCTCAGCAACACTGCAAGCCCATTGCTGAGTTGAATATGGATTTTACCTTCAGTCCTCTTCAGTTCTTCCGCATCAGCCGCCAAAGCTCTAAGCAAAGTTAGATGCTCTTTATAGGCTGAGTTGAAGATGAAGATGAGAGTAGAAGAAACTTCAAAGATCATATGACCTTTTCTAAGCGCTTATCCCCAGCAAATGTTTAAGCTCAACAGAAAAGGTAGCTTAGAAAGTTTTGGGAAACTATAAATTTATGGGAAACATAATTTGGAAGTTATATTTTATGTATTAATAATCATGCCACCTGTTAACTAGACACTAAACTGTTTTTATTTGATTGCATTCTAATTTTGGCCATTCATGTGGATGTTTGGGGGAAATAAATGGAGCATATATAAATGCAGTTTGAAATTAGCAGTGTGCATAGACAATAGAACACAAGAAAAATTTCTGTGTTGTAGCAGCCTATAGTGATAAGAACACATAACAAATAAAATACTACAAAAATATTACTATGGCATTGGGAAAAAAGACACTACTTATTGTTTTCAATGCCATGAGTATTGTCCTCTTCTAAGGAAACTCTTCTTTCTCCTGGGTAATGGACATTATTCTTTCTTCTTTGCTTTAAGCTTATTTCTAAAACATTAGATTTAAAATCAAGATTTAGTTTTATGAAATCATAGCAGGCTGTGCATTAAGCATTTAGACTGAATTCTGTGTATGTTCTCAAACCCAAATACTCTGGTTATGACAGCTCTGTTATGAACTGAATTGTGACCCTCGCAATTTCATATGTTGAACTCCTCCCTCCCAATGTGACCCTATCTGAAGATAGGACTTTCAAGCAGGTAATGAAAGTTGCATAAAGTCATAAGTGTGTGGCCCTTAACAACAGGATTTATGTCCTTATAAAAAAGAGAAGGAGACCCCAAGAGTGCATGCACAGAGAAAAAGCTATATGAAAACACAGTGAGAAGGCAGTACCACAAGCCAAGAAGAGATAGCTCACCAGACATCAACCCTGCAGGCACCCTGAGCTTGGACTTGCAGTCTCCAAAGTGTTATAAATTTCTGTTATGTCACACAATCTGTGCTATTCATTATGGTAGCCCTAGCTGACTAATACAAGCTCCTTTCCTTTTTATTATAAAGTATTTTACCAGTTAATATATAAAATTTTATCTGAATAAGCAAAATACAATTCAGCCAAGTAAACACTGAAAACAAACTACCATTCAGTCTGGTTTCTACATACTGTGAAAACAGTTACTCTGTGACACAGAACATGTCAACATAGGCAAGTGTGTTCAAGCACTTCAATTATTTCTCAATTTTTTTTTGAGAGAGAAAGAATAAAAGAGCATGAGAGGGGGGAGGGTCAGAGGGAGAAGCAGTCTCCCTGCTCAGCGGGGAGCCTGATGTGGGACTCGATCCCAGGACCCTGGGACCACGACCTAAGCCGAAGGCAGACGCTTAATGACTGAGACACCCAGGTGCCCCAATTATTTCTCTATTTTTAAAATTACATGGAAAGCCTTCTTCACAGAGCAAGTATGCTACAGGGGTGAGAATTAGAAATTTGAACAATTTTTAACATGCATAGAAATTAAAACAATTGTTTCATAAGTGACTAAGAATCCTTTAACAAATTTAAAATCTTAAGTGTGTGTTCTATTCTTACTTAGGTACTGGTTATACCAATGGAGATAGCTGCTTTTAGACGCATATATCTTGAATAGTAACTATTTGAGTAAGAGCTCACCTTCTGGGGCGCCTGGGTGGCTCAGTCAGTTGAGCGTCCATACCTGCAAGATACTCCTGGGCCAAGAAATTACAAGACCAAGAAACATAATTCTTGACTTCAAGGGCTAATGGTTTAGGCCTAATGGCCTTCAAGGCCTGAGCCAGCTGGAGAAAGAATGACATTTCTGACTCTGGAGTGTTTACACTCTCTAGAATACTGACCTATCTAGTGACACGTCCTACCTCTTTCCCCTCCAATTAGTTCACAGTGCAATAGTGCTAAATCTAGCTTGGAGGTGGCCATATTTTCCTCTGAGAAAGGCCTTTTATTTGGCTTTGTGACATACTCCTCCTGTGTGTGGGGCAGGGGGTGGGGTTCCAGCACAAGTCCTAAATAAACAGACAACCAGTCTTGTATAAGTAGAAACTAGATTCTGGAGCACCTCAGTGATTCAGTCGGCTAAGTGTCTGCCTTCGGCTCAGGTCATGATCCCAGGATCCTGGGATCGAGTCCCGGGTTGGGTTCCTTACTCAGCAGGGAGCCTGCTTCTCCCTCTCCCACTCCCCCTGCTGTGTTCCCTCTCTCTCTATCAAGTAAATAAATATGAAAGAGAGAGAAAGAAACTAGATTTTCATCAGTATTCATGAACAGTGAGGCAGATATGTGGTATAATTTGAAAAGTGTTGAAAAATCTACCTAAACAAATAATCTAAACACGCCCTTCCACTTAGCCCAGTGCCCAAAATTCCACCATAAGTTATTAGTTTAAGAAACAACTGGGTGATCAGAAACCAGGTCAAGCTAAAGTGTTTAGGACTGTCAGGACTGATCTGAAAGCAGCTAAGCAGATGGGTTTCTTTTGGGGGCAGGGAGGAGTTGGTGGCAGGGTTTGGGGTAAGGTTAGTTTGGAAGGGAAGTAGGTAAGTGGTAAAGAATGAGGTTGACAGAAAACAAGATGAAAAGATGTGAACAGGGCTGGATTATGATCTTTCAGAGGCTTAAGCAATGGAAAGAAAAGTAAAAACTATATAATTATTACATTATATAGCAATATATATTTATATTATACATTTATATAATATTTAATATTGTAATATATAACATATAAAATGATATAAAGAACAACATGTTTAGATTTAATTTCATGAGACAGCTACATTTGACACACAATGTTACATTAGTTTCAGGTGTACGACTTAGTGATTTGACAAGTTTTTACATTATGCTACATTCACCGCAAGTATACCTACCATCTCTCCCAGTAGATTACTGTTACAGTACCACTGACTATATTCCTTCTGCTCTGCTTCTTATTCCTATGACTTACTCATTCCATAACTGGAGGCCTGTATCTCCCCCTCTCCTCCCATTTTGCCTGATTCCCCCCACAACCTGTGCCAGCAACTATCAGTTTGTTTTCTGTATTTACAGTTCTGATTTTGCTTTTAGTTTGTTTATTCATTTTTTAAAGATTCTATATTTGAGTGGAATCATATGGTATTTGTCTTTCTCTGACCAACTTACTTCATTTAGTATAATATCCTCTAGGTCCATTCATGTTTTCTCAAAAGGCACGATCTCATCCCTTTATATGGCTGTATAATATTCCATCACACACACACACACACACACACACACACACACACACACACACACACACACCCCACATCTTCCTTACCCATTCTTCTATTGATGGATACTTACAATGCTTCCATAATTTGGCTATTGTAAATAATGCTGCAATAAACATAGCAGTGCATATCTCTTTTCAAGTTAGTGTTTTTGGGGGCGCCTGGGTGGCTCAGTCAGTTAAGTATTTGCCTTCGGCTCAGGTCATGATCTCAGGGTCTTGGGATTGAGTCCCCTGCTCAGCAGGGAGTCTGCTTCTCCCTCTCCCTCTGCCCTTCCCCCTACTCATACACTCTCTTTCTCTCAAATAAATCAATTAAATCTTTAAAAAGTTAGTATTTTTGTTTTCCCTGGGTAAATACCCAATAGTGGAATTACTAAATCATATGGTATTTCTATTAATTTTTTGAGGAACCTCTGTACTGGTTTCCATAGTGGTTATACCAATTTACATTCCCACCAACAGTGCGTGGGGGTTCCCTTTTCTCCACATCCTTGCCAATACTTGTTTCTTGTCTTCTTGATTTTAGCCATTCTAACAATTGTGAGGTGATATCTCATTGTGGTTTTGGTTTGCATTTCTCTGATGATGAGTGATGTTGAGCATCTTTTCATATATCTGTTGGCCATCTGGATGTATTCTTTGGAAAATTGTCCATTCAGATCCTCCGCCCATTTTTTAATCAAATTGTTTGGGTTTTTTGGTGTTGAATTGTGTAATTTCTTAATATATTTTGGACATTAATCCCTTATTGGATATATCATTTGTAAATATCTTCTCCCATTCAGTAGGTTGCCTTTTTGTTTTCTCAATGGTTTCCTTTGCTATGTTAAACCTTTTTATTTTGATGTTGCCTAAACAGTTTATTTTTACTTTGTTTCCCTTGCCTTAGGAGACATAACTAGAAAAATGTTAATATGGCTGCTGTCAGGGATATTATACCTGTCTTTTCTTCTAGAATTCTTATGGTTTCAGGTCTCACATTTAGGTCTAAATCCATTTTGAGTTTATTTTTGTGTGTGCTGTAAGAAAGTGGTCCAGTTTTATTCTTCTACACGTAGCTGTCCTGTTTTCCCATCATCATATATTGAAAAGAAGATCTTTTCCCTATTGTATATTCTTGCCTCCTTTTTGTGGATTAATTGACCATATAAATGTGGGTTTATTTCCAGGGTCTCTGTTCTGTTCCATTAATCTATTTTTGTGCCAGTATCATACTGTTTTGATTACTACAGCTTTATAGTATATCCTAAAATCTGGAATTGTGATACCTCAAGCTTTGTTCTTCTTTCCCAGGATTGCTTTGGCTATTCAGGATCTTCTCTGGTTCCATTCAAATTTTAGGATTATTCTAGTTTTATGAAAAATGCTATTGGTATTTTGATAGGATTGCATAGAATCTGTTGATAACTTTAGATAATATGGACATCTTGACTATTAATTCTTCCAATTCATGAGCATGGAATATCTTTCCATTTGCTCATGTCATCTTCAATTTCTTTCATCAGTGTTTTATAGTTTTAAGAGTACAGGTCTTTCACCTCTTTGGTTAAGTTTATTCCTAGATATTTATTATTTTTAGTATAATTGTAAATGGTGTTTTTTTTTTTAATTTCTCTTTCTGTGAGTTGGTTGTTATTGTATAGAAATGCTACCAATTTCTGGGTATTAATTTTGTATCCTGTCACTTTACTGAATTTGTTTATTACTTCTAGTAGTTTTTGGTGGAGTCTTTAGGATTTTCTACGTATAACATTAGGTTATCTGCAAATAGCGACAGTTTAACTTCTTTACCAATATGGATGCCTCTTACTTCTTTTTCTTGTCTGATTGCTATGGCTAGGACTTCCAGTACTGTGTTGAATAAAAGTGGTGACAGTTGACATCCTTGTCTTGTTCCTGACCTTAGAGGGAAAACTTTTGTTTGTTGAGTTAATTGAGTATATTGTTAGCTGTAGGTTTTTCATATATGCCTTATTGTGTTGAGGTACGTTTCCTCTAACCCCATTTTGCTGAATGTTTTTACCATTAATGGATGTTGCACTTTGTCAAATGCTTTTTCTGCATCTATTGAGGTGATCATATGATTTTTATCCATCATTTTGTTAATGTGGTGGGTGATGTTGATTGATTTGCAAATATTGAACCATCCTTGCATCCCAGGAATAAATCCTACCTGATCGTGGTGAATGATTTTTTAATGTATTTTTGTATGCAGTTTGATAATATATTGAGGAGATATATATATATATATAGAGAGAGAGAGAGAGAGAGATAGATATATGTTCATCAGGGATATTGGCCTATAGTTTTCTTTTTTGTGGTGCCTTTGTCTGATTTTATTAACAGGGTAATGCTGGCATCATAGAATGTATTTGGTAGCTTTCCTTCCTCTTCTGTTGTTTGGAATCATTTGAGGAGAATATGTATTAACTCTTCTTTAAATATGGTAGAAAGGCACCTGGGTGGCTCAGTCGATTGTCTGCCTTCAGCTCAGGTCATGATATCAGGGCCTAGGATCAGGCCCTGCATTGGGCTCCCTGCTCAGCGGGGAGTCTGCTTCTCCCTCCCCCTCCCCCTGCTTGCACTCGCAGGTGTGTTCTCACTCTCTCTCAAATAAATAAAATCTTTAAAAAATTTAAAAAATATAAATGTCTGATAGAATTCACTTGTGAATCCATCTGGTTCTGAATTTTTTTTTTTTTGGTAGTTTTTTGATTATTGATTCAATCTTATTACTTGTTATTGGCCTGTTCAGACTTTCTATTTCTTCCTGGTTCAGTTGTGGAAGACTGTCTTTCTAGGAATTTACCCATTTCTTCTAGGTTGTCCAGTTTGTTGACATGTAAATTTTCATAGTATTCTCTTATAACCCTTTGTATTTCTCTGGTGTCAGTTGTTGCTTCCCTTCTCTCATTTCTGATTTTATTTGTGTCCTTTCTCTTTTTTTTTCTTGGTTAGCCTGGCTAAAGTTTTGCCAATTTTATCTTTTCAAAGAATCAGCTCTTGGTTTCATTGACATTTTTGTTTTTTGGTTTTTTTTAGTCTCTACATCATTGATTTCTACTTTGGTCTTTATTATTTCCTTTCTTCTAGTAAAGACAAGATTTAACTTTAAAAGAGACGTATGTGGAAATTAAAATTTCTATATATTTCTATAAATCTATATTTTCCTATAAAATTAATATTTTTACGTATCCCGATTGCAACATTCTGGATGATCACAATTGAACTCTTCTCATTTTTGTTGGCCTTCCCTTGCTGATGTCCTATGCAGGATTGCATTTGTCTAGTTGACATTACTGAAGGGACGTGTGTCTGCTGATGTGCAGGTCCACAGTGAGAGGCTACACAGACTGTACACTGCACAACAGGGGGCTCCTTCACAAAGAGCTTATACTGTGAATGGCTGCCTCTGGAGCTATGCAACTTGGAAGACCTGGGATGCATCGACCGCTAAACAAGGCATGGTCAGAGGACCAGAGGACTCTGCCCTGGAATCACTAGAGTGCTTGTTGAAATGCAGATTCCTACAAGCTTAGGGTGGAGGGATAGGAGAGCTGCAATGTCTATTTTAAAATAAGCATTATAGGGGTGCCTGGTTTGCTCAGGTCATGATCTCAGGGTCCTGGGATCGAGCTCTGCCTCAGGCTCCCCGCTGAGTAGGGAGCCTGCTTCTCCCTCTCCTCCTGCCCCTCCCCCCCACTCGTGCACACACATGTGTGCTCTCTCTCTCACTCACTCTCTCTCTCAAATCTTTAAAAATAAAATAAGCATTACAGTTAATTCTTAAGCATATTGCTAAAACATGCTGACTACCTTTTGGTGAAGTTACTATCTGCTGTTTCTCCTCTGCACCTAAAGAAAACTCCAAGTGAAAGAGGTCTGACCTTGTGCTCTAGGGAGCAGTTCTGGCATGGCCTGCCCCAGCATCTGGTCAACTTAGTGAAGTCATTTCAAGACCTGGGCCTCAGTTTCATTTCTGCCACTAACTAGCCATGTGCATCTAGTAAAATTCATAAAATTTTTCTGCACAAATCTTCTTGTGTGTTTGATGAAAGCATTAAGTCAGAATTTGTCTTCTAGACCTTGACCTAAACCATGTTTTTTCCCCTAAGTTACAAGGGTGAAAAAAGCACATTCTATGGAGCCACAATTCAGAAGGTATCTCTAAAATTCCAAAAACCTTAGATTTCAGAGTGTTCTGATTTTTGGAATTTTAGACCAAGAGGCTGTGGACTGGTACTAATGCCAGTTTTTATGTCTTAGCTAAAGCTTGTACTTTGGGCCACGATACATCTTTGATGTTAGAGGAGAGAGCATAGACGAGGGATGCAAGGGCCAAAACGGCCACACCACGGTGGTGAAGAGAAAGTGCTGTGATGTAAATACACAAGCCTGGCCCCTTTGCTGATCAGCTCTGATCTGGGGCCAATCAATTAACCTCTCCGTGCCTTACTTCCCCCACCTGTAAGTCATAAAGTGGTTGTGAGTTTGAAATACTTTATTACATTGTCATTTAGAACACTGCTTGGTCCATGGTACTGGATAGATATCAGTTTGCATTATTCTAGGAATTGTGTTAACTTACCTGTTTCCCTTGCTTGCTTCTATGTGGAGATAGGGCTGGTGAGATGAGGTAGAGACCATGAAAAGAGTATGACTTGGCAGAGTGCACTGTCAGACAGTTTTTACTCTAGTGCATGCTCCCAGCTGTGCTCCAGGACCAGTGTTCCGTAGTTCCCATCTCCCCCCGTCTCTGTGCATGCACTTTTCTACCTATAAACCCAGGAGTGTCATTCATTCTACCCACTGACAAAGATGATGTAAATAAAGGCAGATTGAATTTTTCAGGAAAGGAGTTCTTATTATTTAACTGAAATGTAAGCTTATTTTTGCCACTAATTTTAGCCTATATGGGTTGCTAAGAAAAGTTAAGAAAGCAGGAGCCCTAGGGGACTCCCCTTTGTACCTAAACTATGTGTCTGTTGTAGCCAGTGAATCCAGATTAAACAATTCCAAAATGAAACAGAAACACTTAGTTTCCATGAACTCACTCATCTTCCCACAGCCCAGGAAATTCTGCTGATGGTTTTGAAAGATTACAGGCCAGAGGTTTGGCCCTCCTCCTGATGCTAGAGTTCTATCTGGACTGTGACTTGCTGTGGCCACTAAAGTAAATCACTGGTTCTAAAATCCTGACTGCTGAAGCAAAGTAACTCCACTCAAGGCTGAGCCCTAGGTGGAACCTACAAGCTAAAGCCAAATGGCACATCAACCACTGGACACCTGCTCAGTCTGAGAGGGCGTTTCTCTCCAATCTGATCCTATGTGATGAAAGTGTTTTCTCTTTCCCTTACACTTATGCAGTTGTCGAGTTAGATTATTTGTAACCACCCTAGTGTCAGATGTCCATGTTTACACGGACACCACAATCTACAGCTTTGTTTTGGCCATCTCTGTTTCCATACCAGTCAACATTTCATATCTCTCATGGAAAGTATTATTTATTTTTAAAAAGATTTTATTTATTTGAGAGTGAGAGAATGAGAGAGACAGCATGAGGCGGGGAGGGTCAGAGGGAGAAGAAGACTCCCTGCTGAGCAGGGAGCCCGATACAGGACTTGGTCCTGGGACTCCAGGATCGTGACCTGAGCTGAAAGCAGTTGCTTAATCAACTGAGCCAGTCAAGCGCCCGGAAAGTATTATTTAGGGAATGCATATTTTTCTGTCAGAGGACTAAGGATTGCTATAGGAAGAGGAGACTGAAATGGAGGTTTCTTTTTAGCAGTAAATTACCAAGAATTTACCTACCTTCTCACCACTACCAGACATGACAAGACTCCTCTAAAGGGAAAAAAAATCTTTCTGTGGTTTCAGATCAGCTGTTTTTAAACCCCCTTCACTAACTTAATCAGATTTTCCTTAAAAAGAATTGCTCTGGGCTCAAAATTTGTATGCCAAGTTTCAACCTTGAGCAGTTTTTCCCTGTGAAATGATTAACCTCTAAGAAAACTAATAGTGTCTTAATTCTACCGACGCTACCAGGAAATGCCATAACAGTCTTTGATCCCCTTTTCCGTTTGTCACTTTCTTGGTTTTTATTTACATTTATTTTAACCAATAATTCAGAACCTTGGGAACATCCCACCCACACAAAGGCACATTCGCAATACAGGTAAAGAATCTATCTTTCAGTGATTCTAAAACACTCTGTAAATAAACTATAAACATTTAAGTAACTCCATTTATCCATCACTGAAAGACGCTTCTTAATGAAGTAGAAAATCACCAAGTTACCATGTTTTAGGAT
Organism: Zalophus californianus; assembly: GCF_009762305.2. Classification (NCBI taxonomy): domain Eukaryota; kingdom Metazoa; phylum Chordata; class Mammalia; order Carnivora; family Otariidae; genus Zalophus; species Zalophus californianus. The sequence goes on from NC_045599.1 coordinate 115,087,863, forward strand.
ACTTGGGTGAGGTAGGAATGGGGAAAAAAAAAAAAAAAACTGATTTTGAAAATGAATATTTGATTTTTTTTTTTAATTTTAATGGCCACAGCTAAACAAATCTGCTAATGAAATTGCTCTAAACAATTGCATACCCCTGGGTAAGCCGATTAGCTTAGATCTCTATCTTGAAGGTAACTTCCAGTTCTAACAGGCGACCACCAAGCTGTGGTATTCTTTTATATCTTTCCAACTCTAAAACTGTGTTGTATAAATCCTGAAGAAGAAAAAGCAAATTTATGTAATCCTACTCCTGCCACTAAACCCTTCAAGAAAGATAAGGCTTTGCCTTGTTTTGCGAGTCTTTACAGCAGTACCACCATAATGTATTCTTGCCAAAAATGTTGAACCTGAATCTTACCAAACCTTAAAATTGAATCTCAGTTTATAGGAAATATGGAATGGGGATAAACACCACCATTTGGGGGGGTGCCTGGGTGGCTCAGTCGGTTAAATGTTAGACTCTTGATTTCGGCTCAGGTCATGATCTCAGGGTCGTGACATTGAGCCCGCATGTCCGGCTTGTGCTGGGCATGGAGGCTGTTTAATATTCTCTCTCCTCCTCTCCTTCTGCCCCTCCCTGCCTCCCCTTCGGTGCGTGTGTTTGTGTGTGTGTGTGCATGTATGCACTCACTCTCCAAAAAAAAATAAATAAACACCACCATTTGGAAGCAAGTAGACAAATCCAGAATGTGGACAGTTTATTTGAAAACTGGTCTGGTCTCTTTAATAATTCATAATAGCTCAGTTTGCAAAATTGGGGGGGGAATTAAAATTCAAACAAATTGACTATAGAATGATGTTTGATGCAATTGGAGAAATTTGAATATGAACTGGTATAATGTGGGTAAAATGCCATGATGTCTGAAGTTTGCTTTAAATCACTTCAATATGCAAGCAAATAGGGTGAAATAATACCAGTTTAATCTAAATAGAATATAAGGGATTCACACTACTACTTTTATAATTAAAAACAATTTATAAAAATAAATCACATGAAAGAAAATTGTACAACCTCCAGAGACCTGCTTTAATTCCTTTACACTACTTATAGTCACGATGTGCTCGTAAACATAACCTACATTTCATGCTCATATCTTTTCTGTTCTTCATGTAGTTACAGAACAAATGGCATTATAACTTGTGGTTCTTGAAAAAAGTGGTCCATGGGCTTCTGTGTTAATACTTGAGACCCTTTCAGGAAATATAAAAGGCCAAAACTCTTTTCATAATAAAAAGGTTATTTGCCTTTTTCACTTACATTTTCACTTACATTTGCCTTTTCACTTACATTGATGATATAAAAAAAAAATTGTTTGACAGTGTTAAAATAGATTTCCCAAATAATAAAGCATATTCATTGTTGTCACAATCAAGTCTTTTTAAACATGAGAAAACATTTTTTGTACCATTTGTAAATAGAATAAAGTAAATCATATTTTTTCTTTTCTGTCTTTTAAAATAAACATGTATTATTCTAAAAATTATAAAAAAAAATCATAATCAGAATAAATTCTCAAAAAACTAGCTCACAGACAATGGTAAATAAAGGAAGATTGTGTAATCAATCGGTCTTGCAACTTTTTTTTTCCTAAGAAAAGTTTGAATGATTTGCAAAGGAATTAGTTTAATTAACTTCAAAGAACATCAATTGAACTATCATTTTTCATTTTTTAAAAATTTTTATTCAATTTATTTAAACTAAAAAAAAAATCAGTTTATCTATTTTTCTCAACCCCAACCAATCTATTCTCTGTATCTATGAGCTTGGTTTTCATCTTCTTCTTTTTTTTTTTTTAGAATCCACATATAAAAGAGATCATACAGTGTTTGTCTTTTTCTATCTGACTTATTTCACTTAGCAAAATGCCCTCAAGGTTAGTCCATTATGTCACAAATGGCAGAATTTCATTCTTTTTAATGGCTAAATAATCTATTGTTATATACTGTTTTCTTTTTCCATTCACTCATTGATAGACACTTAGGTTGTTTCCAGATCTTGGCTGTTATAAATAATGCTGCAACAAAAATATGGGTGTAAGTATCTCTTTGAGTACTGTTTCTGTGTTTGTTTTTTTGTTTTTTTGTTTTGGATAAATACCCAGAGTAGAATTTGCTGGATCATATGGTAATTCTATTTTTAATATTTTGAGGAAACCCATGCTCTTTTTTCATGCTGGCTTCACCAATTTACAACCCCACTAACAATGTACAAGGGCTCCTTTTTCTCCACCTCCTTGCTAGCACTTGTTATTTTTTGACTTTTAGATAATGTCATTCTAACAGGTGTGAGGATACCTATCATGATTTTTACTTGCATTTCACTGATGATTAATGATGAGATTCTTTTCATGTACCTCTTGGCCATCTGTAATAAATTATATTTTTTAATGGAGAGGAAAGTTGCTAGTGTCTTAACGTGCATCAAGACAGTAGCATCAAATATACCATTAGTTATTGTAGTCTTTATACGCAGTCAAAAAATATCTAATAATTTTACTCAAAGATGTCTTTGACAAAGCAATAAAACAACTTTATATATCTGCTCTTTAACTTTATATATCATGCCTTTTATTGTTTGTGATGAAATGGGAAGCAAATTTTTTGCGCTGAAATATGATGGTTGTCTCAAGGAAAAGCACTTGTATGCTTGTTCTGAATTATTTGCTGAACTGGCCACTTTCTCCAGAGAAACAATATATTCTTTTTTTTTTTTTAAGATTTTATTTATTTATTTGAGAGAAAGAATGAGATAGAGAGCATGAGAGGGGGGCGGGTCAGAAGGAGAAGCAGACTCCCCGCTGAGCAGGGAGCCCGATGCGGGACTCGATCCTGGGACTCCAGGATCATGACCTGAGCCGAAGGCAGTTGCTCAACCAACTGAGCCACCCAGGCGCCCAGGAAACAATATATTCTTAAAAGAATAACTGACAAGTACACTGGTTATTTGGACTTGGATATTTGGCAAACATTTTCTCAAAAATGAAGTGAGTTTGTCAATTCCAGGAAACAACTGATATTTTAGCCAGTGACAAACTTTCAGCTTTCAAGTGAAAATATGAATTTTGGAAAACTTGCCCCAATTCTATAAGTTTAGCAATTTTCCAATACTTAAAAGGCTTTCTGATGAAATTGGTACTGATATTACCAGTACCGATAGTACCATTAAATTACCAGTAACTTAAAAAATATTATTTAAAAATATTATATAGTGTAGTATGTCAAAATTTGGAAAATTTGCATAATTCAATGAACTAATATTTTACAAATGATCAATATAAGATGTTACAAAATCACGCATGGGTAAAAGATTCAAAGTGCAAGATAAGCCAATGGATTTTAATGCAACAGAAAAGTTCCTTGATATGGTTTCTAACTCCACATTGCAATTAACCTTTAAGAAAATGTCACTTGACAAATACCCACAATTATCTGAAAATGCTATTAAAAATATCTTTTCCTTTTCCAACTACATATCCTTATAAAGCTATATTTTCTTCATGTACTTCAATCAAAACAACATATTATGACAAATTGAATGTAGAAACAGACATGAATATTCCAGTGTCTTCTATTAAATTAGAGAAAGAAATTGGCAAAAATTTCCTCACTAAATATTTTGTTTTTGGAAATATAGTTGTTTCATAAAAGTGTTCTTTATGATAACATGTGATAATTCATTACTTTAAACTTCTAGAATAATTTATTAATTTATTGGTATATTGATAATGATTTATCAAATATGAATAAATACAATGTAATTTAAACTTATGAGTAATTTTAAATAATTTTAGGGGCGCCTGGGTGGCTCAGTCGGTTAAGCGTCTGCCTTTGGCTCGGGTCATGATCCCAGGGTCCTGGGATCGAGCCCCACATCGGGCTCCCTGCTCGGCGGGGAGCCTGCTTCTCCCTCTGCCTCTGCCTGCCTGCCTGCCTACTTGTGCTCTCTCTCTCTCTCTGTCAAATAAATAAATAAAATCTTAAAAAAAATTTTAAATAATTTTAAACTTACAGAAAAGCTGCAAGAGTAACAATGTGAAGAATATCCATATACTCATTATGTAAATTCAATTTATTAACATTTTATTCCATTTCATTTATCATGTGGCTCTCTCTCCCTCCCACTTCCTTCTTCCTCATTTACACACATACATGTATATACCTGCTCATATATGTGTATGGAGGGAGGGAGGGAGAAAGAGAAAGAAATTGTCTGATTTTTTTTCTGAAACTTTTCCCCTAAATACTTCAATGTGTGTTCTCCACAAATAGATTCCCTTTCACAACCATTGCATATTTATTAACATTAGTAAATTTTACCTTATGTTTTTACCTAATCTATCTGTATTTCAATTTCACATTTTTCTAGTTTCTCATGGTAGGAAGTTATGTTATCTATTTGAAATCTTTCTTTTTTTGTAATATAGGCATTTTATAGCTATAAATCCACCTTTGAATATTGTGTTGTGCTTTTATTGTTATTTTGTTCATTTTTAAATTGATTATTGAATTGGATTTTTTTAGCTATTGAGTTGTATGAGCTCTTTACAGATTTTGGATATTTGCCCTATATCAGATATATGGTTTGCAAATATTTTTTTCCCATTCTTTAAATTTTTTCATTTTGTTGATTGTTTCTTTTGAGCAGAAGCTTTTTAGTTTGATATAGCCCAAATTATTTTAGATTTTGTTGCTTGTGCTTTAGGTGTCCTATCCAAAAAATCATCGCCAAGACCCTTATCAAGGAGCTTTTTTCCTGGGTTTTCTTCTAGGAGTTCTATGGCTTCAGGTCTCATATTTAAGTCTTTAATCCAATTCAAGGTAATTTGTATGTGTGTGGGGGGTATAAGATAAGGATATAGTTTCAGTCTTTTACATGTGAATATCCCATTTTACCAACACCATTTATTGAAGAGACTGTCTTTTCTCCATTAAGTATTCTTGGCTCCCTTGTCAAATATTAGTTGACTATACATGCATGGGTTTATTTCTGGGCTCTCAATTCTATTCTACTAGTCTATGTTTGTCTCTTACTTGTTTTAAAGATTTATTTATTTATTTTAGAGAGAGAGTGCATGTTTGAGTGGGAGGGGTGAGAGAGAGGGATAGAGAATCTCAAGCAGACTCTGCACTGAGGGCAGAGCCTGACTTGGGGCTCAATCTCATGACCCTAAGATCACTACCTGAGCCAAAACCAAGAGTCAGATGCTTAACCAACTGTGCTACCCAAGTACCCCTATGTGTTTGTTTTTATGCCAGTACCATGCTGTTTTGATGACTATATGACTATAGCTTTAGAACATAACTTGAAATCAGGAAATGTGATGCCTCCCACTTTGTTCTTCTTTCTTAGGATTACTTTATTTATTTAGCTTTGTGGTTCCATATAAATTTTAGGAGTTTTTTTTTTTTTTTACTTCAGTAAAAAATGCCATTGGAATCTTCATAGCAATTGCATTGAATCTACAGATGGCCTTTGGTAGTATTGACATTTCAATAGTATTCTTCAGATCCATGATCATGGGATATCTTCCCATTTATTTGTGTCTTCTTCAATTTATTTCATCAACATCTTGTAGTTTTTAGAGTGGAGATCTTTCACCTCCTTGGTCAAATTTATTCCTAAATATTTTATTGTTTTTGATGCTATTGTAAAAGGAATCATTTTGTTATATATTTTTTCAGATAACTTAGTGTATAGAAATCCTGCTGATTTTTGTATGTTAATTTTTTATCCTGAAACTTTACTGAATTTGTTGATTAAATCTAATAAAAGTTTTTTTGCTGGTGTCTTTAAGGTTTTATATATATATAATCATGTCATCTGCAAAAAGAGACCATTTTACTATTTCCTTTCCAATTCCAATGCATTTTGTATCATTATCTTGCCTGATTGCTCTGGCTATGATTATTCAGTACCATGTTGAATAGTCATGGTGAGGATGGGCATCCTTGTCTTGTTCCTGATCTTAGAGGAAAAATTTTCAAACTGTCACCACTGAATATGGTATTACCTGAAATTGCCTTTATTATGTGAAGGTATGTTTCTTCTATACCTAATCTGTTAAGAGTTTTTATCATGGGGGCACCTGGGTGGCTCAGTTGGTTAAATGTCTGACTTCAGCTCAGGTCATGACCTGAGCTGACCTGCTCAGGTCAGTAGAGCCCCGTGACCTGCTCCCTGCTCAGTGGGGAGTCTGCTTTTCCCTCTCCCTCTGCCCCTCCCCCCACTCATTTTCTCTCTCTCTCTCTTTCTCTCTCAAATAAATAAATAAAATCATTTTTTAAAAAAGTTTTTATCATGAACAGATGGTGAATTTTGTCAAATGCTTTTCCTGTGTCTATTGAGATGATCATATGGATTTTTTCTTTCATTCTACTAATGTGATATATCACATTGATTTAAGTATGTTGAATCATACTTGATTTAAGTATGTTGAATCATACTTGCATCCCAAGAATAAAGCCCTCTCAATTATGGTGAGTGATCCTTTTAATGTGCTTCTGAATTTGTTTGCTAGAATTTTATTGAGAATTTTTGCATTTATATTCATCAGGGATATTGGCCTGTAGTTCATTGTTTTTTGTTTTGTTTTGTTTTGTTTTCTGGTAGTATCCTTTTCTGGCTTTGGTATCAGGGTAATGCTAGCCTCATAAAATGATTTTGGGAGTGTTCCCTCTTCTTTGATTTTTTTGGAAGAGTCTGAGAAGGATTGGAATTAATTCTTTAAATGTTCGGTAGAATTCTCCAGTGAAGCCATCTAGTCCTGGGCTTTTCTTCTTTGAGAGAGTTTTGATTACTGATTCAAACTTCTTACTAGTAATTGGTCTGTTCAGGTTTGCTATTTCTTTGTGATTCAGTCTTGGTAGTTGTATATATTTTTTAAGATTTTTTAAAGTAATCTCTTAAAAAGAAGATTAATTAAGATTAATCTCTACACCCAACACGAGGCTCAAACTTATAACCCTGAGATCAAGAGTCACATGATCTACCAACAGAGCCAGCCAGGTACCCTGGTAGTTGTATATTTCTAAGAATTTTTCCATTTCTTCTAGGTTATCCAGTTTGTTGGCATATAATTCATAGTAGCCTCTCCTGATTCCTCATAGATCTGTGGTATTAGTTGTAACGTCTCTTTTTACATTTATAATTTTGTTGATTTGGGTCCTCTCTTTTCTCCTTAGTGAAGCTAAAGGTTTGTCCATTTTCTTTATTGTTTCAAAGAACCAACTCTTAATCTATTTTGTTCATGTTCTCTATTTCATTCATTTTTGCTCTTAAATTTATTATTTTTTCCTTCTGCTAACTTTGGACTCAGTTTGTTCTTTTTCTAGTTTTTTTTATTTAAAAAAAAATTAGCTTTTTTTTTTTTTTAAGTAAACTCTACCCCAAACATGGGGCTCAAACTCATGACCATGAGATTGGGAGTCACATGGTCTACTGACTGAGCCAGCCAGGTGCCCCTTCTATTTGCTTAAGGCATAGAGTTAAGTTGTTTATTTGAGATCTTTCTTGTTTCTTAATGTAGGTATTTACTGCTATGAACTTTCCTCATGGAACAGCTTTTGCTGCATCCCAGAAGTTTGGGTATGTTGTGTTTCTACTTGCATTTGTCGCAAGTTATTTTTTTCATTTCTCTTTGACTCCTTCTCTGATCCTTTGGTTGTTCAGGAGAGTATTGTTTAATTTCCATGTATTCTTGAATTTTCCCATTTTCCTCCTGTTTCTGATTTCTAGTTTCATATCATTGTGGTCTAAGAAGATACTTGATATGATTTCAATTTCTTGAATTTGCTAAGACTTATTTTATGGTCTAACATATGGTCTATCCTAGAAAATGTTCCATGTGCCCTTGAGAAGAATGTGTATTCTGCTGTTGTTGGATAGAATATCTGTGTATGTCCATTAAGTCCATCTGGTTTATAATGTTGTTCAAATCCATTATTTATTGATTCTCTACCTGGATAATCTATCCATTGTTGAGAGAGAGTGGGGCATTAGGTCTCCAACTATTATTGTATTGCTGTTTATATCTTTTTTAAGTTCTTGTTAGTTTTTGCTTCATATATTCATGTGCCTCTGTGCCTGCTCTGATGTTAGTCACATAAATATTTACAATTGTTATATATATATATTTTAAAGATTTATTTATTTTTAGAAAGCATGGGGGGAGGGGCAGAGGGAGAGGGAAAGAGAGAATCCTCAAGCAGACTCTGCACTGAGCACAGAGCCCAACACAGGGCTTGATCCCAGGACCCCAAGATCATGACCTGAGATGAAATCAATACTTGACTGCTCAACTGACTGAGCCACCCAGGCACCCCCAGTTGTTGTATATTTTTGATGGATTAATCTTTTTAATATTATGTAATGACCTTCTTTGTTCCTTTTTACCATTTTGCACTTATATAGTTTAGCTAGTTGGGTAGAACAGATGGCTTGGTTTCCTGCCAAAGTGAGGCTATAGGATGGGCTCTATGGTTGCCTGTGTTCTCTGGTCAGTCTTACTAGATGGTCAAGACTGGATACTGAAATCAGCAGTAGGTGGACCTATGAATTAGCTTCTCTGTCCTGGCAGGACAGGAAGATGGGGCCCAGGGCCTAACTAGCTCATTGTTTGGGGACCCAAATCAGGCAAGACTGTGTAGTGAATTCCCTAGCCAGACAGAGCCACCAACTTCACAGACAGGGAAATAAATGGGCTGTGCTCTCTGTTCAAGAGTCCCTGTAAGGAGGGCTGTTTGGATGAGATTCACAGCCTCCCAAGTGCTCTGGCAAGATTCCATAATTGTGTAGGCTGAAAGCTATATTCAGCAATGGGTGGAGCTATGAATTAGTTTCCCCTGCCTGGGTGCAGTAGAAGAATCAGCTCCAAATGGAAAAGACTCTGTTTCTGCTCGTGACTCAAGCTGAATTGTGCTCCCAATTCCCCTAGTCAAACAGGGCCACTGGCTTTGCTCTGCAGACTTCAGCTCTACCTGCCAAACTCTCTGCTTGACTGTTCTGAACTATAGCTTTCTAGTCATTCTGACCAAGCTTTTTGGATGGGCATGGCTGGGAACGTCATTCAGCTATGGGTAGTGCCGTGCAATAGCTCCCCTGCCTATTTGGATGAGGAGAACCCCTAAATCCAGTACTGACTTTGCTCTACAGACTAGCAGCTCTGTTTATCAGACTCTCTACTCAAATGTTGCTGGGCTGTGCAACTTCCAGGTGTTCTTGCCAGCATTTTTGGTCAGATGGAGCCTGAAGCTACACTGAGCAGCAGATCTGACTATGACTCAGCTCTTATGTCCGGGTGCAAGGAGACCAGGGTACAGAGCAAGCAAATCTCTTCATTTAAGAACCTGAATCACGCAGACCAGCACCTTACCAAGTTCCCTTGTCACAGTTTGCCAGTGATAAGCAAAACTGCTGTTTGGAACAACTACCTGGGTGCTACAGGTAGGAATTCAGTCAGCCAAGATCTGAGTTGTTGAGCTCTTTTCCCACTGGAGGCAACAAGTTTAGGGGGTACCTCTCAGCACAGTTCTGTGCCAGCGGTAATGCAGTCAGCATAGGTAACCATTCCTTTTATCCTTGTAATGTTGTCTGTCTTGGTCTCTGTAGTGCAGGGAATGCTTCAGCCTACCTCTGTATTCTAGGATTTCTCAGCAATTTCTTGTCCATAAATAGTTATTATTTTTCTTATGAGAGGGAGCTAAGTTAGGAATGACCTATGTGCTCATCTTTCTCATGTTACTCCCTCTAATATTTCTTTTAAAGGTTTTATTTACTTATTGAGAGAGGGAGGGAGGGAGGGGCAGAGGGAGAGAGAATCTCAAGCACACTCTGCACTAAGCACAGAGCCCAATGTAGGACTCTATCCCACAACCCTGAGATCATGACCTGAGCAGAAATCAAGAGTTGGACACTTAACCAAATGAACCACCCAGGAGCCCCCTCTAATATTTCTTTTAAGGCACATCTGATAACAATGAATTCTGTCAATCTTTGTTTATCTGGAAATACCATTTTTTTCATATTTGAAAAGTTTTGCTGTATACAGGATTTTTTTATTCTTTCATCACTTTAAATATGTCATTCCACTGTATTCTGGCCCCCATGATGTTTAACAGAAATCAACTCTTACTGTAGCTCTTTTATATCTAATGTATTGTTGTCTTGCTGCTTTCATGATTTCTCCTTGTTTTTGTCTTTCGACTGCTGGTCTATGATGTATCCATGTTTGGATTTTTTTTTTTTTCTTATCCTACTTGGATTGTTTTGAACTTCTTATTGTGTAGCTTGTTTTTTAATCAAATTTGAGAGAAGTGATCAGCCATTATTATTTTGAATGTTTTTATCTGCTCTTGTGGTAAGCAGAATAATGCAGCCCTACCCCATTCCCACCCTACAGATGTCCATGTTCTCATCTATGGAACCTATAAATATGTTAGTTCATATGGAAAAGAGGACTTTGCAGATAAAATTAAGAACAAAGACCTTGAGTTGGGGAGATTATTTTAGATTATCTGGGTGGGCACAAAGTCCTTAAAAGAACCTTTCCTGACTGAGGTCAATGTTGGAATGAGATGTGACTACAAAAGAATGATCAGAGAGATGCTGGTTTTAAAGATGGAAGGGGGGGCGCCTGGGTGGCTCAGTTGGTTAAGCGACTGCCTTCGGCTCAGGTCATGATGCTGGAGTCCCGGGATTGAGTCCCACATCAGGCTCCCCACTCAGCAGGGAGTCTGCTTCTCCCTCTGACCCTCTTCCCTCTCGTGCTCTCTATCTCTCATTCTCTCTCTCTGGAATAAATAAATAAAATCTTTAAAAAAATAAAGATGGAAAGGGGGCTATGAGTAAAGAAAGGTGGGAATCCTATAGAACCTGGAAAATGAAACAAAACAAAACAAAAAAATGAAATTATTTTCTCCTAGTGCCTTGAGAAAGGAATGTAGCCCTGCCAACACTTTGATGTTAGCCCAGTGAGACATATGTTAGACCTCTAACCTACAGTACTGTCAAATAGTGAGTGAGTGAATGAATGAATGTTGTTTTGAGCCACTAAGTTTTTGGTAATTTGTTATGACACCAATACAATTCCTTTTTCCTCTCCTTCTGATACTTCCATTATACATATATTGGTATGCTTAATGATATCTCACACATATCTCAGGCTCTGTTCATGGTTTTGTTTCTTTTTTTTTCTTTTTTCTGTTTTTCAGATTGGATGATCTGTATTAACCTATCTTCAGCTTCACTGACCTCTTCTTCTGTCAGCTAAAATCTATTATTTGAGCCCCTCTGGTTTTTATTCTAGTCATTATACTTTTCAAGTCAAATATTTCTGCTTGGTTCTTTTTCTTTTTTTAAGTCCATCTCTTTATTAGTATTCTCTATTTGGTGAGTCATTATACTTTTGTTTAGTGCATTAAATATGGATTCCTTTTGTTCTGGAACATATTTATAGTAGTTACTTTGAAGTCTGTTAACTCTAATATCTTGGTGTCCCCAAAGGCCGTTTCTATTGATTGTTTTTTTTTCCCCTGTGTATGGGGTACACTTTTCTGTTTCGCCACTCACCTCATAATTTTTTGCTGACATCTGGACAAATAGATAATATATTATAGCAGTTCTCAGTTCTTATTCTGTGTTCCCACTCCAAGTTTATTGTTGCTGTTTTTTGTTTTCTTTCTTAGTGACTTGATTGGACAAAATTTGTGAAGTCTGTTTCCTCTGCAATGTGTAGTCTCTGATGTATGTCACTGCTCATTTGTTTTCCTTTTTCCTTTTTAAGCTTCCTAGACATCACCCCTGGGTCAGCTTAGCTTAGTGGTCAGTGATTCATCAGAGGTTACACTTAAGCCCGCTGAGACACTAATGCTTCTACTCTGCTATTGGATCTCTTTGTAGTGTGTGGACTTCTATCAAAGTTCAGGAGTCAAAATTACAAGCCTGTCCCATGTTCAGCCAAGGACCAGTATCTGCTGCAGTCTTGCTCATGTGCACAGCTTTTCAAATGACCAGGGATGAATGTGGTCTTAGCAAGGCTCCCTTTGGCTATCTCTTTCCCTAAATCTCCTGCTTTCTTTTCTGATAATGCTGTTTTGTTTGCCTTTACAAGTAGCACAGAAATGTTTGCCTTTCTTGATTACTTGTCACTGATCTCTACTGTTCTTAACAATGTTCCTGGGCATGGCTTTTCCCATGTTCTACTTCAAATAAAGTTAGCCCCTTTAGGCAAGGCCAGGAAGCTTTCAGTCCCTTATAATGCTCCATGCCCACCTTGAACAGAACCTCCACAACACAAGACTAGAGCCATTGGTGTGGAGATGGGTGCCACTGGTCCTCCCAACCTGCCCCAGCCTTTCCTGGAGTGGAAACTGAGGAAGGATGGGAGCTGTCATTTCTCAGAAGCTGCCCTCCCATAGATAAAATTTCTACTACATGAAGGTAGGGACGATGGGAGCAGCCCCTGGCTTCAGTGACACAGACTCCCACTTTTCTTACTGAGATGCATAGATTTTCCTGAGCAATTGCTTCTCAATTTGTTGTACGTCCTTTAGTCAATTTCCAGAGACTTTTTAAAAAATATTCATTTATGTGTTTATCTTGTTTCACCACTTTTTCTCAGAGGAGAGGATCTGTTAAGCTTCTCATGAAGATATTTCAGAAATCCCACTGCCTAATCAAATCTTGACTATGAGGGTTGCAAACTACTGATTTTCCGACTTCAGCATTGTCTCCAAATTTATGGGTTAGCACATGGCATTCTACTATAAACAAGAGCCCTTTGTTCTCCCTATCTATCTATATTATGACTATGGATTCATGAGTTGCTGTTCTTTTCCCTAATGCTTTATACTTCATTATAATGTACTTAATAATTTTTTGCTCAGTTTGTTAAGATTTGACCAGTGGGGTTCTTTTAAGCTGAATTCTTCATTGTTGTATATCATTTTGTTGCAATGTTTTCTTACTTTCTGGTATACCAAGATGTTTTAGACTTATCTTGTATTTATCCTGGCCCAGTGCTAGGCTTTTTTTTTTTTTTTTGCCCTAGTAGATTTCATTAAGAAATGTTTTTACAGACCAAGTTCTTGATGCTAAGTGTGCTCTCTGATACTGGAATATCTTGATTCTTGCCCTTCAGTGGGCAAAACTGGGAAATTTCTGTACATATACATATACATGCACACAGATACATATTTAGAAATCAAGAGTTTACATTAATTTCACCAATTCTAATTCATCCCCACAAAGTTGATTCTCGCCTTTCCTCATTCTATATTTGTATGTCCCTTCTTCCTCAATGAAAACAATATATTTATTAATTATATAATATATCCAAATTTGTTTCAGAATTTCATTGCCCATACTACTACATAAGACAACCCTACCAAAAAAAGAGTTAAGGATATGCTTTGAATTCAACCCACCCATTCCATCCCATCCAAAACTATGTTCAGAGTAACTTGATTAAGTTTGTTCTTTTTTCTCCCTTTAGTGTGGTTTTCATTTATCCACTGTAGGTAAAGAGCTTCATTGTTTTCTGGTTTTCTCTTCTTTTTATACTAAAGGATATATTTATCCTTTATACTTGTTGCTTCAGTAAACAATGTCTGTTAAAAATCACTCCGTATCAGTTCATACAAATTTTCCTCACTCCTTTTAACAGCTGTTTAATACCCAATTTTGTGAATGTTCCATACTTTATTCATTCAATTTTTAATACCTAGATATTTATGTAGTTTCTAATATTTTTATTACAATTAAAAGCTGTGATTAATGAAGTTGGGCATATGTAATTTCATATTTATTGGAGTGTATCATCAAGGTAAATTCTCATAAGTATGATTACTGAGTCAAAGAACACATACTTATGTGGTTTGTTCGTTGTTGCTGAATTCTTCCTCATAGAGGTTGTACCATTTAGCATTCACAGCAATGCAAGAGTGTTTATTATTACATAGCCTCATCAATAAGTATATTGGCTTTTGACTTCTTGCCCATCCAATGGGTGAAAAATGGTATCCCAAGATACTTTTTTTTTTTCTTTAAGATTTAGTTGACAGAGAGAGAGAACAAGCAGGGGGAGTGGCAGGCAGAGGGAGAGGGAGAAGCAGTCTCCCCACCAGGCAGGGAGCCCGAAGTGGGCTTGATCCCAGAACCCTGAGATCATGACCCAGGCTTAAAGCAGACACTTAACCAACTGAGCCACCCAGGCACCCCTCACAAGATACTTTTAATGAGCAGTTTCCCTTGTTTGGATTAAAGTCACATTTTTACATATGTTTCAGGGCCATTTTTATATGTCTGAATTCACTGTTCATGACATTTGCCCATTTTTCTATAGGATCTTTGTCTCCACCACCTCACCACCCCCCCGCCCCAGTTCTTAAAAACCTTAGTATATTAGGGATTAGTTCTTTAACTGATAAATGTTGCAAATATTTTTTCAGTTTATTTGCCTTTCAACTTTGCTTATGGCTTTTTATCATTTCAAAGATTTATATTTTTATATAGTCAAATTTGTCAATTTCTTGTGTTACATCCTGGGATTTGAGTTATAGTTAAAAAGCCATGAATCAGGGCGCCTGGGTGGCTCAGTTGGTTGAGCAACTGCCTTCAGCTCAGGTCATGATCCTGGAGTCCCGGGATCAAGTCCCACATCGGGCTCCCTGCTCAGGAGGGAGTCTGCTTCTCCCTCTGACCCTCTTCCCTCTTGTGCTATCTCTCATTCTCTCTCTCTCAAATAAATCAATAAAATCTTTAAAAAAAAAAAAGCCATGAATATAGCAAAAAAAAAAAAAATCTTTCCCTACTGAAGCTATAGACAAATTCACCCATGTTTTCTTTTAGAATATACATAATTCCTTCTGCCTCCTTCCCTTCTTCCCTTCTTTCCTTCCTTTCTTTCCTTCCCTTCCTCCCCTCCCTTCCCCTCCCTTTCCTTCCTTCCTTCCATTAAAACTCTGATCCATTTGGAGTTTATTCTTGTATATGGTGTGAGGAATGAGTCAAATTTCATTGTTCTCCAGTTGTCCCAATAACATTTACTAAAAAGATCACCTTTAACTCAAAGGATTTAAGATCTCACCTTTATCATATACCAGATATCTATACATAGTTGGTCTGTGTCTGTATTTTCTATCCCATTGGCCTGTCCATTCATGCTCAGTACCAAATTGTTTTAATTATAGACCTTGTAGTATGTGTGAATATCTAACAGGGGTAGACTTCACTCAGAATTTTGTTTTGCTTTTTTTTTTTTTCAGTTTTTTCCTAGCTATTCTTTTGTTTTATTTTTTTACATACAAGCTTTGTGAAATTATCTAGATCCATATATAAACCTACTGGACTTTAACTGGTAAGACATTAAATTTATAAATTAACTTAAGGAAAATTGATGTCTTCATGATGGTAAGATGTCCTATCAAAGAACAAAGGATATCTTCTCATTTGTTCAAGTCCATTTTTGTCATTCATGAATGTTTTATAATTTTCTTCATGGAGATCTTAGACAATTCTTATCAAGGTTATTCCTAAGTATTTTATCTTTTAACTTCTTTATTGCCATTATAAATAGAGTTCTCTTATCTGTTATAACTTATACCTGGTTTTTTGTGTATATAAATGTTATTGATTTTTTTATTGTGGTAAGAAACACATACCATGAAATTTGCCATCTCAACCATTTTTAAGTGTACAGTTCAGTAGTGTTAAGTATATTCACTTTGTTGTGAAACAGATCTCCAGAACTTTTTCATCTTGCAGAACTAAAACTCTATACCCATTAAATAATAACAACCTACCCCATGGTAACTGCTATTGTAATTTGTCTCTGAGTTTGCCTATTTTAGATACTTCATGTAAGTGTAATCATGTAGTATTTGTCTTTTTATGGCAAATACTTAGCATAATGTCCTCAAGGTTCATCTGTGCTGTAGCATGTGTTAGAATTTCTTTCCTTTTTAAAGGTGAATAATTCACTCTACCCATATATCATGATTTATGAATTCATATGTGGATGTACATTTGGGTTGCTTCTACCTCATGGATATTGGAAACACTGTGGCTATAAACATGGATGTATAAATGTGTCTTCAAGACCCAGCTTTCAAATCTTCTAAATAGATACCTAGAAGCGAGATTACTGGGGGCACCTGGCTGGCTTCTTTGGTGTAGCTTGCAACTCTTGATCTCAGGGTTGTGAGTTCAAGCCCCACATTGGGTGTAGAGATTACCTAAAAACACAAAACAAAACAAAAAAAAACCTTTTTTTTTTTTTTAAGATTTTACTTATTTATTTCCTAGAGAGAAAGAGATCACAAGCAGGGGAGCGTCATGCAGAGGGAGAGGGAGAAGCAGGCTCCCCACTGAGCAGGGAGCTGGAGGTTGCACTCCATCCCAGGACGCTGAGATCATGACCGGAGCCAAAGGCAGATGCTTAACCAATTGAGCCACCCAGGCGCCCCTGAAAAAAAAAATCTTAAAAAAAAAAGAAGAAGAAGAAATGAGGGGTGCCTGGGTTGTTCAGTCGGTTAAGTGTCTACCTTCCGCTCAGGTCATGATTCGGGGTCGGGGATGGAGTTGGGTTTTGGACTCCCTGCTCAGGGAGGAGCCTGCTTCTCCCTCACCCTCTGCCCTCCCCTTCCACCACATGTGCGCCAGTGCGCTCATGCACGCACGTGCTCAATCTCTCATGTAAATAAATAAAATCTTTTTTTTAAGTGAAATTGCTGAATGGTATGGTAGCTATATTTTTTAATTTTTTTTTAAAGATTTTATTCATTTATTCATGAGAGAGACAGAGGGAGAGAGAGAGGGAGAGAGAAGCAGAGGGAGAAGCAGGCTCCCAAGGAGCAGGGAGCCCGATGCGGGACTCGATCCCAGGACTCTGGGATCATGACCTGAGCCGAAGGCAGACGCTTAACCATCTGAGCCACCCAGGCACCCTCTATTTTTTAATTTTTGAGGAAAATTTTACATTCCCATCAGTGATGCACAAGGGTCTCAATTTCTCTATATCCTAACCAACACTTGTTATTTTCTGCATTTTTTGTTTGTATGTTTTTAACAGCGTGAAATCATAATAGGTTTAAGGTGATATCTAACTATGGTTTTGCTTTCATATTTTTCTAATAATTAGTGATGTTGAGCATCTTTTTATACGTTTCTTAGAATTTTATATATCATCTTTGAATAAATGTCTATCCAAGTCATTTGCTCACTTTTAATCAGGTTATTTGATTTTGTGTCACTGAGTTGTTAGTTTTTCTTTTAACTTTCTAGGTGTTTCCCTGGAGTTTCCAATATGCATTTTTGATCACCTAAGTCCACCTTCAACTAAAGCTGTACTGTTTCACATGTAGGGCAGATACTTTGTAAGAGAGTATTCATAATTTCTCCCTCCTGTGCCTTTTGACATTGCTGTCATTCATTTCATTCATCTATGTGTCATAATTGCCCAGCACATTGTTACTATTTATTATTGCTCTAAACAGTTATCTTTTAGATCAATTAAGAAAAGAGAAATAAAGACCTTCTTTTACTTTAATCCTTCTGTGATACTTTTCTGTTTCTCTGATATTTGTATATATGGCCAAATGGTCACTACAATAAATCTAGTTAAATTTCATTAGGTAGTTATAATTTGTTTCTTGTGATGAGAATACACTTTCTTTCTTGTGATAAGATCTCTCTTAGCAACTTTCAAATATGTAATACAGTTTAATAGTCACTATAATGTACATTACATCCTTATGACTTACTTATTTCATAACTGGAAGTTTGTGCCTTTTGAACCCATTCACCCATTTCACCCACCTCTCCCCCCTTGCCACGGGAAACCACCAATTTGTTTTCTGTATCTATGAGCTTGTTTGTTTTTTTCCAGAATCCACATATAAATAAGATCATACAGTACTTCTTTCACTTAGCATAATGGCCTCAAGGTCCATCCACATTGTTGGAAATGGCAAGATGCCATTCTTTATGTCTGAGTGATATTCCATTGTGTGTATATGCACAATTTCTTATCCATTCTACACTGATGGATACTTAAGTTGTTTCCATATCTTGGCTATTGTAAATAATGCTGCAGTGAACATGCGGATACACATATCTTTTCAAGCACTATTTTTTATTTCTTTGGATAAATACCCAATTGCAAGATCATATTTAGTGGTACTTTTAATTTTTTGAGGAACATTCATTCTGTTTTCCATAGTGACTATACTGAAACACATTCCTACCAACAGTGCACAAGGATGCCCTTTTCTCCACATCCTCACCAACACTTGTTATTTCTTGTCTTTTTGATAGTAGACATTCTAACAGGTGTGAGATGATATCTCATTGTGGTTTTGGTTTTCATTCCCCTGGTGATTAGTGATGCTGAGGTTCATGTAACTGTTAGCCATCTGTATGTCTTCTTTGGAAAAATATCTACTCAGATTCTATGCCTATTTTTTAATTGGATTTATCTTCCTATTGAGTTGTATGCATTCTTTATATATTTTGGATATTAGCTCCTTATCAGAGATATGATTTGGAAATATTTTCTCCCATTTAGTAGACTGCCTTTTCATTTTGTTGATGGTTTCCTTCACAGAACCTTTTTAGTTTGATGTAGTTGCGTCATTTATTTTTGCTTTTCTTCCCTTTTCTTTTGGCGTCAGATCTGAAAAGTAATTACTTTTGCCAAGACTAATGTCAAGGAGCTCAGTGTGTGTGTTTTCTTCCAGGAGTTTTATGGTTTTAGGTCTCATGTTCAAGTCTTTAACCCATCTTCAGTTAATTTTGTGTGTGCCAAAATATAGAGGTACAGGTTTATTCTTTTGCATGTGGCTGTCCAGTTTTCCCAATACCATTTATTGAAGAGACTATCCTTTCTCCATTGTGTGTTCTTGACTCTGCTGTTGTAAATTAATTAACAATATATATACATGGGTTTCCTTCTGTTCCTTCTATTTTGTTCCATTGATCTACTATCTGTTTTTTTGCCAATACAATTTGTTTTGCTTACTATAGCCTTGAAATATAGCTTGAAATCAGGGAGCAAGATGCCTACAGCTTTGTTCTTCTTTTTCAAGAATGGTTGGCTATTTGGGGTCTTTTGTTTTTTCATGCAAATTTTAAGACTCTTTGTTCTGTTTGAGAAAACTCTGTTTGAAATGTTTATAGGGATTGCATTGAATCTGTAGATTACTTTAGGTAGTAATGACATTTTAACAATATTCCTCCAATTCAGGAACATGGAATATCTTCCCATTTATTTTTGTCTTCTTCAATTTCTTTCATCAGTGTCTTATAGTTTTCAATGTACAGGTCTTTCACCTTCTTGATTTAACTTAATTTTGGGTATTTTACTCTTTTTGATACAATTGTAAAAGGAATTGTTTTAATTTCTCTTTCTGATGGCTCAGTTGGTTAGGCGACCATCTTCAGCTCAGGTCAGCATCCTGGAGTCCCAGGATCAAGTCCTGCATCCGGGCTCCCTGCTCAGCAGGGAGTCTGCTTCTCCCTCTGACCTTCTCCCCTCTCATGTACTCTCTCTCTCTCTCATTCTCTCTCTCAAATAAATAATTAAATAAATAATATAGAAACTCAATGACTTTTTACAAAAGGATTTGTATCCTGCAACTTCACCAATTCATTTATTAGTTCTAACATTTTTTGGGTGGAGTGTATAGAGTTTTCTATATATAGTATCATGTCATCTGCAAATAGTGACACTAAGACTTCCAAAACAATATTAGTAACAGTGGTGAGAGTGAGTATTCTTGTCTGGTTCTTGAACTTACAGGAAAAGCTTTTAGCTTTTCACCATGGAGTATAATGTTAGCTGTGGGCTTGTCTTACATGGCCCTTATTATGTTGAGATAAGTTCCTCTATACCCACTTTGTTGAGTTTTGTTTTTTCCCCCTTTTATTAAAGTATAGCTGACATACAATATTCCATTAGCTTCAGGTGTACAACATAGTAATTCAACAACTCTATACATCATGCTATACTCACTAAAAATATAGCTACCATATATCAACATACAACATTGTTACACCACTGACTATATTCCCTATGCTGTACTTTTCATTCCCATGATTTATTAATTCCATAACTGGAAATCTGTATCTCTCACTCCCCTTTACCCATTTTGCCCATCTCCTTATCCTCCTCCCCTCTGACAATCACCAGTTTGCTCCCTGTATTTGGGATATGTTTCTGCTTTTTCTGTCCATTTGGGTTTTGGGGGTATTTTTTGGTATTGTTTTTTGGGTGGTTTTTTTGTTTGTTTTTTTAGATTCCACATATAAGTGAAATCATATGGTACATGTGTTTCTCTGACTTATTTCACTTAGCATAATACCCTCTAGGTCCATCCTTGTTGTTGAAAATGGCAAAGTTTCATTCTTTTTTACAACTAAATAATATTCCATTGTATATCTATTCCACGTCTTTATTTCCTTTATCCATTCATCTGTCAATGGACACATAGGTTGCTTCTGTATCTTGGCTATTGTAAATAATCATTCAATAAACATGGAGGTGCACATATCATTTCAAATTTTTCCATTTTATTTGGGTAAATACCTAGTAGTGGTTACTAAATCATATAGTATTTCTATTTTTAATTTTTTCAGTAATGTCCATACTGTTTACATAGTGGCTACATTTACATTCCCACCACCAGTACATGAGGATTCCTTTTTCTCCACATCCCCATTAACACTTGTTATTTCTTGTTTTTTTTTTAATGTTAGCCATTCTGACAGGTGTAAATGATATCTTGTGGTTTTGATTTTCATTTTCCTGATAATTACTGATGTTGGGCAACTTTTTATGTGTCTCTTGGCCATGTTTTTCTTTGGAAAAATGTCTATCCAGTTCCTCTGCCCATATTTAATTGGATTGTTATTTCTTTTTAAAGATTTTATTTATTTATTTGATAGAGAAAACAAGCAGGGGGAGTGGGAGAGGGAGAGGCAGGCTCCCCTGTGAGCATGGAGCCTAATGCAGGGCTTGATCCCAAGACCCTGGGATCATGACCCAAGGTGAAGGAAGTCACCTAATGACTGAGCCACCCAGATGCCCCTTAACTGGATTATTATTATTGTTATTATTGGTGTTGAGTTGATCAGTTCTTTATATATTTTGGATATTAAACCCTTATTAAATATATCATTTGCAAATTTCCTCTCCCATACAGTAGGTTGCCTTTTTGTTTCATAGATGGTTAACTTTGCTGTGAAGAACCTTTTTATTTTGGTATAGCCCCAATAGTTTATTTTTACTTTTGTTGCCCTTGCTTGAGGGGAGATATCTAGAAAAATGTTGCTGAAACCAATGCCAAAGAGATGATTGCCTCTGTTTTCTTCTAGGAGTTTTTGATTTTAGGTGTTACATTTAAGTCCATAATACATTTTAGGTTTATTTTTATATATGGTTAAAGCAAATGATCCAGTTTTATACTTGCTCTTTTTTTTTTTTTTTAAGATTTTACTTATTTGAGAGAGAAAGAGAGGCTCCTCAATTCCTCATTAAGCAGGGAGCCCTATGTAGGGGTCGATCCTAGGACCCTGGGATCATGACCTGAGCTGAAGGCAGACACCCAACCAGCCTAGCTACCCAGACACAACCAGTTTCATACTTATGCATGTAGTTGTCCAGGTTTCCCAGCAGTACTTTTTGAAGAGACTGTTTTTTCTCCATTGTATATTCTTGCCTCTTCTGTCATAGATTAATTGACCATATAAGCATGGGTTTATATCTGGGCTCCTTATTCTGTTCTGTTGATCTGTGTGTCATTTTTGTGCCAATACCATACTGTTTTGATCATTATTGCTTTGCAGTACATCTTGAAATCTGGACTGTGATACCTCTAGTTTTGTTCTTTCTCAAGATTGTTCAGGCTATTCAGATTCTTTGGTGGTTCCATACCAATTTATGTGAAAAATGTGAAAAAAATGCATTGATATTTTGATAGGGATTTCATTGAATTTATAGATTGTTTATGGTAGTATGGACATTTTAAAAATATTCTTCCAATCCATGAGCATGGTATATCTGTCCATTTTCTTTGTGTTGTCTTCAGTTTCTTTCATCAATGTCTTACAGTTTTCTGAATATAGATATTTCCCCTCCTTGGCTAACTTTATTCCTAGGTACTTTATTCTTTTTTTTTTTTAAAGATTTATTTATTTATTTATTTGAGAGAAAGAATGAGATAGAGAGAGAGAACATGAGAGAGGGGAGGGTCAGAGGGAGAAGCAGACTCCCTGCCGAGCAGGGAGCCCGATGCGGGACTCGATCCCAGGACTCCAGGATCATGACCTGAGCTGAAGGCAGTGGCTTAACCGACTGAGCCACCCAGGCGCCCTAGGTACTTTATTCTTTTTGAGTGCAACTATAAATGGAATTATTTTCTTAATTTCTCTTTCTGCTATTTTGTTATTAGTGTAGAAAGATGCAACAGATTTCTGTATATTAATTTTGTACTGAAACTAATGAATACGCTTATTCGTTATTTCTAATAGTTTTTGGTGGAGTCTTTAGGATTTTCTCTGTATAGTATTATAGCACTTGCAAATAATGACAGTTTTACTTTGTCGTTACCAATGTGGATGCCTTTTATTTCTTGTCTGATTGCTGTGGTTAGGACTTGCAGTAGTATACTGAACAAAAGTTGTAAGAGTGGACATCTTTGTCTTGTTCCTATCTTAGAGGACAAGCTCTCAGTCTTTCCCCATTAAGTATGATGTTAGCTGTGGGTTTTATCATAATTGGATGTTGATCACCAAAGGCAAGGGAAGCAAGGGCAAAAATGAACTATTGGGAATTCATCAAGATAAAAAGCTTTTGCCCAGGAAAGGAAACAGTCAACAAAACCAAAAGACAAGTGACAGAATGGGAGAAGATATTTGCAAATGACATACCAGATAAAGGTTGGTATCCAAATTCTATAAAGGACTTATCAAACTCAACACCAAAAGAACAAATGATCCAATCAAGAAATGGGCAGAAGACATGAACAGACATTTCTCCAAAGAAGACATCCAAATGGCCAACAGACACATGAAAAAGTGTTCAACATCACTCGGCATCAGGGAAATCCAAATCAAAACCTCAATGCAATACCACCTCACACCAGTCAGAATAGCTAAAATTAACAAGTCAGGAAATGACAGATGTTGGCAAGGATGCAGAGAAAGTGGAACCCTCCTACACTGTTGGTGGGAATGCAAGCTGGTGCAGCCACTCTGGAAAACAGTATGGAGGTTCCTCAAAAAGTTGAAAATAGAGTTACCCTATAACCCAGCAATTGCACTACTGGGTATTTACCCCAAAGATACAAATGTAGGTATCCGAAGGGGTACATGCACCCCAATGTTTTATAGCAGCAATGTCCACAATAGCCAAACTGTGGAAAGAGCCAAGATGTCCATTAACAGATGAATGGATAAAGATGTGGTGTGTGTGTGTATATATATATATATATATATATGCAGCCATCAAAAAAATGAAATCTTGCCATTTGCAATGATGTGGCTGGAACTAGAGGGTATTATGCTAAGCAAAATAAGTCAGTCAGAGAAAGACAAGTACCATATGATCTCACTGATATGAGGAATTTGAGAAACAAGACAGGATCATAGGAGAAGGGGGGAAAAAATGAAGCAAGACAAAACCAGAGAGGGAGACAAACCATAAGAGACTCTTGATCTCAGGAAACAAACTGAAGGTTGCTGGAGTGGTGCAGGGTGAGAGGGATGGGGTGGCTGGGTGATGGACACTGGGGAGGGTATGAGCTATGGTGAGCGCTGTGAATTGTGTAAGACTGATGAATCACAGACCTGTACCTCTGAAACAAATAATACATTATATGTTGAAAAAGAGAGAGAGAGAGAGAGAGAGAGAGAGAGGTGCCTGGGTGGCTCACTCAAACATCTGCCTTTGGCTCAGGTCATGATCCCAGGGTCCTGGGACGGAGCCCTGCCATCGGGCTCCCTTCTCGGCGGGAAGCCTGCTTCTCCCTTTACCACTCCCCCTGCTTGCATTCCCTCTCTCGCTGTGTCTCTCTCTGTCAAATAAATAAATAAAATCTTAAAAAAAAAAAAAGAAGATAATAGGAAGGGAAAAATGAAGGGGAGGAAATCAGAGGGGGAGATGAACCATGAGAGACTATGGACTCTGAGAAACAAACTGAGGGTTTTAGAGGGAAGTGGAGTGGGGAGATGGGTTAGCCCGGGGGTGGGTATTAAGGAAGGCACGTATTGAATGGAGCACTGGCTGTTATATGCAGAAAATGAATCATGGAACACCACATCAAAAACTAATGATGTAATGTATGGTGACTAATAAAATACAATAAAATAATAAATGGATGTTGAATTTTGTCAAAGGATTTTCCTACATCTATTGAGATGACTGCATGATTTTTACCTTCATTTTGTTTATGTGGTTACCACATTGATTGGGGGATGTTGAAATATCCCTGCATCCTTGAAATAAATCCCACTTGATAATGGTATATGATCCTATTACTGCATTGTTGAATTCTGTTTG
This sequence comes from Zalophus californianus, assembly GCF_009762305.2. Lineage (NCBI taxonomy): Eukaryota > Metazoa > Chordata > Mammalia > Carnivora > Otariidae > Zalophus > Zalophus californianus. Next base: position 115,112,456 of record NC_045599.1, read on the forward strand.
CTAATATTTTGTTGAGAATTCTTGCATCTCCGTTCACACAGGAAGTAACCTCTGTGACCTTGGCCGCAGCAACTTCTTGCTAGACACGTCTCCAAACGCAAGGGAAACAAAGGCAAAAATGAACTATTGAAACTTCAAGATAAAAAGCTTTTGCACAGCAAAGGAAACAGTCAACAAAACCAAAAGACAATCAATAGAATGGGAGAAGTTATTTACAAATGTCTTATCAGATCAAGGACTAGTATCCAAAATCTGTAAAGAATTTGTCAAACTCAACACCCAAGGAAGAAATAATCCAATCAAGAAATGGGCAGAAGACATAAACAGACATTTCTCCAAAGAAGACATACAAATGCCAATAGACACTTGAAAAAATGCTCAACATCACTCAGCATCAGGGAAAAAATACAAACCAAGACCACAATGAGATAACCCCTCACACCAGTCAGAATGGCTACAATTAACAAGTCAGGAAATGATAGATGTTGGCGAGGATGCAGAGAAAGGGGAGCCCTCTTACACTGTTGGTGGGAATGCAAGCTGGTGCAGCCACTCTGGAAAACAGTATGGAGGTTCCTCAAAAAGTTGAAAATAGAGCTACCCTATGACCCAGCAATTGCACTACTGTGTATTTACCCCAAAGATACAAATGTAGTGATCCGAAGGGGTACGTGCACCCCAATGTTTATAGCAGCAATGTCCACAATAGCTAAACTGTGGAAAAAGCCAAGATGTCCATCAGTAGATGAATGGATAAAGAAGATATGGTATAGATGTCCAATGGAATATTATGCAACCATCAAAAAAAAACCCCTGAAATCTTGCCATTTGCAACGACGTGGATGGAACTAGAAGGTATTTTGCTGAGTGAAATAAGTCAATCAGAGAAAGACAAGTATCATATGATCTCACTGATCTGAGGAATTCTTAATCTCAGGAAACAAACTGAGAGTTGCTGGAGTGGTAGGGGGTGGGAGGGATGGGGTGGCTGGGTAATGGACATTGGGGAGGGTATGTGCTATGGTGAGCACTGTGAATTGTATAAGACTGATAAATCACAGACCTGTACCTCTGAACAAATAATACATTTTATGTTTTAAAAAAAAAGGAAGGGAAAAATGAAGGGGGTAAATCGGAGGGGGAGACAAAGTATGAGAGACTATGGACTCTGAGAAACAAACAGGGTTTTAGGAGGGAGTGGGGTGAGGGGATGCATTAGCCCAGTGATGGGTATTAAGGAGGGCACATACTGAATGGAGAACTGAGTGTTATACACAAACAATGAATCATGGAACACTACATTAAAAACTAATGTATGATGACTGACAAATAAAATTAAAAAAAAATACTTGATCTACATAGAAGTCATAAAGATAAATATAATCACAAATTCCTCCCATTCCAGGACAACCATTATTACACACTTGGTATGTATGTTTCCAGTATTTTTTTCTATTCCCTACATGTATATATGTTGCTTTTATAAAAGAAATTGCAATATTGTATTGTACATATTTTTTTAAATTTTTTTAATTTTTTAAACATTTATTTATTTGACAGCGAGAGAGACAGCAAGAGAGGGAACACAAGCAGGGGGAGTGGGTGAGGGAGAAGCAGGCTTCTCACTGAGCAGGGAGCCCAATGCATGGCTCTCTCCTAGGACTCTGGGATCATGACCTGATCCGAAGGCAGACACTTAACGACTGAGCCACCCAGGCGCCCGTGTACATACATTTTTAAAAACAAAATTGATTTGGTATCAAACACTTTTTAACTGAGTATATGTTTTCCCATGACATTTTTCTATAACATGATATTTAATAGTCAAGTTTTTTCAACATTCAGATTTTTCTGATTTTTTGCTTTTGTATTTTTACAAATATAACTTATCTCTCCAGCCATATTGTAAATGAGAAGAGTAAGAATTGTAGTTTCTTTCTCAGTGTCTCCCATAAAGGCTCATTCTTGGGAAAATTCAATAAACAATGCTTAGTTTGATTATTTAGAGGATTCTGAACACAAACCAAAGGTGGTATGTCCTGTTCTCTTTTCGTGTTCAGTTGATAGGTCTTTGAAATTGTTAGTGGATATTTACTGGAACTCTAGTCAATAGCTGCTTGAGTCGATGATGTTTACACTCATCTAAAAATTGCACCAGGCACTAAAGAATTATTACTTTTAATGATTTTAAGGTATCTCTACACCCAGTGTGTGGCTCAAACCCACAACCTGGAGATCAAGAGTTGCATGCTCCACCAACTAAGCCAGGCCAATGCCTCTATAGAGTTATTTCTAAATATTTTTCTTTAAATTTTAGGAGTCAGGTTTTTGTTTTTTGTTTTTTTTGGTAAAACAGCCTTGTGTTTCATCCTAAATAATGTCCCATAAATTCTCAAAAACTGGGAAAAAATTAATTGTACATTACAGTGGGTTTCCTTGAAAAATAAATATGAAATCTACATGGATAATGAAAATTAAATCCCAAAATAGAAAATAAAAGATTCTAAATTGTGATGTAATTGATCACACATAAATATAGAAATAATTACATCTGTGCTTTGGATCCTGGTTGGGCTAGATTTAGGCTGAGGAAACTGAATGCTGGAATTTATGGCAACTTTGGGAACCTGACGAAAAGCTTCACTGTCTCCAGTTAACAATTTAACAAAAAGAAGTCCAGGAGATTTCATTATGGTAGGAAGCACATCATGCTGATTTTGAGAATTGTTTGCCAACACAGATATGTGATACAAATGTATTATAACTTAATAGGTTTTCTCCTTATCTAAAGGTCACTGGTAATATTTTTAAAGTCCTTTCCTTTCACTGGAATTTTCCCTAAATTTTTATTATTAAAATAATAAAGGTTGAAAATCATACCCTTCACTTAAATTTACTAGTTAACATTTTGTCCCATGTGTTTTCCTTCCTTTCTGCACATAACTTTCATTCAGAAGTAAGGTGCATACATCATGATGTCATCTCAAAATACTTTGGGGTGTGTGTCTCTTGAAAAAAGATAACATTCTTTTATATACCACAATAACCTTGTCACAATAAAAAAAAATTGATCACTGGTAACAATATTCAGATTTTGTGAGGTTGCTCCAATATTGTTTTTTGCACTGATTTTCTTAAAATCCAGGACCCAGTCAATAATCCTGCATTGAATTTAGTCTACTTTAATCTTGAACAGTTGACCTGCTGTTTTGTTTCTTTCATGATATTGGGCAATTTTGAAGAATTCAGGCTAGTCATTTTATACAGTGTTTCACAATTTGGATTTCTCTCATTTGTTCCTCATGATGAGATTCAGGTTAAACATTTTGGTAACAATCCAGAGAACGCTAAGACAATTTGGTGAAATTTTTGTCGGAATACAGAATTGTTGCAATTTCAAATATCAACCCATATATTACATACTAATGAAAAGAGAGAAAAGTACTTTTATGATGGAGATGTCTGTTGTGTACCAGTTGAACTAAGTGATCAATAACCAATCGCTAACCAGTAATTAATGATTTTATATTCTCAATCACTTCTGGAGGCACATAAGATCACTTCCCCCCCCCACACACACCATCATCATCATCATAACTTCCTATTTCATTCTAGTAGCTCAGAGTTCTTCCTCTGCACCCTACTTCATGTTTTATGGCCCTTATCTCACAATAAGAATCCTCATACCTAACATCAATGCATTATCCATTTAGTCTGTCCTACAATACACACAAAATTGGTTTAATATCACTAATACCATCAGTAACAAAGTACAAGGTAAAGTTCAAGTTTTCTTCTCTTCAGAAAAAAATTACAGAGAAGACAGTGTTGTGTTCCAGGTTACTTGAACTCATTCTTTATATTGTCAATTTTCATGTACAATTAGGTTCTTTTGTTCCTTTGTGTTCCTCTATGCTTTTTTCTTACTGATTTATTTTTTTTTTAAGATTTTATTTATTTGAGAACGAGAGCATGAGCGGGGGAAGGAAGCAGAGGGAAAAGCAGACTCCCTGCTGAGCAGGAAGCCCAAGGCAGGGCTGATCCCAGGACCCTGAGATTATGACCTGAGCCGAAGGCAGACCCTTAAATGACTGAGCCAGCCATCCAGGTGCCCGTTTATTTTTTAAATATGTAAAATTGCTGGTTCAAAAGTCAAAACTGTAGGGGCACCTGGATGGTGCAGTTGGTTAAGCATCTGACTCTTGGTTTCTGCTTAGGTCCTGATCTCAGGGTGGTGAGATTGAGCCCTGCATCAGCTCCACACTTAGTGCAGAGTGTGCTTGACTCCCTCTCCCTCTCTCTCTGACCCCCACCACCTCAAATAAATCTTAAAAAAAGAGGCAAAATTTTATTAAAAAGTTGTACTCTAAGGAGTCCCATTCTCACCTACTCCTTGCAGTTTAACCACTATTATTTTCTGAGTTATCCTTCCCGTGTTTCATTTTACAAAGATAAGCAAATATATATGTATTCATATTTTTACTTTCTTACACAAAAGGAAGCATGCTACATGTATACCCTTTAGTATTTTGCTGTTTTTTCCTTATTATACATTAGAAAGTGCTCCATTAAGTTCTGTACTTAAAGTACATCTTAGTGTATGTAAATTATACCTCAATAAAGCTGATTTAGACATGAAAACAAACCTCAGTATGATGTCAAACAGCACTTTGTGAGGTTCATGATCTATGAGCATTTGATATAATCAACCATATATACAAGGTTTTTGATACTTGAGAAAATTGTCTTGTTAGAATCCAAATACCAATAGTCTAAAAAGTCATATTTTCCATTCCTTTAGTCACTTGTACCATAAGGAGGATGGCCCATGTGGAACAAAGTGAAGAAATGCTGAAAAATATTATTCAAAATTGACATCTGCAACACTCCCCAAATCAGATACTTCTCTAGTTTCCATTATTGTGTAAAACAAAACAAAACAAAATTCTTAACATGCTTTATTTGATGAAGCATTCATTTCCTGGTGTGATTTGGTTTTCTGTTATTAAGTCTCTCTTGGGAAGATGAATTCATTTCTAGTTATACTGAATGTAAGTTGCCAATGAGCTACCCAGCTGAATATTTACAGCAGAGCGTTGGAAATATAGGTCTGGATATCAGCAGATGGGCCAAGAGAATTGGCTGTATAGTAATCAAGCGACAGCAATGAGTAGACTGAGAAGGATTATGAGGGAAAGAGGAGAAGTCAAGGATAATCCCTTAGGAAAAATATTTTTGGTAAAGAGGAAGAGGTGGCAAACAAGGAATAGAGGAGGCCAATGTAGGATTTTTCTTTTTTTTAAAATTAAAAGTGTTGTCTAATAAAGCTAACAGACCACATACATCTTTATAGGTTGCTAGGTGCTTAGGATCAAGATTACTAGAATATCAGAACAAGAAATTGAAGAAAATTGGATGGAATTTCATAAAAATGTGGCTCTGCTAATAAGTACAAGGCTATTTAGTCTTATCATTACTGTAAAAATTGCCACAAACTTGGTAGCTTAAAAGGATACACATTTATTCTATAGTTTTAGAGGTCAGAACTCCAAAATCAGTTTCACTGGGGCAAACATAAGGTGTTGGCAAGCGTAGAATCCATCTCCTGGCCCTTTTCAGTTCTAGAGCTGCCTTCCTTTACTTGTAGCCCCTTCCTCCCATTTTCAAAGCCAGCAACATTTTGCTTTAGTTGTACCATTACCTTCTTACACTCAGGTCCAATTACCTTCTGCCTGTCTTTTATAAGGATGTTGTGATTACATTTAGGACCCACCTATATAACCCAAAACATGGGAAAATAAAGCCATGTAAAATGTCCCAGAACTACCTCACTCCTTAAACTGCCAATCTGTCTGACAAATCTGTTTGGCAGTACATAGTTATCAGTGTGTATGTGAATGTTTACATTTTAGAAGGTTCTTCCAAGGCAATAATGGATCTACTTGAAACTTGTGGAAATAAGGAGTAACTTACACAATTTTATAAAACCAATCTTATTACAATGAGGCTTAATACTGTCTTTTGAAAAGCTCCCTAGAATAGTCACATGACCATTTTGATCAGACTGTTAAGTTTCGCCTGCTTGAAGCCAAGAAAAGACATCCAAATTTGTAAGGAAGAGGTAAAACTGTTACTATACCTTTGCAGATGACATGATACTATTTATAGAAAAGCCTAAAGACTCAACTAAAAAATATACATATTAAAACTAATATACAGAAATCCATTGCAGTTTTAAGATTTTATTTTATTTTTTAAATATAAGTTGCTCTTTTGAAAGATTTTATTTATTTGTCAGAGAGCACGCACAAGCAGGGGGAGCGGCAGGCAGAGGGAGAAGCAGGCTCCCCACTGAGCAGGGAGCCTGATGTGGGACTCAGTCTCAGGACCTTGGGATCATGACCTGAGCTGAAGGCAGACACTTAACCAACTGAGCCACCCAGGCATCCCAAAGATTTTATTTTTTTAAGTAATCTCTATACCCAACATGGGGCTCAAACTCACAATCCTGAGATCAAGAGTCGCATGCTCTACCAACTGAGCCAGCCAGATGCCCCGTTGTGCTTTTATACACTAATAATGAAATGAAGTAGCAGAGAGAGAAATTGAGAAAACAATCCCATTTACAATTGCATCAAAAAGAATAAAATATCTAGGAATACATTTAACCAATGAGGTGAAAAATCTATACTCTAAAAACTGTAAGACTTTGATGAAAGAAATTGAAGAGGACACAAACAAATGGAAAGATATACCATGCTTATGGTTTGGAGGAGTTAATGTTGTTAAAATGTCCGTACTACCCTAAGCAATCTACAAATCCAATGAAATCTCTTTCAAAATACCAACAGCATTTTTCATAGAACCAAAACAATCCTAAAATTGTATGGAACCACAAAAGAGCTCAAATAGCCAAAGCAATCTTGAGAAAGAAGAACAAAGCTGGAGGTATCACAGTCTCAAATTTCAAACAATCTACAAAACTATAATAATGAAAATAGTATGGTACTGGCACAAAAATAGACACATAGATAATAGAACAGAATAGGAGCCCAGAAATAAACCCATGCTTATATGGTCAATTAATCTATAACAAGGGAGGCAAGAAAATATAATTTGGAACAGATGGTCTCTTCAATAAATGCTGTTGGGAAAACTGAACAGCCACATGTAAACTGGACTACTTTTTTAATTCCATACACAAAAATAAACTATAAATGGATTAAAATCTTAAATGTGAGACCTGAAATCATAAAGCTCCTAGAAGAAAACAGTAAGCTCCTTGATATCAGTCTTGACAGTGACTTTTCACATCTGCGAGAAAAGCAAAAGTAATGGGACTACACCAAATTATAAATCTTCTATACAGAAAAGGAAATGATCAACAAAACAAAAAGGCAAACTACTCGAATGGGAGAAGATATCTGTAAATGATATATCGAATAAGAGGTTAATATCCAAAATATACAAATAACTCATACAATTCAATACCAAAAAAACAAACTGATAAAAATGGGCAGAGGACCTAAGTAGACATTTTTCCAAGGAAGACCTAAAGATAGCCACAGACACATGAAAAAGTGTTCAATATCACTAATCAGGGAAATGCAAATCAAAACCACAATGAGACATCACCTCACACTTGTCAGAATAGCTAGTATCAAACCAAAAAAAAAAAAAAAGAGCTAACAAGTGTTAGGATGTGGAGAAAAGGGAACACTCATGCACTGTTGGTGAGAATGTAAATTGGTGGAGTCACTATAAAAATAGTATGGAGGTTCCTCAAAAAATTAAAATTAGTAATACCATACAATCCAGTAATTTCACTCTGGGTATTTACCCAAAGAAAGGGAAAACACTAATTCAAAAAGATACATGTAGCCCTATGTTTATTGGAGCATTATTTATAATACCAAGATATTGTAGCAACCTAAGTGTCCATTGATGGATGATGAAGAAATGTGTGTGTGTCTATATATGTATGTATATATACATATATATGTATGTATCAGTGTAATGGAATATTAGCCATAAAAAAGAATGAAATCTTGCCATTTGCACCATGAATGAACCTGGAGGGTATTATGCTAAATGAAGTAAGTCAGACGGGGAAAAACAAATGTCCTATGATTTCACTTATAGATGGAATCTAGAAACAAACAAATGTACAAAAGAAAACAGAAATAGACTCATAAATACATAGAACAAACTGCTGGTTGCCACAGGGAAGGGAGGTAGAGGGATGGGCAAAATAGGTGAAAAGGATTAAGAGGTACAAACTTACAGTTACAGAATAAATAAGTCACTGGGATATAGTCAATAATATTGTAATAACTTCGTATGGTAACTACACTTACCATCATAAGCATTCCATAATGTACATAAATGTCAAATCATTAGTATACCTGAAACTAATATAAGCTGTCGGTCAAGTATACTTCAATTAAAAATGATTTTAGAGTAAGTGAATAAAGTAAATAAGTTTATCAGCTTTAGTATCCCCTTTGGGGGAGAACCAAAAGCACAGTCTTCTTAAGACAACCCTTAGATCAAATGTCAGGTGTGCCACTCGTACTTGACCTCTACATCTTAGGTATTATCAGATGACACTGAATAAATACGTACTTAGTAGATACTTTATAAATGTGGGGCACTCTCCTTCATGAAAATTCACATCATTCATTGAATATTATTTGTGGCCAGGCATTAGGCTAAATTTATGTGTGCCTTCTATTTAAGTAATTTTTTTAAACCTTAATCATAATGTGAGGAAGATAAAGCAGGATGCCTACAGATAGGAGTAGGACTTAAGTGAAATAATATACAGTTTAACTTTTAAAGTTGTTTTTATAATTAAGAATAAGCAGGACTTAGCTGACCTCTTGTAAATACGTGAATTAACTAATGGTTTTATGGGAAATCAATGAAATAACTCAGATTTACTCTTAAATGATTAAATGAAATCTCCAGAGAAAAATGCTAACAAAATAGGTTACAATGTAATATCTGCTGACATTTTTCATTATCAATACATAATTATCAGCTCCTAAAACTTTAAGTGTTTGAAGATTTTATAATCCTTAGAATAAAGTATGTATAAATGGAGGAAATTATGTTTTGTCTAAAGCCAAAGAAGATAGTTACAAGGTGAAACTTAGTCTATCTGTTAATTCTAAACAGCTCTGCGGGGTGAACATTTTTTTTTTTTTTTTTAACAGTGATAGATTTCATGAATGGTTGCATTGTAGTCTCTCTTATTGATGTCAGGAGTTTGTATTATACACTCCTGTCTTTGTCAGTTCAGATGGGTGTGATGAACACCACAGAATAGAAGGCTTATAAACAATAACATTTATTTTTTTTATTCATTTGAGACACAGAGATACAGAGAGAGAGAGAGAGAGAGAGAGAGAGAGAGAGAGAGAGAGAGAGAGAGCATGAGCAGGGAGAGAGGCAGAGGGAGAAGCAGGCTCCCTGCTGAGCCAGGAGCCCAATGTGGGGCTCAATCCCCGGACCCTGGGATCATGACCTGAGCCGAAGGCAGACGCTTAACCATCTGAGCCACCCAGGTGCCCCCAATAACATTTATTTCTTAGAGTTCTGGAGGCTTGGAAGGCTGAGATCAAGGTGCCAGCATGGTCATGGTGAGGGCCTACTTCCTAGTTCGTAGACAGCTGTCTTTTTACTCTGTCCTCATATGTCAGAAAGGATGAGACAGCTCTCTGGGCCCCTAATAAGGTTAGAGATCCCATTCACGACAGCTCATGACCTAAATGCCTTACAACAACCTGACCTCCTAATACCATCATGTTGGGAGTTAGAGTTTCAACATATAAATTTGTGTGGGAAGGACACAAACATCCATTCCCTAACATTCCACCACCACACCCCCAAAATTTATGTTCTTGTATACAAAATACATTCATTCCATCCCACAGCCCTGAAAGTCTTAAACCATTCCATTTTCACCTCTAAAGTCTCATCTACATCTAAATCAAATGGTGAAATTCAAGACATAATTCATCCTGAGGCAAATTACTCTCTATCTGGGGGCGCCTGGGTGGGTCAGTTGGTTGAGTGACTGCCTTCGGCTCGGGTCATGATCCTGGAGTCTTGGGATCGAGTCCCATGTCGGGCTCCCTGCTTGGCAGGGAGTCTACTTCTCCCTCTGACCCTCCCCACTCTCATGCTCTCGCTCTCTCTCATTCTCTCTGGTGAATAAAATCTTAAAAAAAAAAAAAATTACTCTCTATCTGTAAACATGTGAAACCAAACAAATAATATGCTTCCAAAACAGACACAGGCACAGGAAAGACATTTTACTCCAACAGGGAGAGATAGGAAAGATAAAAGGCCTTGCAGGTCCCAAGGGAAATATTAAACCATAAGATTTAAGAATAATTCTCTTTGGCTGGATGTTTTACCCAGACTCCAGACCCACTGGGGTAGAGGTCCTACATTCCAGATCTAGTGGTATGACATTTCCTCCCAACCTCCCCCACCCCCACCCCCAGTTCAGAGAGCATGGCCCACCCACAGCTCTTTGCAGTGGTCGTGCCCATGCTACACTTCTCCACGGTGTGAAGGTTATTCCCCCCATGCCTACTCCCATAGTTTCACTCAGCATTGGTACTGCCCTTTGAAATCAAGGTGGAGGCAGTCCTGCCTCCTGGGCTCAGGCACTCTGGGCCTGTGGTGAGAGTGATGTCCTAACTAGAGTATTTTCATGTAATTATGGGAATAATGGGCAAAAACATGAGCCAGCCAATCTGAAAGTGTTAATACCATTTAAAGTAAAACCTACAAATATGAAAACCAAACAAAATTGGTCTTGATACCAGTTTACAATCATTAAATGGGGGGAAACATCTTGGAGATGTAAAACAATCAAATGAGGCTTAGAAAGGGATTTCCATGTGAATCTAAAGTAATATATGCCATCGTTAAAGGATGTTTTCTTACAAATGGCAATTCCCCTAAGGACACACAGTGCAGTACGTTTGGGGATTATAAATCATACAAATGCAAGACAGGGAATGAATGAACACTACAGAAGAAAGAAAATTGCTAGTGGTGAGAGTAGAATTTCAGAGAGGACCATAGCTGAATATGAATTAAGTAAATATGTAACAGTACGGAAGGACCCTGGGGAGTATATAATGCAATTTCATTATGTATTAAACAAAGGATAAATTGAAGTAAGTGAAGAATTGCTTCAATTAAATTTCTAAAGAAGAAAGTACACATTGCATTCTGCTTTAGGTTACACCATTCAAAGAAGTATATGGAGAGAATTCCAACAAAGATGACAACAAAAGCCAAATGCCAAAAAGTAGATCACATATAAAAAATATAGGTCCTGAAACTACCTCATCTACTTGGAGCCATTAAAAATAAAATAGTCTGGGAATGCCTGGGGTGGCTCAGTCAGTTAAACGTCTGCCTTCAGCTCAGGTCATGATCCCTGGATCCTGGGATGAGTCCCACATTGGTCTCCTTGCTCAGCAGGGAGCCTGCTTCTCCTGCTGCCTGCTCTGTCTGCCACTCTCCCTCCTTGTGCTCTGACAAATAAATAAAAACTTTAAAAAATATAACAAATAATTGGGGCGCCTGGGTGGCTCAGTCATTAGGCATCTGCCTTCGGCTCCGGTCATGATCCCAGGGTCCTGGGATCGAGCCCCACATCGGGCTCCCTGCTCCACAGGAAGCCTGCTTCTTCCTCTCCCACTCCCCCTGCTTGTGTTCCCTCTCTCGCTGCGTCTCTGTCAAATAAATAAAAACTAAATATATATATATATATACACACACATATATATATACATATATATATAACAAATAATTTAAAAAAAATTTTTTTTAAGTAGTCTGCTTAAAACATCACAAAAAGGGGGCACCTGGGTGGCTCAGTCGTTAAGTGTCTGCCTTCAGCTCGGGTCATGATCCCAGGATCCTGGGATCCAGCACCACATCGGGCTCCCTGCTCTGTGGGAAGCCTGCTTCTCCCTCTCCCACTCCCCCTGCTTGTGTGCCCTCACTTGCTATGTCTCTCTGTCAAATAAATAAATAAAATCTTAAAAAAAAAAATCACAAAGGTTTGAGAGACAACAAAGAGCTGGGGCACAGTTGAATGATGAGGCTTATTTTCTACATGAGGCCACTCCTTCAAGACTGGGAGAAGTGGCTATTTTACCTAATATATAGAAACCAACACTGAGAGTGAAGGAAAATGAAGAAAGAGAGAAATAATGTTACAAATGAAAGAACAGAATAAAACCTCAGGAAAAATCCTTAATGAAACAGAGGTAAGGAATTTATCACATAAAGAGTTCAAAATAATAGTCATAATGATGCTCAATAAACTCGGGAGAAGAATGAACACAGTAAGAACTTCAACAAAGAGATAGAAAATACAAGAAACTACCAAGTAGAAGTCATGAAGATGAAAATATAATGACTAAACTGAAAAATACACTAGAGGAACTCAAGAACAGACTAGATGAAGCAGAAGAGAGGATAAATCACTTCAAAGACAAGGCAGTAGACAGAGCAGGAAGAAAAACAAAATTAAAGAGAAGATAGCTTAAGGTATTTGTAGGACAATACCGAACAGATTAATATTCACATCATAGACCTCCCAGTACTGGGGGTGGGGGGTGGGAAGAGAAAGGGACAGAAAACTTATTTGAAGAAATAATGACTGAAAACTTATGTGATCTGAAGAAGAAAACAGACATCTAGATCCAGGAAGGCCAGAGGGTTAGAAGTAGGATGAACCCAGGGACCCACACCAAGATACATTATAATTAGAATGTCAAAAGTCAAAGACAAGGAAAAAATCTTAAAAGCAACAAGAGACAAACAACTTATTATGTACAGGGGGACCCACATAAGACAATCAGATTTGGGGACAGAAACATAACGGAATAGTATGCTGTGTTCAAAATGCTGAAAGAAAAATACTTCCAACCAAGAATACTCTACCTGGAAAAATTGTCATTCACAATTGAGAGAGAAAGATTTCCAGACAAGCAAAAGCTAAGGAGTTCATCACCACTAAATTGGCCTCATAAGTTTTAAAGGTACTTCTCTAAGCTGAAATGAAGGACATTAATTAATAACAGGAAAATATAAGGTATAAATTTCACTGGTAAAGGTCAGTATAGAGAAAAGATGGTAGATTAATCATCCATAAATCTAGTGTTAAGGTTAAAAAGACAAAAGTAAAAATATCTATAACTACAATTATTAGTTAAGGAATACAGAAGATAAAGAGATGTAAAATGTAAAACCAAAAAATAAAACACAGGAGGGGAGAGTAAAAATGTAGAACTTTAGAATACATTTAAATTTAAGTTGTTGTAAGATTAAAATGCAACGTTATAAGTTGATATATGTAAGCCTTATAGTAACCACCAAGGAAAAATCTATAGTAGATACACAAAAGAGAAAGGACTCTAAGATACCACTGAAGAAAGTGAGCAAACTGCAAAGCAACAGAGCAAGAGAAGAAGAAAGGAGTAGAGGAAATACAAAACAGCTAGAAAGGAACAAAATGGCATTAAATCCATATCTATCAATAATTACTTTATGTGTAAATGAACTAAATTCTCCAAACAAAAGACATACAGTGGCTGAAAGGAAAAAAAAAAAAGAGAGAGAGAGACCCATTTATATGTTGCCTGTAAGAGACTAGGATCTAAAGACACACAGATGGAAAGTGAAAGGATAGAAAAAGATATTCCATGCAAATGAAGATCAATAAAAGTGGGGGTAGCTATATTTATATTAGACTTATATTAGGCTTTAAAATAAAGATCATAATAAGAGAAAAACAAGGGCATTACATAATGATAAAATAATCAATCCAACAAGAGAATATAATATTTGTAAATACTTATGCACACAACATAGGAGCAAATAAATACATGAAGCAAATATTAACAGATATTAAGGTAGAAATAGAAAGCAATACAATAATAGTAAGGAACTTTATTTTTTATTTTTATTTTTTTAAAAAGATTTTATTTATTTTTTTGACAGAGAGAAAGAAAGCATAAGCAGGGGTAGCAGCAGGCAGAGGGAGAGGGAGAATCAGGTTCCCCACTGAGCAGAGAGCCTGATTTGGAACTCGATCCCAGGACGCTAGGATCATGTCCTAAGCCAAAGGCAGATGCTTAACTGACTGAGCCACCCAGGCACCCCAAGTAAGGAAATTTAATACCTCACTGATACCAATAAATAAATCATCCAGACAGAAAGTCACTAAGAAAACATTGGCCTTAAATGACATATTAGACCAGATAGATTTTTTTCTTGTGTTTTTTATTTTTTTCACATTTTTTAATTTAAATTCAATTAACATATAATGTATTGTTAGTTTCAGAGGTAGAGGTCAGTGATTCATCAGTCTTATATAATACCCAGTGCTTATTACATCATGTGTAATAATAATAATAATGTCTATCACCCAGTTATCCCATCTTCCCACCCCCCTCCCCTCCAGCAACACTCAGTTTGTTTCCTATGATTAAGAGTCCCTTATGGTTTGTCTCCCTCTCTGGTTTCATCTTGCTTTATTTTTTCTTCTCTTCCCTGATGGTCCTCTGTTTGTTTCTTAAATTCCACATGTCGGTTAGATCATGATAATTGTTTTTCTCTGATTGACTCATTTCGCTTAGCATAATCCTCTAGTTCCATCCGCGTTATTGCAAATGGCAAAATTGTATTTTTTCTATGGCTTAGTATTCTTTTTTCTTTTTTAAAAGATTTTATTTATTTGAGAGAGAGAGAGCACAAGCAGGGGAAGGGTTGAGGGAGAGGGAGAAGCAGGCTCCCAGCTGAGCAGAGAGCCAGACAGGGGGATTGATCCCAGGACCCTGAGATCATGACCTGAGCCAAAGACAGATGCTTAACTGACTGAGCCACTCAGGTGCCCCTATTCTGTTATAAACACACACACACACACACACACACACACACACACACACACACACACACACACATCTTCTTTATCCATTTATCTATTGATGGACATCTGGGCTCTTCCCATAGTTTGCCTATTGTGGACATTACTGCTATAAACCCTGGTGTGCAAGTGCCCCTTCATATCACTACGTTTGTATCTTTGGGGTAAATACCCAGTAGTACAATTGCTGGGTCATAGGGTAGCTCTATTTTCAACTTTTTGAGGAGCCTCCATACTGTTTTCCAGAGTGGCTGCACCAGCTTGCATTCCCACCAACAGTGTAGGAGGGTTCCCCTTTCTCCATATCCTCACCAACATCTGTCGTTTCTTGACTTGTTAATTGTAGCCATTCTGACTGGTGTGAGGTAGTATCTCATTAAAGTTTTGATTTGGATTTCCCTGATGCCGAGCGATGCTGAGCACTTTTTCATGTGTCTGTTGGCCATTTGGATGTCTTCTTTGCAGAAATGTCTGTTCATGTCTTCTGCCCATTTCTTGATTGGATTATTTGTAATTTGGGTGTTGAGTTTGGTAAGTTCTTTATAGATTTTGGATACTAGCCCTTTATCTGTCATTTACAAATACCTTCTCCCATTCTGTCAGTTGTCTTTTGGTTTTGTTGACTGTTTCCTTTGCTGAGCAAAAGCGTTTTATCTTGATGAAGTCCCAATAGTTCATTTTTGCCCTTACTTCCCTTGCCTTTCGCGATGTTTCTAGAAAGAAGTTGCTGCGGCTGAGGTCACAGATGTTGCTGCCTGTGTTCCCCTCTAGGATTTTGATGGACTCCTGTCTCACATTTAGGTCTTTCATCCATTTTGAGTCTATTTTTGTGTGTGGTGTAAGGAAATGGTCCAGTTTCATTCTTCTGCATGTGGCTGTCCAATTTTCCCAACACCATTTGTTGAAGAGACTTTTTTCCATTGGACCTTCTTTCCTGCTTTGTCGAAGATGAGTTGACCATAGAGTTGAGGGTCCATTTCTGGGCTCTCTATTCTGTTCCATTGATCTATGTGTCTGTTTTTGTGCCAGTACCATACTGTCTTGATGATGACAGTTTTGTAATTAAGAGCTTCAAGTCAGGAATTGTAATGCCTCCAGCTTTGCTTTTCAACATTCCTCTGGCTATTCGGGGTCTTTTCTGGTTCCATACAAATTTTAGGATTATCTGTTCCATTTCTTTGAAAAAAGTTGATGGTATTTTGATAGGGATTGCACTGAATATGTAGATTGCTCTACGTAGCTTAGACATTTTCACAATATTTGTTCTTCCGATCCATGAGCATGGAACGTTTTTCCATTTCTTTGTGTCTTCCTCAATTTCTCTCATAAGTATTCTATAGTTTTCTGAGTACAGATTC
This sequence comes from Zalophus californianus, assembly GCF_009762305.2. Lineage (NCBI taxonomy): Eukaryota > Metazoa > Chordata > Mammalia > Carnivora > Otariidae > Zalophus > Zalophus californianus. The sequence goes on from NC_045599.1 coordinate 115,128,779, forward strand.
TTTGCCTTTTTGGTTAGATTCATTCCTAGGTAGCTTATGGTTTGGGGTGCAATTATAAATGGGATCTACTCCTTAATTTCTCTTTCATCTGTCTTCTCATTGGTGTATAGAAATGCAACTGATTTCTGTGCATTGATTTTATATCCTGCCACTTTAGTGAATTCCTGGATGAGTGCTAGCAGTTTTGGGGTGGAGTCTTTTGGGTTTTCCACATAAAGTATCCTATCATCGGCAAAGAATGAGAGTTTGACTTCTTTGCCGATTCAGATGCCTTTTTTGTTGTCTGATTGCTGTGGCTAGGACTTCTAGTATTATGTTGAATAGCAGTGGTGATAGTGGACATTCCTGCTGTGTTCCTACCTTAGGGGAAAAGCTCTTAGTTTTTCCCCACTGAGAATGTTATTCGCTGTGGGTTTTTCATAGATGGCTTTTATGATATTGAGGTATGTACACTCTATCCCTACAGTGTGAAGAGTTTTAATCAGGAAAGGATGCTGTACTTTGCCAAATGCTTTTTCTGCATCTATTGAGAGGATCACATGGTTCTTGTTCTTTCCTTTAATAATGTATTGTATGACATTGATTGATTTGTGGATGTTGAACCAAACTTGCAGCCCAGGGATAAATCCCACTTGGTCGTGGTGAATGTATCTTTTAATGTACTGTTGGATCCTACTGGCTAGTATTTTGGTGAGAATTTTTGCATCTGTGTTCATCAGGTATATTGGTCTGTAATTCTCCTTTTTGATGGGGTCGTTTGGGGATTAAGGTAATGCTGGCCTCATAAAATGAGTTTGGAAGTTTTCCTTCCATTTTTATTCTTTGAAACAGCTTCAGAATAGGTATTAATTCTTCTTGAAATGTTTGGTAGAATTCCCCAGGGAAGCCGTCTGGCCCGGGGCTCTTGTTTGTTGGGAGATTTTTTATTACTGCTTCAGTTTCCTTACTGGTTATGGGTAGGTTCAGGTTTTTTATTTCTTCCTGGTTCAGTTTTGGTAGCTGATACATCTCTAGGAATGCATCCATTTCTTCCAGATTATCTAATTTGCTGGCATATAGTTGCTCATAGTATGTTCTTATAATTGTTTGTATTTCTTTGGTGTTGGTTGTGATCTCTCCTCTTTCATTCATGATTTTATTTGGGTCCTTTCTCTTTTCTTTTTGATGAGTCTGGCCGGGGTTTATCAATCTCATTCTTTCAAAGAACCAGCTCCTAGTTTCGTTGATCTGTTCTACTCTTCTTTTGGTTTCTAGTTCATTGATTTCTGCTCTGTCCTTTATTACTTCTCTTCTCCTGCTGGGTTTAGGCTTTATTTGTTGTTCTTTCTCCAGTTCCTTTAGGTGTACGGTTAGGTTGTGTATTTGAGACCTTTCTTGTTTCTTGAGAAAGGCTTGTATTGCTATATACTTTCCTCTTAGGACCACCTTTGCTGCATCCCAAAGGTTTTGAACAGTTGTGTTTTCATTTTCATTGGTCTCCATGAATTTTTTTAGTTCTTTAATTTCCTGGTTGACCCATTCATTCTTTAGTAGGATGCTCTTTAGCCTCCATGTATTTGAGTTCTTTCCAAATTTCCTCTTGTGATTGAGTTCTAGTTTCAAAGCATTGTGGTCTGAAAACATGCAGGGAATGATCCCAATCTTTTGGTAACGGTTGAGACCTGATTTGTGACCTAGGATGTGATCTATTCTGGAGAATGTTCCATGGGCACTAGAGAAGAATGTGTATTCTGTTGCTTTGGGATGGAATGTTCTGAATATATCTGTGAAGTCCATCTGGTACAGTGTGTCATTTAAAGCCTTTATTTCCTTGTTGATCTTTTGCTTAGATGATCTGTCCATTTCAGTGAGGGGGGGTGTTAAAGTCCCCTACTATTATTGTAGTCAATGCGTTTCTTTGCTTTTGTTATTAATTGGCTTATATAATTGGCTGCTCCCATATTAGGGGCATAGATATTTAAAATTGCTAAGTCTTCTTGTTGGAATAGACCCTTTAAGTAGGATGTAGTGTCCTTCCTCATCTCTTATTACAGTCTTTGGTTTAAAATCTAATTTGTCTGATATAAGGATTGCCAGCCCAGCTTTCTTTTGATGTCCATTAGCATGGTAAATGGTTTTCCACCCCCTCACTTTCAATCTGGAGGTGTCTTTGGGTCTAAAATGAGCCTCTTGCAGACAGCTATCGATGGGTCTTCTTTTTTTTATCCAATCTGATACCCTTGCCTTTTGACTGGGGCATTTAGCCCATTTACATTCAGGGTAACTATTGAAAGCTATGTATTTAGTGCCATTGTATTGCCTGTAAGGTGACTGTTACTGTATATTGTCTCTATTCCTTTCCGGTCTATGTTGCTTTTAGGCTCTTTGTTTAGAGGACCTCTTTCAATTTTTCTTGTAGGCTTGGGTGTTTGCAAATTCTTTTAGTTTGTTTGTCCTGGAAGCTTTTTTAGATCAAGTATTTTTGCAACACTTCTGTAATCACAGTACAAATATTTTATTAGAATTTATTTATTTATTTGAAAGAGAGAGAGAGAGGGAGAGCTGGGGGAGGAGCAGAGGGAGAGGAAGAATCTCAAGCAGACTCCACGCTGTACGTGGAGCCTCACTTGGGGCTTGATCTCACCACCCTGAGATCATAACCTGAGCCAAAACCAAGAGTTCGACACTCAACCAAATGAGCCATCCAGATGCCCCCAGAGTACAAATATTTTAAAGAATTCTAAAACATAGTTTAAAATACAATACAATATATGCTAAGCACCAAACTGTCCTGTCAGTGAGTTCTTTTAAGACATACAGAACTGGAGTACTCAAAGATGTCTTCCTACAAGAGGCAGAATTCCCACACAATGTGTTGCAGTTTCCTGGACATAACACAGTAAGTGCTCAGCAAGCAGTTACTCTGATTATATCATTTGATGTTCACTTATCCCATTAGGTAAATACCTCTGTTTGGGAGATGAGCAAACAGAGATTTAGAGAAATTTACTTTATAAGGATCACTGAGTTAGTAAGTGGTTGAACCAGAATTCAAGCCCAAGTAGCCTCAATCAATCTTTACTCATACAAAATGACTAGCAATTGCTGAACATAAGCTCCCACTTTAGGTCTAGAAGTAACATGAAAGTAGGGACCCTGTCAGTCTTGTTCCACTGTGACCCGAGGGTGTAATGTAGTATATAATGTAGTATATAGCACATAGTAGTTATCAAGTAAAAACTTACGTTAATGAACAGATCACCTTTTTGTCACTACAAAAGTTTTTGGTTGTTTTTACAACCAAAAACTAGGTAACTCAGGGGTTCAGATTCAGTCAATAAAGGCAATAGCTTGATATCCACAATCAAAATGACAGCACCAAAACTTTTAAGTTAAAATAGTGGGAAAAAGTAAGACAAATCTGTGTTGATAGTACACTTTAGGACTATTGATAGACTGTTTTTTGTAAATTTTCTTTTACATACAGGATCCCTAAGCATAAGACATAGACTATAAAAATGAGAGATGTCTAGGTTATTCTTTCTTTTCAGATTTGTCATACTTATCCCAAAAGGAAAAAAATCTCAAAAACAACAAATGGGGGGCCCTTTGATGCCAGTCTTACAGAAATAAAACAAATTACAAATTATACTAAATATGAACATAAAAGTCAATGCATCGACAGCACCTATGGAGTAATGAGGAAGATGGAAACAACCCAGAAACAAGGGTGCACTGATTTATTATGCAAATAAGGACCAGATATTATAAAAGAAAAGAACAATACTGAATTTTTTCAGCCAATGCACAAGGCTACCTAGAGGAAGCTCTACCAGAGTAACAGAAATAGAGTGCTATGTTATATTAAAAGCCAAAGTGAAGGTGGAATGCTAAATCTCTTGAAAGAAAACTTTCTTGTATTGCCTTACTGTGTGGGATACATACAGGTTTCTTTTAACTGAAATTTAAACTTACACTATTGAAGTATCTGTGGAATTTATTTTTTTTAAGATTTTATTTATTCGACAGAGAGCACAAGTAGGCAGAGTGGCAGGCAGAGGGAGAGGGGGAAGCAGGCTCTCCACTGGGCAGGGAGCCTGACATGGGGCTCAATCCCAGGACCCCAGGATCATGACCTGAGCCAAAGGCAGCCACTTAACCGACTGAGCCACCCAGGCACCCCCTCTGGAATTTCTTAATAGCTATATTTTAATATTTTTGCAGAGTTTACTTGAACTAAAAGTCTTTTTATTTTTCTTAAAGATTTTATTTATTTTTTTATAAAGAGCACAAGCAGGCAGAGAGGCAGGTAGAGGGAGAGAGAAAGAGAAGCAGGCTCCCTGCCAAGCAGGGAGCCCAATGTGGGGCTCGATCCCAGGACCTTGGAATCATGACCTGAGCCGAAGGCAGCCACTTAACTGAGCCACCCAGGCGCCCCTTGAACTAAAATTCTAATTAAAGTAGTAATTAAAGTAGTATGTATAATTTTCAAGCTTAAGATGGCAAGATATGAACTGTAGTGTATATTTATAGTTATGTATATTTGATTATATAAATAATACATCCTTTTAGTAATACATTCAAACACTGTATTAAAAGCTGAAAGACCCAGGGTGCCTGGGTGGCTTAGTTGGTTAAATGTCTGCTTTCCACTCGGGTCCTGATCCCAGGGTCCTGCGGTCCAGACCCACGTCAGACTCCCTGCTCAGTGGGGAGTCTGCTTCTTCCTCTCCCTCTGCCCCTCCCCCCTTCCCACCCACCCACTCCCATCCCCACGCACTCTCAAATAAATAAAATCTTAAAAAAAAAAAAAAAGGTTGAAAGGAGCACCTAGGTGGCTTAGGTAGTTGAGCATCTGCCTTCAACTCGGGTCATGATCCCAGGGTCCTAGGTTTGAGCCCCACATTGGGCTCCCTGCTGGTCGGGGAGCCTGCTTCTCCATCTTCCTGCCACCCCCCACCCCAAGCTTGTGTTCTCTGTGTCAAATGAATATTTAAAAATAAAAAATTAAAGTTGAAAGACCAAAGACTCTCCTCCCCCAGAATCAATGGTAAAATCATGTTACTAGTTTCTTACGTTATCTTGCCCAAAGTATTCTAGGTGCATATATCTGCAAGCACCTGCTGCTGTACCTCACCCCCAGATGTTATCTATTGCTATATTTTTCTAGTTAGCAATATATCTTGAACATCATTCCAAACTGCTTCTAGATATTTCTTGTTCTTTATAATAGCTGTGTAATACTCCATTTAATTAAAAAGATTTTATTTATTTGACAGAGCGAGAGCACAAGTAGGCAGAGCAGCAGGCAGAGGGAGAGGGAGAAGCAGACCCCCCACTGAGCAGGGAGCCCGGTGTGGGCCTTGATCCCAGGACCCCAGGATCAGGACCTGAGCCGAAGGCAGTTGCTTAACCAGCTGAGCCACCCAGGAGCCCCTACATTCCTCTTTTAATAAACATTTAGATTGTTTCAACTTATTAGCTATTAGAAACTATTCTGTAATACCTTTGTACATTCGCCTCTGTGTGTATCTATGGACTATTTGTCAGGATGAGGATTTCTAGAATTAAATGGAATACATAATGTTTTTGAAAAGAGATTGCTCTTCAAAACAATATACAAATTTACACTTTGATGGGTTTTTTTTGCTGGGCTAAGTCAATGTGCTATTAGTGTTTTTATGAAATGTAATTGTGAGGAAGTACATAATTAGTATATAACTTTTGTAACAAATAATTTATTAGTAATCCAAAGAAATAATCTGCCATTAATCCTACTTTTCTATAACTAAAGTAATTAAAAGTATGGGATGTTAAGACAGACATGGGTTCAAGTCCCAGCTTTGACACTTAGGATCTGTGTGATTTTGAGCAGGTTATTTAGTCCTTTTTAAGCCTTGATTTATGTCTTTGCAAAATGGGGGAAATAATAGTGCTCACCTAAGAGAATTATGATGAAGATTAGTGTACAGAATGATTACTGAAGAGACTGACAGGAGTATGTGCTTCATACCTCATACTGGATGACTGAAGTGATTAGAGACATAACAAGAACATGTATCCTATGTCTATTTTACAAAAACAACAGTGAATACAAAAAGTTCTCTAATAATGAACGGATTATTTTCTTGGAATCTTTCAATTCATAAGAATGTAAAAATCTTCATCTGAACCCTTCACAGTCATGAATTTGAATTTCTGAGCAGAGTTTAGTACAGAACAGTTCATTCAGATTCAGACTCAATCTTAGAGAATATAAAATTCTAATTAGAGAAGAGAACCTCAGAGGCACTTGGGTGGTTCAGTCAGTTAAATGTCTGACTCTTGCTTTCAGCTCAGGTCGTGATCTTAGGGTTGTGAGATCAAGCCCCACATTGGGCTGGGTGTGAAGCCTGCTTAGGATTCTCTCTCTCTTCCTCTCCTTCCCAACCCCAAAAAATTAAAAAGAAGAGAACCTCAATAATGAGATTTGGGTTGATTAGAATGCAATGTAATCTTGAATTTCTCTAACGTCAGATAACAAGAGAATTTCTAAGACAGCGTTATAATAATGATGGCTGGTAATTTATAAACACTATTAATTTGAGAATGGCTATAAAGAATCAAGTGTAAAACTTCAATGTTGCAGCTGATTTCAAGCATTTCTTTTAACAGATTTTAAGTACTGAAATTTCCTAGAGGTATGATCACCTCAAATCTCCTCTGTAAATAGGAAACTGAAACAATGAAACATGTTCACTTTGAGACATCAAAAAACATTTAAAACAGGCACCACAAAATGTATTTGTGGTTAAAGGTCAAATTTATTAGGAGATTAAGAGATGTATTATACATGGACTATAAATACCGCACAGCTGACTTTATTCACCGTCAAGCACAGAGATATAGTCAGTGCCAACCTATTTTGTGGATACTCTTGTTCTTTTGTTCCAAGAAAAATTTGCACCATAAGACTTGGACTTGGGTTTTGGAACCTTCCTCTCTTCAATGTCATAGCTCCACCCTAGAAAACAAAAACCCACAGAAACAGAATTAGGATACCTCAAGAGCACAGAAAGCAGAAGCTTTCATAAATTTAATGTTCATTTATCATTAAGGAGTAGTCAGCACATCTGAAATATACTAATATTTTCCCTTATAATCCTGTGTGACAAGGGGGTCCAAAATATTGCCTGAAGATGATTTACTATATCTCAAAAGCGTAACCCATAATGTGATTTCTCCTTGCTCAATATTCCTTATTCAATTACTGATGTTTACATATTCGTGTAAAATTTTCTATTTCTCTATGTGGTTTAATATGCATCTTCTTTGATAACTGCAGTGGGAACACTGAGCAATATAATCTGTCTCACTGTTTTCTAAAGGCTCATGCTAAAAGCAATACAGAAAAGCATACATGGTTATGTGTACATAGCTAGGTACAGTTACCTATATAAATGACAGAGTCAGAGTAGACCTAAAAGATTATTTGGTTCTGCTCTCTGGGCTTTGACAGGCTACTGATTAAATTCAAAAACTTTTTTCAGCAAGGCTATCTATTTAGAATCCCATGGAAGTACTTGATAACAATGCAAATTCTTTGGCCTGACCAAAGGCTCATTTGGTCTAACTTCTGGCAGGGGCTTGGGAATCTGTACGTTAACTATTGATCCTGAGAGATTTTTATGCATAGAAGCTTGAGACTACTGGCCTAAACTGTCTGCTTCTGGGAGTTTTTGTATCTTCTTTCCAAAGCCCTTCTCAGTGTTTTATAATTTTGAAAACTAGATTTATTCATGTCCATGTCTTCTGCTTTAAGTCCAGTTCCTCAGTTCTTCTAAGGTATGGAGAACAGTCCTTCAACATCCTCCTTCCTGAAGATATAATTAAGTCATCGTTCTATTCCCTAGTCCAAGCAACCTCTGTAACTTTTACTTTTCTTCATAAGATACATTTTCCATCCCTATAATTTATCATTCTATCTGAGGACTTTCTTCAAATAACTCATCTTGAAACATTTGATCCATGGCTGCTGAATCATGTAGTCATGTATAAAATGTCCGAACTATTACATGTCTCATTAAGTAAACTTCTTGATCTTGTGAATTGTTATGAGTTCTAATGCCTCTTGGTGGATATAGTATTTGCTGCCACAAAAGCTTATACTTCAATAGCCCCTTAGAATGCAATTTTGCCACAAAAGTGAAGCCTATAAAAATCAAGTCATCAAAGTATACTGCTACTACTGCTTATTTTAGTGTCCAAAAAGAGGAAATAATTCCATTGCTAGAACTCCATCTTCAAAGAAAGTCCATGTGCTATAAGGAAATTGAGAAGCAGGAAAGCAAATGAAACAAATGGTTTAAAAATACAAATGAAACATCAGAATCCAGGAGAGAAAATATTGATTCAATTTACTTGCTTAAACATAACCTTTAACAGAGTAAAGTTTTGAGTACTTTCTAATCCATTAAAACAGAAAAAAAAATCAGAAAGTTATGTCTTACTTAAAGGAGGACCTGAACCTATAAAATAACTACATTAACAAGTGGCTATTTGCATTTCAAAAACTTTACTAACAGGCCTAAGAATAGTACCTACTTCATAGGTTGTCATGAGGATTAAACAAGCTTATTCATGTGAATTGCTTAGAAAATACCTGGCACTTAACAATCACTTATTGAGTTCTATGAAAAAGGTACTTTTCTAAAACCTTTATATGAATTAATATTTCCTTTAACTGAGGAAACTGAGGCACAGAGTGGTTAGGTAACTAGCACAAGCTCACTCGGCTAGAAAGGGACAGAATCAGGATTTAAACAAAGAATCTGATTCTGGAGCTTTTGCCTTAATACTGTCTCTTGTGGTTTATAGCAAGCACTTGATAAATAAGCTATTCTTTCTGTCTCAAATTTGATTTGTAACTTTCTGGTAACACATCTTCTATATGAAGTGAAGCATTAAAGTAAATAAAATTTCCATCACACTGAAACCCCTAATTTTGAAATTAACTACAGAAAGGAATTTTGGTAAGCAAATTAATACTGTGACCTGAACATGATAACTTTAACATTATAGACTTCTCAAGCACTTCCTATATTGACCAGCAAATGCTGTTAATTATAAAAAATAATTCAATAAAGCAGGTATAGCAATATTTACTGAACATTTGCTATTCATTTAATAAATATTATTGAGAGGCACCTGGGTGGCTCAGTTGGTTAAGCGACTGCCTTCAGCTCAGGTCATGATCTCAGGGTCCTGGGATCAAGCCCCTCATCGGGCTCCCTGCTAGGCAGGAAGCCTGCTTCTCCCTCTCCCATTCCCCCTGCTTGTGTTCCCTCTCTCGTTGTCTCTCTGCCAAATAAATAAATAAAATCTTTAAAATAAATAAATAAATAAATATTATTGATTGCATACTCTGTGTCAAGGACTGTTGAGACACCAGAGGTAAAGCAGTGAATAAATTCCCAAACTTCTTCAAGTTAGCAGAAAAGAAATTGATAAGTAAATGCATGTTATACTAGGTGCTAATACGGCAATACCTATGATTAAAAATACATATTTTATGCTAATGAGCCCTAAAAAAAAATTCTAGAGAGGGTACACAAGGAAGCTCTCCCTCCTTGAGAAGGTCACACTTGACTGAAGATCTGAAGGAGATCAGAGTTAGCCATGTGGATGTCTGGGAAAAGAGCCTGAGGCATGTTCTAAGCCCTCTGCTAAGTGCTTTAAATGTATTTTTATAGAATTTTAAAACTGAGATCATAGGTTGCTTGGCTTATGAAAGTAGGCATTATATATGCCCCAATTTTATATTTAATTATTTAGGAAAAATAAAGCACAGAGAAGGTAAATAAGCAGCCTAAAGCCTCATGGCTAAGTGGCAAAGTCAGGGTTTTAACCAAGCTGACTTTAAAGCTATGTACCTAACCACCTCATAAATAAAACTGCATTTCTTTAAAAGCATCTTGTAATTTCAATTTTTATCTATTTCACCCATTTCTTTTCAATCTTTGTGATTTTGTAACTCCCCCCACCCCTAATTTTTATAAATGTGTTGAAAGGAACTGTTTCAAGAATGCCTAGAAAGTAAGTCTATGTCTGCCATTATGTCCATCCACCCCCACCCCGGTTGTGGAGAAAGGAAAAGGTTTCTAGTGTAGACTCTGTGTCTGGTTATAATGATTGTTGGTAAATTATCCAAGGCCTCCATGATCTCTTCTTGCCAAGTGATGGGTGAAAGAACCTATGCTCCCTCACCCCTGCTTCCCAACACACTCTCCAGCCCAATAAAAGACATTATAAGAGGAACAGAAGAAATGATAAAGTACTTGGACATATTTAGGAATTGGTATTATACATGAGCATATACCTGATAATCACTCTCTCATTTACATGGTTAATCTGTCTTTCAATCACCAGGGAGAAGAAAATTTTTTTACTGCATCAGAACGCAGACATAGCTCTATTATCTGTTTTGCTCATGGAGTCTCAAAATGCTGTCAGGGTCACTGCAATGTGAGAAGACTGGGATTTTGTACACATAATAAAAGAACAATGGTTTGGGTTTTCTCCTGGTAACAAAGGAGTGACCTGGCTCTTGGGAACTGTGAGCCAGATTACAGTTGCTGTTGATGGTGATAACAACAATAAATAGAATTATCATTATAGGGACTGGAATGTGGATGGGCAAAGCTTCTTGGGAAAACAAAAACATACATGGAAGAAACTAGCATTTGCTAACAGTATCCATCTCTACATTATTGCTCTACCACAGCCACCCATGATTATTAGGATATATGGGGGGGGGGATCTCTTTTCCTCACATTTTTCTGTGGGAAACAACTTTGCTCCCAAAGCTGCACAAGCAACTAATAACTTCTCTGATTAAGTAAAAGGAAAGAGGGGCATGAGGAGTTCTAATGAGAACTCACGAGAGACTGAAACTCAACTCAGAGTCTATATAATCTCCTTTTGGATTTTCTATCCATCACTGAGAAAACTTTTCTAGGTAGGACTGATGCTGGGATGAAAATTTGTTCTTTTGGGGGGAACTCTGTTAAGAATCTGACCACATTTCTAAGCATCCTTCTCCAAAGTGTTTACCTTACAATGTGTGGATAAACGATTTTATTGGTCCTAGTATACTTCATACGACAATCTTTCCCAAGTTATTTTTTGTAATATCGTGGCAATATAAAGGCTACTGGAGCAAGCAGTGAGCTTTAGCTAAAAAGACAAAATAACCATAAAAATAACAACACTTGAAAGGACATTAAACATTTGTACTTAATGGATGAGTTACATGAACTGTGCTCATCTTTTCTACTTCCTATGTGAAGGTTGCTCTTAAAAAGAAAGAACATAATGTAACTTGCAAGAAATAGAATGTAAAAATTTAAGAATGGAATTTTGTGAAATGTTAAGTTTCTGTAAGAATTTTCAACACTAAGCTTTTTTAAAAACTCAAACTCAAGTTTCTGAATGAGATCATGGAAGTGAAAACACTTGCATTCTCTGAAGAATGCTTATACAAAATCAAGGTGTAGTCTATGACAGTGGTCCCAATATGTTGTTCTATTAGGACACTGAAAACCAGCCTTCAGTCTTCCCAGCTGTGCACCAGGAGAAGATCAAAGCAACTGAGTCCAAAGCAGCTGCCCCAGGGATGGGGTAAGCTCCTAGGGCTGCCGTCACTTCCCACTGAGGAGAGCAGCCATATGGCACGGATTAACCACAAATCCAACCACCAGCACCTAAATGATGAGAAGCTGACTCCCTTTGCTGTTTCACACACTGGAATGCTTTCACAAAGATATTTTGATCTTTAAGCCCTAGTATCAGAGAAGTACCTCTGGCAAATACTGTAGTAAACTTAAAATGTGACCTGTAATATCTCGTGCTCAATTTTTTTGGAAAGACGCCCATTTATTTTGTTGATCTCCAGACTGTGGTTGAGATACTCTACTTCCTATGATATAAATGTTTGGTGTAATCTTTCAAATGCGCCCAAAAAAGCCTAAGGCCCAAAACCCAAAATTAAAGACCAAATACATCCACAAAAGGCCTCTGAACAAAACCAGATCATGACAATTAACTTGTGAATTCTATGTATGAGACAGAAAATTAATTCCATTCACTTTTATTTACAGAACCATTTTATTTATGGTTCAGTAAGGCAAAATACAGAGAAATGTTCATCAGTGCTTTTATTGCTTGTGAAATGTTACCTCTAGTAACCTTGGTCCAAGTCCTATAAAATGTCTTTCTCCTGTAATAATCTAATCTCAAACCCTGACATTAGTTCAGAAGTGAATAGTTTAATGGTTTTTCCTACTATCCATCTGTGTACAAATCGAGAAGCACTGTAATTTGGCACAAAATGGCATAACTGGCAGTCGCTGCTAACAGAGGCATGGGATCAGAATAGAAAAGGCTTTGGGAAGCCACAGCAAGGTATGTGGATACTTGGAAGGTTTCAAGGGTTTCCACCAGGCTATGTACCCAGATTATGCCTTGGTAAAAGCAAAGCATAAACTTTTAAAATATAATTTAAAGGGGGTTGAGGGCTGTGTTAGTCTTTGAGGAATTTCATTTTAGAAGTCCCTCTACTTTGAAATTCCCAAGTACCTAGTATTTGGCAGGGGGAGGAGGTTCAGATTAATTTGAAAGTATCTTAGATCTTCTTTTAGAAAATATTATGGAGACATAACAGGGGTTGGGATACATTGGCAAAGCAATTCTTTCCATGAAAATTATATAAAATTATTTAAAGAAGCAAATAAGGTGAAAATGTGAGGCACCTGAAAGATTAGTAACACCCTACACCTGCCACAGCTGCCAACACCTCAAAAAAAAAAAAAAAATCCCACCTTTGATGTGATAGTCAATGGCCTCCTTAAGTTTTATCTTTTCAAATAATATAGTTGCTATACAGTATTATTTTGATTTCCAAGGCAGTAATTGGAACCACATTATTCAGAATTTGCCACAAAATAAACTGGTTTGTGTTCCAAAAGTACATGTGAAAATCAGTCATTAGAAATTGAGAACACATTTTTTTCTAGAGAAAGAGACTATACAACAGTGGTAAAGTTCCAAAAATCACTCTCAGAGATTTTGATGTAATTGGTTTGGGTGTGGTCTGTGCATAGGGATTTCCAAATCCCATTTAACCCATAATACACTAGGAACCTCACTAAGCCACCATGTATAAGTTAATTTCAGACCTTCAACAGGGAATCTAAATTTCTCTCCCCACCCAGCATGTCTATCTGTCTCTCAGGAGTCTCAGCAGTTCAGGAGTCAGGCTGAACATTTCCCTGGCCACAAGACAGCCAGTACCTTGGACTGGGGATTGAGAAGAAAGAATGACGAAGAAAAAAATTGGGGCTCCAACAGAAAATTATGGTGTCTACGGCAAACCAGATCTCAGCCCTGACTATGGTCTTTGAGTTATTCTGAAACCCTGTAAGATGTAGGTGTGGATTCTGTATTTGTGAATTTGCCTGTTCACTAAAATTTACCTGTAACCCCCAAATCAATATTCACAATGCTTCCATGGTCATTAGTGACATGCACAGAGCAATGAAAATTTGAGTCACTCAACGTACATGTTCCCAGCTGAGGTCAAGCAAGGTAATGCTCTGTGCCTTCTTGTTTCAGATCGCATACTGTAAACAAGTGTCCTTTTCGTGATCTATTTACAGGGGCATTTTTGTGCTTCCTGTTGATGATTTTGCTGTTTAAAATGGCCCCACAAGTGTAGTGCTCTAGCACTTTCTAGTGTTCCTAAGGAAAAGAAGGCTCCAATGTACCAATGTATGTTAGATATGCTTCATTCAGGTGTAAGTTACAGTGCTGCTGGCTATGAGTTCAATGTTCATGAATCAACAATACACATTAAATAAGGTGTTTTTAAACATTTGAACAGAATCACATTTAGAAAAGGTTATGTATGTATTGATTGGTTGACAAAATTTTGTGATCAGAGTCTCAAAACAATCTAACTTTGTGTTTTTCTTAGGAGCAGTATTTCAGTACTCATTAATTTAAGTGTTTTTTGTGACTTTAGAGATCATAACTACCATGAGTAACAAGAACCAACCGTAACAGATATATAAATTCTGTCCTGCCTGGTGACTCTTCCCCACCCCCTTTGGAAAAACCAGTTTTGTCTCCACTTGTAATTCATCTCAACATTCCTTTACTCCATATAAATTTGTGCCTTACTGATTTTTCCTTTGAACTGGTTATAACATCCGCCTAGCTCCCTCATTTCATGGGTAAACTAAATTCTTAAAAATGTATTTATCTATATCTATATTAGAGTCATGATTTTATCTTTTTCAGGAAATATTCTTTTCACAATTTTGGAAGTCCCACTGAGACACCTAATAGATCCACCAGCCAAAGCCTGGCAAACTTCTTCACCAGAAGTGGTATACCTTATTTTAAGCTCAGGTATGTATTTTCTTGGCCCCAAGAGGCAAATACAAGAGAATTTTGCTGATTCAATGTTTTTCTATTTTTAACTTTGCTCTCTACTAAGTTTGGGAATTGGTTTTAGAGAGCTATTCTCTAAATAGGATAAAAAAAAAAAACAGAAAATCTGGTCTAGTTGGTCTTTGCAGTCTATCTGAGCTTAACCAAATGAAGAATTTGTACTCACTGAGAAGAGAACAGCTCTTTAGTATGGACATAATTCTGTGTTAACTGTTAACCCATGACTGAAATTTTAGAACTGAAGTTATAAACTGTGTGACTACTGGTCTTGTCTACATGTCTGTTAATTCAGAAGGGTCTTTACTTCTCATTATATATGTATGGGTAATGTTTTTCTACCTCTACATGTCATTAATGAATTAAAATTGTAAAATCTCTTAAAGAGGCTCTGTTTTGATTAGCTTATAGGGAAAAATAAGTGCTTGTATAAGAATTCCTACAGTTCTTAGAAAACAAGTAAATTCAACTTCTAAATAGTCTTAATGTGCCAGATTTAAAAGTATTCTTGGGGTGCCTGGGTGGCTCAGTCAGTTAGGCATCCGACTCTTGATTTCAGCTCAGGTCATGATCTCAGGGTCGTGAGACTGAGCCCCAGTGGGCTCTAGGCCCAGCGGGGAGTCTGCTTGAGATACTCTCCCTCTCCTTCTGCCTGCTCCCACCCCTACCCCTGCTGGGACTCCCACTCTTTCAAAAAAAAAAAAAAATTCTTAAAGACCTAAGGAACATTTAAGAATTCAAGTACAAATAACACAGGTGAATCTTGGAGCACCTGGCTGGCTTAGAAGAGCATGCAACTTTTGATCTCAGGGTGGTTGAGTTCGAGCCCCACATTGGGTATATAGATTACTTAAATGAATAAATAAAAACTTAAAATATATATATATGTATATATATATATATATAGGCAACCTATGGGGGTGCCTGGATGGCTCAGTCAGTTGAGCATCCAATTCTCGGTTTCGCCTCAGGTCGTAATCTCAGGGTTGTAGGATTGAGCCCTGCATCAGGATCTGTGCTCAGCACCACCCCCTCTGCTGGCATGTGCACGTGCATGCACACATGCACGCACACACACTCTCTCTCTCTCACATACATAAATCTTTAAAAAAATATATATAGGTGATCTTTGGCAAACAAATTTAATCATTTTTGTTTAATAAAAGCAGCTATATTTTCTTTAGTTTATTAGTGTTAAATATGCCAAGCACAGATCTTTATTCTATTTCAATATGTTCTTTCTAAACTTATGTAAGTTTACTGATCAAATAAGCTAGCATTACTTCTGTTTGTTTATAATCCTAAAAAATATAAATTTGTATTTATCCAAAATGATTCTTCATTCTGGTAATTTTAATAGTAACTAAGTTTTGTAGTATGTCACTTTGGAAATTAAATTCCAAGATCTTAGGTTAACTTAAAACCTTAGACGATGGGGGCGCCTGGGTGGCTCAGTCGTTAAGCGTCTGCCTTCTGCTCAGGTCATGATCCCAGGATCCTGGGATCAAGCCCCACGTCGGGCTCCCTGCTCTGTGGAAAGCCTGCTTCTCCCTCTCCCCCTGCCTCTCCCACTACATGTGCTCTCTCTATCTCAAATGAATAAACAAAAATCTTTAAAAACAAAAAACTTAGATGATGTTAATGGATATTTATTAGATATTTAGATCATTTCTAAGAGTACTGAACTGCTTACTAAGCAAAAATTTAAGTTTATATATTTTTCCTTCTTGTTTTTATATGGTACGGAGAGGTTGTATCTTTGGGTTTGTTAATGGACACATTTTTTTGCCACTTGGAGAAGTCCGACTATAAAGAGTCTTGCACGTGGTTGTAGAAAGTTGTTAGGTGAATTTTTAAGTTTTGCTAGTTTACTTAAATATCAGTGTGTAACAGTTTTCAACGATCTAGTTCTCTGTTTTCTCTATGAAATCAGAGCTAACTTTGATTAAAAGATATAATTAATATATATGAAATTCTCCTAGGAGCAATAGTGGCAAAGAGGTATAACTTCGTATGGAAGATAATGAGATATGTTTCTGTTTACCAAGGAAAAAGAGAATAGTTAGTATAGAGGCCTCTTTTAGGCAACCAACTTGAACAACAGAAACTTGATCAAGGCAAAGGGGCCCACAGTGACCACCAAGCTGAATGCAAACAGGCTCACTAAGCGACCTACCAGGAAATAGCCACAGGCCCTAACTGACCAATTACAACCAGGCACAGTTCCAAAGATGACCAAAAAAGGGAAAATTCCATACTCCCTTCACTCTACCCAATAACTGGTCCCTCACTAAGACCCTTGTCCCAGTCTCTCCTTTGCGATCTTGCCCACCGTTTGTTCTGCTTTGGGTGCATTCTTCACACCTCCCGCACTGCAGCGGCCACCCTATTGGGTCGGGGCACTCCACAGTTAGGTCCTAAAGTAAATGTCCAAAATGAGAAAGAGAATGATGAAAGACAAAACCTGAATGGATACTGAAAGTTATATAAGCTTTGCAAAAACAAATCTTTATTTGCCTTACAGTATGTCCAAAAAATCTGAAAAGCTCTGAAATGTATAAAATCTTACAAAGTTTGCTCAGTTTAGGTGGGCTTATTTCATTAGTTCACTATTTACTGCCTCTACTTACAACATGAAAGGTTATTCTTTTTGTCTAATCTGCCTAGATTTCAAAGTTTCTGCGGCTTACCAGAATAACCTTATATGCCGACTTTAAGTCCTTAATGACTTCCATAAGAGCTCAGGATCTTTACAGTCGTGTTACCTTTTATGTTGGTAAGTTTTATCATCCCTTTGAAATGAACAGTCAAGTACTGTTTGTCTAGTACCTACGATCCTATTCCTATCCTAAGTGTGCAAATCTACTGACATTTTTAAATTTTTGCCTCCCCAAAATAGCAGCCTAAATGTAAAATAAAAGATTCAGATTATCTTTGTACCTAAAACTATTTTCAAGATTCCCCAGAAGGCCTCTGGACTATCACAAGTATGTATTCTTTTAACCTCATGAAAAGAGAGATACTGAAAATAATTAGGTTTACTTGACACGATACTATTGATGAGTGGTACTATAAGAGCTATCAAGTCAGAAGAGATGCTTAGCCCTCCTGAGGTTAAATCTATATGGGTAAAATGTTACTAATATAATTATGCTATGTACTAAGTATACATTCTCAATGCCCTCACTGTCCATGTTTTATTTATCAGAGCCCCGGTACTGCTTTGTCCGATATTAGTATAGGTTATCAGACACAACTTCAGTTATCTTTAAAAACATCAACTTGGCTGCATCTTCTGTAGTTTGGATCTCGTATCTTCTAGGCCAGTATATGTAAACTGGGAATACATATCACTAATCAATGAAATTTTATTAATATACAAATGTTTAGGACCGTCCCCAGACTTACTGAATCTCTTTGATTTTCTTGACATATTTCTGGTATATTCTTACTATATATTTGGCACATTCAGGGTATATTACATCTCAGGATTATTATTATTTCTCTGTAAATATTATGTTCATCCATTTTTATAAGTTAGATGCACATTCACTGTCTTCTTTGAAACCAGGTTTTAATACTGATTACATGTATTTTGTATGTAACATTTTTGGTATAACTTTAAGTTGCATTATTCCTGTTATGACCGTTTATATTTCATTTCTGAAATTTACCAGTAATGTTAATTACAGCCATCTTAAATCTTTTATCACTTAGGGATAGATTTTTTTGTTTTACTCTGATGCTACCCTGAAAGCTCCTGAAAGCTCCTGAAATCAGTTACAGGCCAGAGTGCTTTGTCTTCAACAAAGACAGCCTGAGAGCTCTATGGAGAAGGACTGTTAGGTATTCTTGGGTATAGGCTTATGATGGCATAATAATTCTAAGACCATACCAGTGGACTGAGTCAGGACTTCCAGAACTCTAGTTGAGCTGCAGATAAATTTATGATCCAGTGAAACAAGAATTAATTATATAGGACTGAATGCACTAACGAGGGCTGAATGTAGTTTCTGTTTGGAGTATTTCTGATATTGTTTCAATGTTCTATTTTCTGGGCATTTAAGGACGTCCTTTCCCTTTTCTCCTAAGGTATCTACAATTTAGTAGACAGTGTTTTGTAAACTAAAATTTGTTATCATTTGTAAATGATTAGTCTCCCTGCATGACCCCTACAGAATTAGGAAACCCTTGTTGAATATTCTTTTTTTTTTTTTTTGAAGTTTATTTATTTTTTTTTTTTTAAAGATTTTATTTATTTATTAGAGAGAGAGAATGAGAGATAGAGAGCATGAGAGGGAAGAGGGTCAGAGGGAGAAGCAGACTCCCCGCCAAGCAGGGAGCCCGATGTGGGACTCGATCCCGGGACTCCAGGATCATGACCTGAGCCGAAGGCAGTCGCTTAACCAACTGAGCCACCCAGGCGCCCCCCTTGTTGAATATTCTTATATTCATGGCAATATAGTTATTTGTACATGTTCAGTATGTCCTCCTTTTTATTAGAAAATAAGTGTAAACAATGGTTATGCAGTGAGGGCCATACCTAGATTGACAGATTTGACAATGATACTCATTTAATCAGATATGACCAGACACTTTTAAGGAACTAAAGTTTACAAAATCTTTCCAGGAAAGTGGCATGGCTCCAGGCTAACAAATTACAAAGTTCCCCAAGGTGGTAAGGAACTTTTCTTTGAGGATCTTAGGATATTTTAGGCACCTTAAGAAGGGAGGAAAAATTTGCCCAATAGGCATCACATAAGAAATCTGGTGGCCAGTTATTTGTTGTGAAAAGTCTAATCTGAGATTCCTTATGAAAAATTTCAGCAAAGCAAACTTAAGAAAGCTTATGTGGTAAAGAGCAGAACTTCCGTCCCCCAAAAAACACGTTTTAGGCATAAGGATTTTGAGCTGGTTAGTTTCAAAAAGCAGTAAACACAGGGAAACCTCCGAAAATGAAGAAACTGCCCTTTTGTGAGGGAAATTAACATTTATAAGAGAAATCTCCATTTGTAAAGGTGTCTCCCACTCAGTACAAGGAAGAGGAGGATGACTAAAACTCTGGAAATTCAACCAATGGAAAAGCCTCGGAATTAAGTCTGCATAACAAACTATACCCTCGTTTATGGTGCTTTGCCTGATAACCTCCCAAGGCCGTCCCCAGCGCCCGCTCCCCAAATCTTTTATCTGGAGATGGTATTTAAGGTGGTGGCAAGGTCCATTTTGGAGTTATCAGTTTTCCCGGGTATATAGGAGGTATACATGTTATTAAACTTCTGTTGGTTTTTCTTGGTTACATCTTTTAATTATAGGGGGCAAGGGGTCTCAGTCAAGACCTATAAAGTTAAAGGGAAAATTATTTATCCTCTCCTACAGTTGCAAATTATTGATTCTTGCTATACCTAACTAAATACTCAGGCCAAATATTAGCCCAGTATTTTGTGATCATAAATAATCTGAGATTTTTTTTTTAATCATAAAAGGAGAAGAGTAGAAACGAATTCTGTTTCAGCAGAAAACTGCATTATCTATAGTATGCCCTTTCCCTTCCAGGTTATCAGATTTCAGTGTAATTCCTTGTCTTTCGGCTATTTTATCTCTTTTTAAGTTGTATGACTGATAGATATGCAAATTCTGTCCTGTGTCCTACTGGTAGTGATTTAATTAACTGCCCCTCCCCCACAAAACCTCCATCTGTCTCCATTTGCATTCCTTTTTTCCACATACATTTGTGCTGTTTTGACTTTTACTTTGAACTGGTTATAGCATCTACCTAGTTCTTTTCTATCACATGAATAAAATAAATCCTTTAACACAAATTTTTATATCTTAGGAGTCCTGATTCTTAGCTTTCGAAACAAAGGTGTCTTTTTAACAGATGATTGAATGTGAGGTTGAGGCCCTCATTAGAAGGTTTAAGTTAGGTGGAAATCCAGACTTTGCTGCTGGGTCTACTTCTGGAATAATTCTAAATCCTGGGCTGCAAACTCCAATTACCTCCTTACTTTCCTGAATCCAGGGCTCGACGAGTCGGCTTCCTCCCCTGCTTCTACCTTCTATTACCTCAGAGGCACACTCACTCCGGACAGAATGCAGTCCCACAGTCCACCCTGTCCTCCTACTCCTGAAAGAAACCCTCCCGTTTTGAGAATTTCAAAGAGTTTTTACAGCTAACAACAATGAGAAAAACAGAGGGGGTACAATGACCTACCAAAGGAAAGTCACAAAGTTTCAAATCAGATCAAACGGGGGAAGGCTATTTCTGGTTTTCATTAGCATGTAAATGGTAGTAGAGCCGAGCCTTCTACCATCGACATTTTTCCACAACTGTCTTACTCCTCCTCTCTCCGTGATGCAGCTTCCTTCTCCTCCCCGCCCTCAACCCTATCATGAAACACTAAGAAAGACAAAAGCCACAATGGGTGAGAAAGGTGGGTCTTTTCAGTACACAAAGAACTAAAGTGAGGTTCATCTACATTTCAGAAGAAACCTCAGATACTCTTTTCTCTTTTTACAAAGAAAGGTTATCTTTGAAGAGTTCCTCTGCAATATTTGCTGAGCTCAAACAGAGACCTTCAGGATGAGGCCCTGGGGTTAAAGCCAAAAGACACAGAGGTATTTATATTTTCTTTACTTCGTGTGTATGTTGCGGGAGGTTGAGAACTAAGACTTGGGGGAGTGGAAGGTAGGGAGCAGGCGGAAAAGCCATAGGGAGGGCATCCAATCTTCTTTCCCACTCCCTAGTTTCACAGAATCAGCCCTCTGAAGAACTGAGATATGGTGAGAAGAGAGACCTAAGCAAAACAGAAGCAGGGGGTAGTTACAGGAGTTATTAATAGCAGGAAGAACTTCTTTTAGTCTCAGAAATTATATATTCTTACATAAAATTCTTATATAAAGAGATGAACCTGCACAATACCTTATATGGTTAAGAAATGAAAAATGGGTGATTAATGGGATCTTGTGGTATAATATAGGTCTCTTTTAGCTATTTTATTTCAATATTATATTACATGTAACATAAGAGTTTCCACTTATCCTTGATTCATACCGGGTAAGAATAAAGAATAGAACTATGTTTCTCAAAAATATAAAATGTGAAGTTTTCAAAGATGGATAAGGTTTTCATATTTCTTTTTTTATGTTAATAACCATACATCATTAGTTTTTGATGTAGTGTTCCATGATTCATTGTTTGTGCATAACACCCAGTGCTCCACGCAGAATGTGCCCTCTTTAATACCCATCACCAGGCTAACCCATCCCCCCACCCCCCTCCCCTCTAGAACCCTCTGTTTTTCAAAGTCCACAGTCTCTCATGGTTCATCTCCCCCTCCGATTTCCCCCCCTTCATTCTTCCCCTCCTGCTATCATATTTCTTATATTCACTATACAATATATGTTAGTGAAATATTTAGAATATGTATAGAATGTATATTCTGTGCATTGCTAAGTACTATATAGATCAGTGCTGTCCAACAAAAACAATGTGAATCCCATATAACTTAACTTCTGTAAAGTTTTTTTTATCTATCTAAGTAATCTCTACACCCAACGTGGGGCTCAAACTCACAAGCCCAAGATCAAGAACTGCACACTCTTCTGACTGAACCAGCCAGGTGCCCCAGTATAATTTTAAATTTTCTAGTAGCTACTTTAAAAAATGACTAAAGAAGTATGTAACATCTATTTTAATCATATTTTCCTAGCCCAATATATATCCAAAATATTATCACTTAAATATGTAATCAATATAGAAACTTTAGATAATTTTTATACCAAGTCTTTGACATACAGTGTATATTTTACACTTACAGCACATTTCAATTTGAACTAGACACATTTCAAGTGCTATACAGTCACATGTGGGTACCATATTGGACAGTGCTGACCTAACTGATGTGGGAAACAAAGGCAAAAGAAAAAAATTAAATTTCCTTACTGCCTACAGTCCATTGACAAGTCCTTGAAACAGTGACCTTCCTTGCAGAGCTTAGCTGCCTCATGTTGACACTTTGCTAAAGGCAAATGGCACTCTTATCCCGACCCCCCAGGATCCTGTAAGTCTTCTTTAACATATAAAAATTCCCTTGAAAACTTCCTTTCCCTCTACCCCCCAAGATACTCAGCAATCACCCTCCAAGCATATGGCCCACTGATACACATCTGAAGGGTCTCAGGACTGAGTTTTTACCAAATAGTAATAAATGACCTTTTCCTACAATAGCTAGCCCCTCAGGATCCTGGAAACCTTGTTTCCAAAATTCCTTAGAGGCTTGCGCTGTCCCTAACCCCCTCCCAACTTGAAAGTATATAACAGTCACCCATCACAACCCCAGTGCAGCTCTTTCTGCCCAAGGGTCCCGTCCACATGCTTTAATAAAACCACCTTTTTACACCAAAGATGTCTCAAGAATTCTTTCTTGGCCATGGCTCTGAACCCCAACCATTTCCTACATCATAATGGTCATTTTTTAAGATCTACTAGCAGCACAGTATCATATAAAAAAATACTGAACTTAGAATCTAGGAACTTGGGCCTTATCAGTTAAGAGCTATGTGAGTGATCTTGGTCTTATTAATTTCTAGGCCTCTGTATCCTTAAAAAAGAGTTTAGAACAAATAACTTACACCTTGGAAAACAGCCCTAATGTTATGAAATAATCATCTTAAGTACACTGGAATATACTTAAGTTTATCTGTTAATAAACTTAGGATAAGCGCCACATTAGACAGAGAAGCATTGGTTGTATTTTACAAACACACTAAAATATAAGAAACTGCTAATCATTCTATAATTTTCTTTCTCCAGATTTCCAGTTAGAGGGAAGTAACAGTTCTTCTGAAAGACAGAACAAGTAACCAAAATAATTTGTGATTTTTAAAAAGTTTAAAACATGATTTGGAAAATAATTTATAACATCACTAAATGTACAGTTCAAACTCACCAAATATTTATTGAGCACATTAAAAGATGAGTGGGACTGGGTGTTTTTTTCAGTGTAGCTGCTTATAATCCAGTAGGAGGAATAAAATATTACAGTTTGAGTACAAGGACACGCCTTATTTAACTACTGATCCCCACCCAGTGCCAGCAACAATAGTATCTGATGGAATGCAATACAAAAAATACAAAACTGTACTATAAAAGCTGTAAGAAAGGAAAAAATTGTGTAAGTTAAAAGAAAGAGAAAGTACATCCAGTAAGGGGTGGGAGATGGAGGTGGGAAAGGGGAATAAGAAAAGGGAGCAGGAAAGAGTTAATGTTTAAACTGTATTCTAAAGGCTAGGTTGTAGTTCTTGGCAGGAATAAGGATGAGAAAGGGAACAACAGCATGAGTAAGGTTGTAGATGGAAAAAAATATACAAACCTGGGGATAAGAGCAGGACAAAGAGTTAGGACATAGTAAAATAAAGCTAGGTCAGTGCTTCAGTGATGTGTTTATACTGTGAAGAACTTTGTTTGTTGTTGTTTGTTTAGACTTTATTTTTAAGTAATCTCCACACTCAGCATGGGGCTTGAACTCACAACCCCAAGATCAAGAGTTGCATGCTCTACCAACTGAGCCACAACCAGGTGCCCCTGTGAAGAACTCTGAATATCAGTTGAGAAGTGTATCTCTTAAGCAGAGGCCCTTCAAGATGTTTGAATAAAGAGTATTTTGGATTTAGAAAAATGTCACAGAACAAAGGGTCTTGGTATTAAGACTGTGCATATGTATATTTCTATACAATGGTTTAGACCATGCGTTAATAAATATTTTCTGTAAATGGCCAAATAGAAAATAGACTCTGGGGGCCTTATGGTCTCCATTACAAATATTTAATTTTACTATTGCAGCTGAAGAGCAGTTACAGACGATACATAAATGAATGAATACAACTGTGTTCAAATAAAACGTGTTCATTCACTTACAGGTTTAATGACCTTGTAAGCTAATGTTACTTAATGTCTCTAAAACCTCAGTTTCTTTGATCTACAAAATGGGGATAATAATTGTTTCTGCTTCACAGAGTTTCAGTGAAGATTAAATGGGATGAATGAAAAGCACTTAGTAGAGTGACAAACTCATGCCTTAGTACTTATGAATGTTAACATTGTGATGATGATATGCATTACCTAAGTCTGGTAATAGAAGGCATTAAAAATTTCTAGGAAGCAAATGAATCTGAAAATCTTGTTCTTCATTGTACTGATTCTCTATAATACAATCTTTTATGTCAAGGGAAAGGATGGTCATGACTTTTTTTTTTTTTTTTTTTTTTAAATAATGGGTGCCTGGGTGGCTCAGCTGGTTAAGCAACTGCCTTCTGCTCAGGTCATGATTCTGGAGTCCCGGGATCGAGTCCCCACCATCCCACCAGGCTCCCTGCTCAGCGGGGAGTCTGCTTCTCCCTCTAACCCTACCCCTCTCTCATGCTCTCTCTCTCATCCTGTCTCCCAAATAAATAAATAAAAATAAATCATAAAAAGATAAAAATAAAACCATTTAAAAGTAAGGAAAACAAGAAACCTAAGGAGGGGATGAAAGGTTAAGTTGTTCCTTTTCAGAACAGTCCCTGAGTATACGAACTATCTTTTTTTTTGAGGCGGCTTTACCCTAACCTCCTGTTTCTTGACACTACCGAGAGGCAAACATTTAATACTCCCTAAATGGATAACTTTTGCCAGATTTTTTGTTTATTATCAACACAGAATCATCTATATCAACAAAAACATATTTTCCCTCTAGAGCATATAATAAATAAGTTACTGGGCTAGAAAGTAAAGAAGTAAAAATATACACGGGCCCATGAGCTTAATATCCTTAAGTCTATATTAACCAATCCAATTTCTCATTTCAAAGAGGAAGAAACATGTTTATCAAAGGTTAAGTATAGTGAAACGTGACTTGCTCAAGATCTATAAAGCAGACAGTTATGGAATGAGAATCCTAGTTACTAGTCTCTGAATCCAATAGCGGTTACATATTAGTAACAACTTCTAAACCATTTCTTTCTAATGCTTTCACTAACCAGAACATTGGTTCACCCAACCTTCAACAGCATTAGCTCACAACAAAATGTTAGGTGACGGGGGGAGAGGGAAACCTTTTGAATGTCCCCATCCTATCCACCTACCCAAAAGAGGCAAATCAGAATGGATAAGATGTGGGTAATCTGGAAAAGATCCTCCACCCCATGATTCTGTACCATTTCAATGATATGCTTAGCCTCACTGCCTCAGTAACTAAAGAAACAGGACTTTATACATGAAGTCTCTTTACATATAATGATCTATAATGCTGAATGTTAAATAAATGAGGCAGATCACAAGTATTATGTGAATTCAAGGGTGGAATAATCAGTGAGAACTCTCCCAGGAATGGGACTGGCTTCAAATTCTTGAGTAGAGGAATGTATTTTAGAAAGTAATTTTTACCACGTATCCCATGTCCATTATGTAGGTATTATGCTAGGTGCTGGGGACAAGGCAGTGACTAAGATGTAGGTTAAAATTCCTGATCCACTGTTAGCCTACAATATTGTAAGATACTATCCATTAAGCTTTTTCAAGTTATACTGTCTACTGACTTTGATAATGCTCCTCAGTTTTCTTTCCCAGGGAGGCAGAAATTTCAACAGCAGCAGTGGCTAGTTCACACCTGCAATTCACATAGCAACTGTAGTCATGCAGTCCTGGTGACCACTTAGACATTAACCAGAGATTTAACAATTTAATTAGATTTCCTGTTATTAAACTCTCATTGCAGACCTCAAATGAATAATTTTCAAGGTGTCAGACATGAAATATGGTAGGCTGCAAAGATGGAAAACATTAATAGAACTGTTTTTGATAAGCTATATTACAGTTTAATTAAAAAGCAATTTAATTTAAATCAAAATAATATTTTAAAGACTATGACCACTTTGAGAATAATTATGTAATTAAGAAATTTCGAAACTGCCAAGAACATGTTTTAATAAGGAGCTTCACTTACAAAATTTTTTTTTAGATTTTAAAGTCTAAAAAGAACAGGATAAACTTATCTACAATTATACTTAACTATGTTCTAAACACTTCTATTAACTAATTCAATCCTCATAACAATGCCCATTGTACATAGGAGAAAATGGAAGTACAAAGACATACAAATAGTAAGAGACCGACACGGATCCAAGCCCAGGCAGTTTGGCTTCACACTCTTAATCATAAGCTATAAAAAGTAAAATATTTAAAAAGCAAATATCTTAGATAATAACCTTTATGGATGTCAAATATGTTATATAACACTAATAATCTTTTACATATTGCCTTAAAGTAAAAATATACTTAAATAGACATTATCTCAAATAATTTAGATTCAAATTCAACTGACCATTTAGAACAGAAGAATGCATTAGGTACAAACATACAGCAATGCTTGTAAATCCATGAGGGAAAAATAGCAGAAGTATCAGACGGAGAGAGTAAAGGGTCAGAACAAACAGTTACTAAGTATCTATTCTGTATCAGGTACTAGACTAGGTACACTATGAGTTAAGTATCATGACTTCAACAATGAGAAAACATTAAGTCCATTATGAAATTAATCCAAAATCACATAGCTTCCAAGTGGCATAATAAGGATCAGAATTCAGACTGGACTGACTCCAAAGCCTCTCTTCACTACCATGTTGCATGGCTTAATAGAAAATGAGAAAAAAAAATTTGTAGTTTTGTTGATAGGAATATCAATATAAACAATAGTTTTAGGTGGCTATCTCAAAAACTAATACTCTCTTAGGCTGCATTAATCTAATTATAGTTTGGTACTATACCCACCATATCTAGAAAAGTGGCCCACAGACATTTAGGCTTACATGAATATTTTTTTTTAAGATTTTATTTATTTATTTGAGAGAGAGAGAGAATGAGAGATAGAAAGCACGAGAGGGAAGAGGATCAGAGGGAGAAGCAGACTCCCTGCTGAGCAGGAAGTCCGATGTGGGACTCGATCCCGGGACTCCAGGATCATGACCTGAGCCGAAGGCAGTCGCTTAACCAACTGAACCACCCAGGCACCCTAGGCTTACATGAAATTTTAAGGTACTTTAAGGAACTGTAAGGTAATTTAAGGAAAATTTAAGAATAAGGTAATGGTAATTATTTTCCAAATAAAGAGCTATTATGTAGAATTATAGATTCGAGATTTTGGATCAAAGTAAAAAGAATAAACAGAGGTCTCAAAACTGGAATAGGCTGCTTTATGAGATATTCAACTAGAGTTTAAAAACCAAATTTAGTGATTTTGCAGAGGGAGCCATGAACAAGGTAGGAGCAGAAGTAGTTTTACTCCCTGCCTCTACTTCTAATTAGAGCATTTTGGTTTTTACATGTTATGTGGGCATTCCATTTTAGATTTTTTTGGAGGGGGGAGGTGTTCTGATGGTATAAAAAAAAAAATCTAAAACCCACTGGATTAGACACACTACAAGATTTCTTTCAACTCAAATTCTATATTCCTGACTGGTTTTGATTAAGGTCAAGAATATAAAATCCTATCTTGATTTCATTTGTCAAAGCAAAACAAAAACAGACCAAACATACCATTTTTTTCTGCAAAGGCAGCTGCATCTTCTTTAGTACTGAAGGTTAGAACCATGTTGGACAAGGGATCAGCCCTGTAAGAAACGATTTTTTTCCAGGATTTAACATTAAGCTTTGGGTAAAAAAAAATAAAAGCATATTTAAATAAAGTAAAATGTTTAGAAAATAAGTAGCTGCTATAATATCAGATAAGTATACTACTGATGAAATACCTTATTTTAAAACTGTTAAATTTTTGAATATCTTTTCCTGTGTTAAACTGAGATCATTCTAACCTGTACTGTCAAATTAAAAAATTTGTAACTGCAAAGACATTCAGCAATTTTTAGTCCTTAATAAAATCATTTATTCAACTCTTAAAAAAAAAAAAGAAAAATTGAATTAAAAAAAAATCCCAACAGAATTCTCAAATGGACCTTACAAATTCAATATCAAGAAATTTACTGGTGAGTGCAATTGTCAGTACCATCATTACCCCAAAAAATAGATGGCAGTAACATCTAAATGAACCTTCCATCATTACAGACAGTAATTAAGCATAATGGCCCCATGAAAAAATTAAGCTCCAAGAATTAACATCTAATTGAGTTTTTCAATCTAGGATAGTGATAATGTTTACAAGTCTACACAGAACCTTCACAAAATGCACAAAATATCACATAATTTCAGAAACATCACTTTTACTAGTACATTTATAAAAAGGTAGAACACTGCTTGCTACATAGGTACATTCTGTGAAACATCGTTTAGAAATGTGGAAGTAAAAAAGTAAAGAAGATTTAGGAAGTAATATGGATAATGGAAAGATAGGAGATATACACAGGAGAGAATATACAGAAGTAGCCCTCACTGAAATGAAGATCCACAAATTACTGCTACTGAAGTTTTAGTCCTCTACTATGGTTACTGTTCTGGGGCTGCTATGAGATCCCTATAATGATATGTATTCTTACCATACTCCCTCCCCCACCTTGCAAGAAAAAGAGCTTCACATTGGTTAGCTGCATTAGTACCAATAACAAATAATTTTATATTGATCCCTCCTTTTCAAAGCACACATGATTTCTCAATTGATAGTTTATACTGAGAACAGAAATGTCAACATAAATACAATCCAGTAATTTTTTTTCATTTTTTTAAAATTTTATTTATTTGACAGCACAAGCAGGGAGAGCGGCAGGCAGAGGAAGAGGGAAAAGCAGGCTCCCCGCTGAGCAAGGAGCCTAAAGTGGGGCTCAGTCCCAGGACCCCGGGATCATGACCCAAGCCAAAGGTAGAGGCTTAACTGACTAAGCCACCCAGGTGCCCCCAGTATTCTTTTTTTAAAGATTTATTTATTTGAGAGAGGGAATGAACAGAAGGATCAGAGGGAGAGGGAGAGAGAATCTCTAGCAGACTCCCCACTGAACACAGAGCCCGACATAGGGCTGGATCCCACAACCCTGAGATCAGGAGGGAGCTGAAACTCAGAGTCAGATGATTAACTGTGCCACCCAGGAGCCCCTGATCGCGTAATTTGATGAGTGTTGATATTCATGTTAGCTTAGTTGAGAACAGGAAACAAAACAGAAAAACTGTAGGAAAAACTCAGGAGCCAAGAGCTCTATAATCTGCAAAGGTGGTACAGCCTTTATTATTCTCACTTTATTTAGGAAGAATTACATAGGTTGAACAGTAACAACCTGCATCAATAAGCCACCATTTTCCCAGCCACTTCATTTCTATCCTTATCATTCTTCATCTCCTATATTTTGAAGTTCTTTTCTAAGTATGTTGCCACAACCAGCTTTCACCCTTTCTTATCCTTCCCCCAAACTCTACTATACTTTCCTAACTAATCTTTCCTCCTCCTCGACTCCAATCTACCCTTCACCATGTTGCCAGATTAATTTTCCTAAAGTTCAACTCTCAAACTCACTGTCCAACTTTAAAACTTAAAATAGTTTCCATTGTCTACCAAATGAATTTCAAAATCTACACTTTAGCATTCAAGCACTTCTACAATATGATCAGAACCCACTTTCCAGTCTTCTTTTTAATTTTCCCCCTTGGAGGTAACCAACTAGTCAAAGAGATTGCTAAATGTTCCTCTAAATGTAGCCTATACGTTCCCACCAGCTCAATCTGTTCCTTCCACTAGGAATATAGAGAGAGGCCACTATATCAGCATATAGAAGTCCACCCCAACCATCTCTCATGGTTTACAATGAATACCAATCTTTGCCATGAAGTCTTTTACATCTTAACCTCCTCCAACTATAAATAATCTCTTTTCAAACTTTACTAAATATAATTCATACTTATATTTTTAAACTTTATTTGCTCAATTCCCAATTACTGAGGTTCCAATTTGGGTAATGGCAGATTTACCTACCATTAAAATCAGATTTATCGGGGCACCTGGGTGGCTCAGTCGTTAAGCGGCTGCCTTCGGCTCAGGTCATGATCTCAGGGTCCTGGGATTGAGCCCCGCATCGGGCTCCCTGCTCTGTGGGAAGCCTGCTTCTCCCTCTCCCACTCTCCCTGCTTGTGTTCCCTCTCTCGCTGTGTCTCTCTCTGTCAAATAAATAAATGAAATCTTTAAAAAAAAAAAAATCAGATTTATCTAACAACTATAGATAATAAAAAACAACTGTCTGAAGGGAACAGAGTGACCAAAAGCAGGAATGAAAATGGAGAGGAATCAACTTTTCAAAGAAGGGAACCACAATGGATTAGATCCAGTTGATAGTTTTTCCCCTAAAGGTAAGTTCTGGTCCAGACATTAGGACCATCAAGAACTCAAGCAGAAAGCCACAGTCTCATCAGCACAAGGAATCTGGAGATGGGAGTCTAGGATTGCCAGAGCAGCTGGGAAGTTAGGGGAGGAAACAGTGAAAAGGAGGAATCTGCAGAGGAGGGAACTTCTGAACTGCACACAAATGTGCAAAGGCTCTAAAACAATAGCTGAGAAGGCTGAAAGAACTAAGCAGAGATTTCAGCAGCTGTTTCCTTGCTACCGGGGAGACTGAGTTTGGAGTCCCACAGAATTAGAAGGACTTGGTAAGAACCTTGTGCTTTCCACTGAAACTTCGAAAGACCATGCCTTTTATTATTTTTTTTCTATTTTAAGTAGGCTCCACGCCCAGCATGGAGCCCAACCTGGGACTTGAACTCATGACCCTGAGATCAAGACCTGAGCTGATATCACAAGTGAGACACTCAAATGAGTCACCCAGGCGCCCCCATGCCTTGTTATCTTTTAACACTATGTTCTAGGACTAAAACCAGGGTAAAACTGAAACAGACCCACCCCAACAAAGCATAAAATAAATCCTCCACAAATTCAAGGTAATCTATTCATAATTTAACTGTCTTCTAGAACAAAACTCCTCACATTACCAGTGTCATTAAGTGGATAGGCAGAAGGATAGAGAATTAATGGAGTGATACTTTGTTCCTTCTCCTTTTTTTCAGAATGAAACTTCTTAATAGAAATTGGCTTGATCAGGGGTTAATTAGCATATTAATATGAAGTCATAGGTTCACCAGAAGATATGTACAAGAGTCTTCATTTTAGGGCGCCTGGGTGGCTCAGTCGTTGAGCATCTGCCTTCGGCTCAGGTCATGGTCCCTGGGTCCTGGTATCGAGCCCCACATCGGGCTCCCTGCTCAGCAGGAAGCCTGCTTCTCCCTCTCCCACTCCCCCTGCTTGTGTTCCCTCTCTCGCTGTGTCTGTCAAATAAAATCTTAAAAAAAAAAAAGAAAAGAAAAGAAAAGAAAAAGCTTCACTTCGGTATTATGCATAATAACCCCAACTGAAAACTGTTACAAAAGGACAACAGGCCCAAAATAGAGTCACTTGTACTTAGCCACACATCAGCAAATCAAGAGTTCACAAGACTTCACTTTAACCTAACTGCAATTTCAATTTCTCTCAGGAATGTAACCTTAAACTAGTCAATCTGGAACACCAGTCACAGAGGTGAGATAATCTGCTCTTTCTTTGTCCTTGCCCCCTTTTGCCTTTCATTTTGCACAGCATGTAGAAGCTTCTTTTTGTTTGCTAGATGGACTGCAGCCGGATTCATGAATCACTGAACGAAGCCAATTTGATCTTTAAATTTCTCAGGTGAATTTTGTTTTTAACCAATTTAGTGGCAGCAGTGGGATCTGAAGCAACTTTCTGATGGCATTCAGAGACAGTGAGCAACAGGTGTGGTACCCACAAACCCTTCTGAGTTCTTGGTCTTTTTCACCATTTCCAAGAGCCACGGATAAGTTCCTCTTGATTCTGAACCCACTCTTTGCAGCAATCCCAGTCTAATCGGCAGACCAGTCAGTCCCACATAGGGAGCTGCTGGTAGTTCACACCACAATTCTGGAATTCTGGTTTAACTGGTGGAAACCCCCAGTCCTTGATTCTGTCCCAAGACCCATGTGGGAACTGTTAGTGGCCGTTGCAGTTTCCCGCTGATGTGGAGCGTCCAGTCCCCGTCTGTTGGTGTTTGCTAGTTCAATCCTTTCCCCACTCCAAGGTACCATGATGGAAACTAGTGGTGGTCCACATAGGACTATCTCATGGCCAGGACACAGTAACATCTCTAGGTTATTGCCAATATATTAAGGTATACATGTTTGTCTTGTGTTGTGTAAAGGTTAATGCTAATGGGGATCCTGGAAGCCAAAAAGCTGCAAAAATTGGTGGGGATATGTTGAGCACTCAAAAGCTGCCAGAGCATTCACCACCTAACTCAAAGATTCCCATGTTAGTATAAGTTGGTTGCAGAATGGGTTAGATTGACACTATATCACTGCCAACCTCAAGAAAATTTCTATGCAATGAGGTACACTGCAAAATCCCCAATGTGGCAGCACATCCCTTTTAGGTATTAGTTTGGCTCTGAGAGACCCAAAGGCTTAGCTTGGGGGAAAAAAAAAAAAGAGATCCTTAAAGTCTAAAAAGTTAAGCATGCCACCTTCTGGCACACCTGCATATTTTGTCTAAGAACTATAGTCTCAGAAGCTATAAATAGCTACAAAAATGTCAAAATTTTATTAGAGATAACCTAGAATTACAATGTCCATTATGGGAAACATTCCAATTAGATGAGATCATTCATTTAAGAAATGCACTTGAAAACAAGGGTTCCTGAACTGAACAAACAGAATGGGATACGTGTTTTAACTGGTATTCAGAAGCTTGCAAAACGCACCAAATTGCTTCATTAAAAAATGAAGGAAAAGGCTAATGAAAAATTAAAGACACAAGAGGTACTTAAAAAAAGACAATAAAACTGACATGATTCCTATTGCTCCACTCTAATCTTCCTTCACCTGAGTATTCAACATTCTACTAATCCTATATCTGAACTGCCTTTCCACTCTGAAGAGACTATTAAAAGGTTACCTTTTATGATAAAATCACCCGAAGCTGTAGGATAACTCACTCCTTGGTCAAACACCAAGCTAAAAACCATAGTTAAAGAATTTCCTAAACCCAAGGAGGATCCCCAAAGTTTTCTGAAGAATTTATTAGAGTCATTATGAGGGCCTGTGCCCCCAGGCTGCCAGATCTTGTCAGTCTGTGCACATGCTGGTGAGACTTGGTGAAGCCCAAAAATGGATGCAGGAAGCAGGACTGTGTAACTCCAAGGACCATATCCAAGATCCTTAACCTTCAACCTCGACCCTTTGTGGACTAGAAAAGGTCTACAGAACAGCCAACTGATCTTTAAAGCCATTCCTAGAATCTTCCCTGTTCACACTGATTGGTAAATTATTCAAAGATGAATCTGCCACAGACTTTAAGCCCACTTGGAAGTTCTCTTCCTATAGCATTCCGGGACTCCATATAATAAACGAGGTCACACAATTTGGTCTAGCTGCCCTATTTGTAAATGGATTATTTCCTGAGATTAGTGGATTGATAAACAAGCAGAAAACAGGATGGGAGACCACTGACTGAATTTGTGGTCATAGCTGAGCACTTTGAAAGGACTTGGGAACACCACCACAAACAAAAGTCCGCCAAGCTACTGACCTTACAGCTACAATAGCTCCAAGGACAGGCACCTAAAATAATATCTTGGTCCCCCACATCACATCCTCCTAGGGGTACACAATCAAAACGTTGGCCCAAGGTTGATTCTTCATTTGTAATCATCAGCTTCACTGGAAAAAAAGTATCCTCAAAGGTCCTATGCAAATCTGTCAACATCAGTTTCCTCCAGAAATATTAGTAAAAAGCTTTAGCCAACTGAGCAGGTAACCTTAACTTATTCCATCTACTAGAAAAACAACTTAGATCCAACTTCTTTTATAACTAGTGGTTTGTGTATTACTGTGCCTGACTCATGGCAGTAACTTTAAAATAGAAGTTAGAAGTTCTCCGTTACATCTGTCTGTATGTCTACGTGTGTGTCTAAATATGTGTTGCAGATAGATTATTTTTTATCTCTAGATGGTATTGGTAAAATTAATTTGTAAAAGAGCTCTATTTAATTGGTTTAAAGAAAATTAAGCGCTTTTTTGCATCAAGGTATTCCTAAAATTCTCAGATATAAATAGAAACCCAAATGTTTTCATATTCATGTGATCTGGGAAAATATTCAACGTCAAAGCTAATCTAAGTTTGTTGGTTTAATTAAAATAGGTCTTTAGAGTTATCAATAGTGAATATAATGCAGACAACCAACTTTTATTCTACTTGGGTTTAGCAGTCAAATATGTTCACATTATCTCTGTTACAGAACTTGTCAGCAAGAAAAATAACCTAATATGATGAATTTTCATAAGTTATCTAAACATAATTATTGAGAATGAGTGAATTAAAGATTTATTTCAGAGCATGCACATGCACAAGGGGGGGAGGGGCAGAGGGAGAGACAAAAATCCCAAGCACACCCCTCACTGATTGTGAAGCCCTACTTGGGGCTCAATCTCATGATCCTAGGATCATGAATGGAGCCAAAACCAACAGTTGGACCTTTAACTTACTGAGTCACCCAGGTATCCCGAGAACAAATGAATTAAACAGATGTAAGCAGGATAAAAGTTTTTAGATGAATTTTGAAAATAGTTTCCCCAAATCTTTTTGTTAACCTGAATTTTTAAAGTTGTGCTAAATTAAGTGATGGAGGATCATTAAATATATAGATCATTAACAAATAAGATAAAAACTGAAACATTAATTACTGAATATAGGTTTATCTGCTTTTGGCTTCCTTTTACAGAGGAACTAAAAGTATTTGGATCTATTAGTAAACATGTTTTGTGCCTGAAAAATTTTAATTTACTATGAGAAAACATGCATTTCCAGAAATAGTAAAAAGTATTTATGAGTCTGCCAATCCACAGAGTGCTAGAGTAAAACACAATTTATAACTGTTCCACAGAGTGCTAGAGTAAAACACAATTTATAACTGTTTACTTCTTTATTTTCATTAAAAATTAAGATTTTTAGGGGCACTTGTCTGGCTCACTCGGTAGAGCATGCAACATCTTGATCATGACACGTTGGGCATGGAGCCTACTTTATTTTAAGGTTTCTAGAGTTAAAAATTCTAATATATGTAATTAAAGCCACTAAAGTTTGTGGAAAAGGAATCTTTGGACAGGAATATTAGGCATGGTCAAGACTGGCTAAGATCAGAATGAATTTAGGTGAACGTGTTTTATAGTAAGCTAGTATAGGGGCACGTGGGTGGCTCAGTTCATTATTAAGCATCTGACTCTTGATTCTGGCTCAGGTCATGATCTCAGAATCGTGAGATCTAGCCCTGTGTCAGGTTCCACGCTGAGGGTGAAGCCTGCTTAAGATTCTCTGCCTCTGCCCCTCCCCTACTCACACGCACGAAAGAAAAAGGGAGGGAGGGAGGGAGGAAGGAAGGAAGGAAGGAAAGAAAGAAGAAAGGAAGAAAGAGAAAGAAAAAGAGAAGGAAGGAAGGAAAAAAGAAAGAAATTAAGAAAGAAAAGAACGAGAAGGAAGGAAGGAAAGAGAGAGAGAAGAGAGAGGAGAAAGAAAGAAAGAAAGAAAGAAAGAAGAAAGAAAGAAAGAAAGAAAGAAAGAAAGAAAGAAAGAAAGAAAGAAAGAAAGAAAGAAGAAAGAAAGAAAGAAAGAAAGAAAGAAATAAAGAAAGAAAGAAAGAAAGAAGAAAGAAAGAAAGAAAGAAAGAAAGAAAGAAAGAAAGAAAGTAGTGCTAAATTAGAACGTGGTTTTCTCTCTGTTAAAAGGCCAAAGTTTTCTATACTATTGGTCTGCTTTTGATAAGACTAAAAAATTCTTTTTCCTTTACCTTTTACAGTAACCTGCCTAGAAAACAAAGATTTTATCTTCTCAAAATAATTTCCTATGTCTCATGTTGTTTTTATCAGGTCTCTGATTACTTAAGAACACTGAATCTTCCCTATTAAAACAGCTAAGGTTATTTTTTACAATGATTTAACTTTTTGTATTTGCCTTCCAAGTCTTTAATTGTCACTATGGTTAACTGGATAACGATTGTTTCACAGTAACCTATGATCCTACTTGACCCAGTGTTTTTTAACCTATGATATTTTTGATCAACTTCCCACAAATCAAACTCCAAATAAGTATTTTTGACCTTGAATTAAATTTAGGATTTTCTAGAGGGTCCCTGGAAAATTGGAAAAGATTTATACCCTCTCCTTATAAAAAGAGAGATGTTAAACTAATTAGGCTTATCTGGTATGTTAAATGACAGGAGAAGCATTGTCAAATAAAATAATATTAAGCCTTCTTTATGTTGTATTTATATAGGTATGTATTATAAGTGTTCTAAAAATTATATGAAATTCTTAGAAATCTGATGTCCTCGTATGTTATCATTCATAATTCCACTTATTATCTTAAAATGTTGTGTAACAAAAACAACGAAATTCCTTGTCAATTCCATTATAAGGGACTCATGTCAGATCTTTAACCAGACATTTTTAACTCTTTTGTCATTCAGAGAGATGTTTTACTCTGATACTTAAGTGTTACTGCAAAAGTGCTACATTTTCAAGGAGATTCATGGGAAGGATTTTGACAAGTACAGGTTTCTTTTTTTTAAGATTTTTATTTTTTTAAGTAATCTCTATACCCAACATGGGGCTCAAACTTAGAACCCCAAGATCATGAGCTGTATGCTCTACTGACTGAGCCAGCCAGGTGCCATGACTAGTAAAGGTTTCTGATAACTAAAATCATAAAACTGGGTAGGAATTTCCAGAACTATTAGAAAAAACTGGATTCAAGAATACATGACATGGTGGTTGGGGCACATGCGACTCTTAGGACTGTTGAGTTTGAGCCCCATGTTGGGCAAAGAGCCTACTTAAAATAAATAAAGATTTAATAACATGGGACTGAATGAGGAAATTTTAATTTTTATCATTTCTTGTTTGAAATATTGCTGGTTCTTTAATGTTTTGTTTTTCCAGATTTGGCAAAACTTTTTATCTTAAACTATTTATGACTTACAACAATTTGGTGAAGTATGCCTTTGTAAATATGAAATTCTTGAGTATTCTTTTTTTTTTTCAGTAGGCTCCATGCCCAATGTGCTGCCCAAAGCAGGACTTGAACAACCCTGACATCAATACCTGAGCTGAGATCATGAGTTGGCTGCTTAACCAACTGAGCCACCCAGGCACCCAACAGTATTCTTTTCATAGTAATATAGTTAATTATTTACATAACTTAAATAAAAATCTGTTTTCCTTATAACAAGACACAACTGGAAATACTGGCCATATCACCGAGGCTTTGACTGGAATGGTTTTGCAAGATCTGATGGCCAGTCCCTTAGGAGCTTTTGAGAGTTCAAAGATTCCTTATGAAAAATTCCAGCAAAGCAGTCTTCAAAAAGAGCTTATATGATCAGTCACTATTATCACTGCACTTACATAAACAATCAGGCAGTTTACTGCAAACAAGTTAGTTTTACTGTGATTATCTTTGGTTTAAAAAAAAAAGTGGAGTTCATTGTAGAGAGTAAGATAATGTTTGCACCTTTTAAATGTTAGATTCTCGTTCTATTAACTATTTTTGAGGTTTTGTTATATGCCTGTAAACTGGACTAGATCCTGAATTTTTCTAGTTTCCTCAAATATCTGGCTACAACTCTCCAAAGTAATATTTTCAATTTCCTCCCACCCTTGGAATCACTAAGAACAAAGACTGCCCTTGAATCTCCTTGGAAGGGGCTATACCAATTCCTCCTCACCACCTAGATGGCAAACTGCAAGGATTAGAACCTCAGGCATATATTTCACAGCTTAAAAAGGCTTTGCTTAACATCTAATCCTGTGAAAACACTGGAAACCTTCAAATCAAATTGAAGAAGAGAAGTGACATTAATGTATGCTATTTCCTCTCAAGACATCAAATCAAGACTTTATACTTTAGCCAAAGCCCTCTCTTTTTGTCATCAAAAACTAATCTATATACTAGAGACCCCTTGGTCCACTTCCCTGTCTTTTGTTAAAAACCTCAAAACTTGGGGAACTTTGCATCCAGGCTCTATATAAAGAAAGGGACACAGGCAAGGGTAACCAGAATAAAACTGCCTGTGTGGTCTACAGACCATTAAAATATTACTGGCTTCCACGTCTGTCACCTTTCCAGTCTGGAGCCACAGATTAAAATGGGAATTTTTGGGAGGCTCAGGATTCACTTCCTTTGGCAGGACTCTACTTCCCTGGTCACCACCACCTGCTATGGATTACCACTTCTGAGGAAGTTGAAACTCAGTTACGTAAGATCACTAAGAAAGCCAGTTGGTGTAAAAAGGTGACTCCTTCCATGGAGTTGTTCTTTGACTTAATTGATTTTGATTGGTTTGAGTCTTGGAGACCATGGTTTTAAAATCCAATCCAAACAATGGGAATTATCTAGCTTATTATAATCATACTAGTCTTCCCTAGCATGCCTTATTCTCTAAGGCTTTAAATGCATATTCGTAGCCTCTACCCACTGAAGCAAATGATCTCCCTAAGACTGAAACATCAAAAAGAATGACCAACTTAAAAATTATGAACCTGAAGCTGGGGTCTGTCAAAGAGATCAAGACCTATGAATACCACACAAAGGATCAACAAAAGCTGTGAGAACTTCAAAGTGCTAGCTGGGAGTAATGCTAATGCCTTAAATTTTAATCATATCTCTCAGTTAAGCTAAGAGTCTAATCCAAATGGGGCGGGGGAAGAATTGTTAAAAAAAAAAAATTAAAATTGGCCTAAAACGGA
This sequence comes from Zalophus californianus, assembly GCF_009762305.2. NCBI lineage: Eukaryota > Metazoa > Chordata > Mammalia > Carnivora > Otariidae > Zalophus > Zalophus californianus. The sequence goes on from NC_045599.1 coordinate 115,168,047, forward strand.
GTCACTTATGCTAAGCCTCTCATCAACAAAGCAAGACTTCATACCTAACCTAAGTGTAGTTTCAACCTCTCCCAGAAATGTAATCTTAAAACTAGTCAATCCTAGAATTTCCTAGTCAACAATAGTGAGGTAATCCACGCAATAGACCCCTTCTGTCCCCAAGAAAGATGATGTGATCTGTGCTTTCCTTTCTCTACCCCTTCTGCCAATAAAAGTCTTCCATTCTGGGGGTGCCTGGCTGGCTCCAGTCAGTAGAAATGTGACTGACTTTTGATCGTAGGGTTGTTGAGTTCAAATGCCATGCCAGGTGTAGAGACTACCTAAAAATAAAATTAAACAAACAAGCCTAAGTCTTCCATTTTGTATAGTTCTTTAGAGCTCCTTTCTATTAGCTAGATGGGATCCTGCCTGATTCATAAATTGCTGAATAAAGCCAATTTGATCATTAAATTTATTAACAAAACCACCCAAATGCCATCAATAAATAGTACAATGGATGAGTCTTGCATATAGAAGAAAACATTAAAATGTCATGTGACTGAAAGAGTAATTATGACATTTCACAGGCCCTGGGTGGCTCAGTCACTTAAGCATCTGCCTTCAGCTCAAGTCATGATCCCAGGTCCCGGAATCAAGACCTTCCCTACGTTGGGCTCCCTGCTCAGAGGGGAGTCTGCCTCTCCCTCTCCCTCCCCCCTGCTCATGCTCACTCTCTCTCTAATAAATAAAATTTAAAAAAAAAGTAATCATGACATTTCAAACACTGAGTATGGACACCTAAAAAACTGTGCCTATATTTTGCCAAATAAAATATAATTCTATTTATTTTTTTAAAGATTTATATTTATTTGAGAGAGACAGCACGTACAAGTAAGCATGAGTGGAGACAGAGGGAGAAGCAGACTCCCTGCTGAGCAGGGAGCCTAACATGGGGCTCAGTCCCAGGACTCTGGGACCATGACCAGAGCCAAAGGTGGGGGCTGAACCAACTAAGCCACCCAGGTGCCCCTGTAATTCTATTTAAATTGCAGCATGGCAGACGTTTTTAACAAAAACTCTCCCAGGTACTTTGATAAGAAAAGATGTTAAATATCATACTTTTCCAAAATTAGACATAATTAAAATGGATAACCACTTTCAACTGCAGACTGGACACAAAGTGTTCCAGGAGTCTCAACAAGACTGATAATTTTCTAGCTTATCTGGTTATTTTCTCTAGTAGCAGCAGCTTTTTTTTTTTTAAAGATTTTATTTATTTATTTGAGAGAGAGAGAGAGAGAGAGACAGCGAGAGAGGGAACACAAGCAGCGGGAGTGGGAGAGGGAGAAGCAGGCTTCCCGCCGAGCAGGGAGCCAGATGCGGGGCTCGATCCTAGGACCCTGGGATCATGACCTGAGCCGAAGGCAGATGCTTAACGACTGAGCCACCCAGGCGCCCCGCAGCAGCTTTTATTCAGCTAGAGGTAGTCCTGCTATTTGAGTTTTATTCCGCCACAGAGATTTAGGTCACTGACTTACTTCATTGGTGCCACAGGATTTAAAACCACTTTATTCCAATGCACTGTAAATTTGTTAATCACAAGATCTCAAGAACTTACAAGTTTCCCTCAAAATAGCTAATTTCTAAATTCTTGTCCTTACGACAAAAAAATAAAAGTGTTATTAAATTATTAACACTATTCACACATCATATCTTAAACTAATATACATCATTTGGGACCATGCTAACAGTGCTCAAACTGTCAACCATTTCATCCAATAAATAGTACTCTGAAAAGACTGTTTCTAGGATTTATTGTGCTGGGTCACACTTACATGAATACTAAATATATATACATGTAAATGTAATATATATGTCTGTCATTGAACATGATACCTACACAAATGCCCTCACAAAGTACTACCAAAGCATACTATACATGAAAAAATTTATACTTCAATATATTTATAAGGAAAATCTACAAAGAGCAGAAAACAATATTCAAATTAAACCAAAGTACTCACGTTGATGCCCAACCCATCAAAGGATTTTCCCATCGCTCCCTGGTATCAAACTCCATCTTCCATTTCTTTGTGTTATTTACTCCAGACTGCATGTTATTGCGAGCAGGAACAAAGATCCTGACTTTTCTAGTTTTGATATGCTCTTCTGGAACACCAGTTAAAGTAGTGATATCCTACAGAAAAACAAGCAAACACATTTCTAACAGCCCATATGCACTCTGATGTATTTTTGCTGCTTTTTATATCCGTGCAACTCTATTCAGATTTATAAACTGGGGTTTTTAGCTTTCTGACTTCACTACTCTTACTGTTTCACCCTATAAATTACTATTTTGATATCTGGAAAAGGTATACTGGGAGGAGTGTTAGGATACAGTGGGAAAGGGTTCATGAAAAAAAAAATTAGGTCCCTTCTGTCCAACAAAGCTTTGGTAATTTCTGAAGAGTTTGCTGACAGAAGAGCCTGTCATCAGTAGACTCTTATTTCATGAGCTGGTGTAACTAGTAAGCAGAGAAAAATGTGAATGGGTATTACAAGTAAGGAGATATAAAAAATTAGTAACTTTTAAGTAAAAAAGAATCTATTACCAGTTATTTCTGTGTCAAACTGCTTACAAGACATCTCCTTTAGAGGAAGGCCTAAGCCTTTTGGTAAACAAAATCAATTAAAACTTTAATTAGCATTTTATCTCCCTTTGGTGAAATCTACTGAAAAGAAAATGATACATCAAATCTGTTCTGAAAAAGTAAGCCAAAAAGTTACACAATTTTTGCAGAAATATGAAATGAAAACAATGGTAACTTTGACTCTTTTTTTTAAATAATTTTATCCAGTAACAAATGCTCAACTGATAAACGCATGTAATTTTGATGCCCCAGATTAGACCTATTTATCCAATATAGTAGCAATCAGGACACAAAATAGTAAAGTAATTCAGAGTTTAAATCTCTATTCAGTAATGGTAGAAATACTTTATTTGATCAAAGTAAGATTATTATAGCATCATGGTTCACTTACTAAAGTAAATTTTAAATAAATTGTGAAAAACAGAGTTAACATGAATATGATACCAAATTTGTGAAGACCAGAAAATTTTGTGAATTTCAATTTCATTGTAACATATCCACTAAAGAAGACTTAATGTTTATTTATAGTCCTACCCTAAACAGTGCTATGGACCAAATAATTAGTGTTAATACTTGGTGCTGCAGTATGTACTGGGAAAATACTAAGTGTATTTCTGACTGCACTAGTCTTCCTACTCACGGATTTTAAAAAATTGTTTAAAGTTATTTTAGCTGGCATTCAATCTTCTGCTTAACACAATACCTTTCTACCTGTACCAATAATTAATTAGGTGTGGTTATTTTGTCACAGCTTGTCTGGAGAAACTACCAAAATAAGCCATATAAATATTTATACAAATATGTACTTCTAGTATGTACCTTTTAAAAAGTTTCTTTGCATACAAGATAAAAGCAAAATAAGTACAACTGGTTCATAATTTTTAAACATATAAGTTTTATTTTTTTTAGATTGTATTTATTTATTTGACAGAGAGAGACACAGCGAGAGAGGGAACACAAGCAGGCGGAGAGGGAGAGAGAGAAGCAGGCTTCCCGCCGAGCATGGAGCCCGATGCGGGGCCCGATCCCAGGACCCGATCCCAGGACCCTGGGATCATGACCTGAGCTGAAGGCAGACTCTTAACAACTGAGCCACCCAGGCGCCCATGAATAATATAAGTTTTAACCAGTAAGTTTTAATTGTCAAGTTGAATTTCAAAGAAATTTCAAGTATGATGATATTTTATGACTTTCTGAAGCATATTTCTCTACTCAAGAGCTTAAAGAGACTCCTGGGAAGTCCAAAACAATCTGTCATATTACATTATTTAATATTATATATCTTTATATTAAATTCATATTTTCTCAGCGAGAGTTGAAGTGGGATATAAACAAACAATGTAAGTGTGTTACAAAATTACATGGTGAGGCAGCATGTCCAAATTCCATAGCAAACTCTCCACAGTAAGTTCATAAAAACTAAAGCTATCAGTTAGCTACTATTTAAGACTTACAGGAAAGGAAATCTATTAAACTCAACACTAATTAGCTCAGGAAGATGAAATTATAGGAAACATTTACTTTTCCTTTATAACCTCCTATACTGTGATGTATATATGCCAAAATAATTTTTAAAAACTTTTCAAAAAGGAAATCGCATTTCTTGATTTGTACTATTAACATAGAAAAGGACAATGGTTTTTTTTTAGGATGGAAAATCTCTCTTAAGTGGCTACAAAATGTTGCTAAGCTCTTTTTATTTTCAACAACTATCAGTGCTTCCAGGGCTTCTCAAAATATGGCATTTTTTTTTTATTGATATCACTCCCCAATTTAAAGCTGGCACTGGCACAAATAAGTTCCTGAATTTTGAAGCTTAAGTTGTCCTGACACAGAATCCCTGTTTTTGCCTGCAGAAGACATGTAAGGTACTGCAGCCTGAGTTGAGCCGCTGCCAAAGACTGAGGATGAAAAGGCTTGGCATCTCTCACATACTTGACACCTAAAGGGCACAGAAGCTCTAAAATTCCTAGTCCCTGTAGGCACACTCTTAGTCTAGACAAACTGATTTCTCACACTTTTAAAATGCATTACGACACTATTGTTATCATTTCATCCACACAGCTTCAGCTAGTGACAGAAGAACCTGTCCTTTAAGCGACATTTCAATGGGCTAAAAGCTCCCACTCCAAGATTCCATTAAAACAATGTAATACTTGAAAAAAAAATGTAATACTTAAAAAGAACTATGAGGCACTATGTTGAAATCCTTACTTGTGTTTTGAATTCTTTGCTCTCCCACAAAATAAATAAATAAAACATCAGCAAACTAAACTGTACTGAACCAAAGACATTATCTCTAGATTTCAACTTTGGTATTGCGATATGGATCACCTGTGGTTTTTTTTAAAAAACCCACTTATAAAAGATACAAATGCTTTGAAGATGTCAATATTGCCTTTTATAGATTTCTCATTTTATTGATAAAATATTTATAAGTAACAATTCATAATTTTCTATGACTACAAAAAAAGCTAAATCACATTGTATGAGTAAGAAGCCTTAAGTTTTTACCTAAAGAAACTTAAGACTCACTAGCTAATAATTACCTATGAATAATAATAAATCAAGTTACCCTTTGGATAATATACACTAATTTACTGAATTTTAAAACTTTTAATTTTTAAACAGATGAGTCAAGCATTAAACCTATATTCCAAATATTAAAGAATGTCACTATCTTAAAGTTTCACAAACACAATCTTAGGTACAATAATGCGTTTTTAAGAAACAATAACTAATGATTTGTAGACTGAAGGGCATTCAATTATTTGCTACTGAAAAGATGCATATCGTAATTCCAAAGTTCCATTCTTTCAGCACCATCTCTTCCACAATTTTAAATTCTGGAAGAGCTTACAGCTGACTTTCTCTTTCACAAGTCTAGTTAAATGGAAGAGGAATTTAAAAGATCATTAAGGGAGTATATGCCAGCACATGTAAATGAACTTTGTTCTTTCAAATACCAATTTCCATTATAAAATATTAGTTTTCCATATAAAAACTGTATGATTCGGTTATCAACTGTCCCCATTTATGTTGTGTGAATTCGACTTTTTTTTTTTTTTTTTTTTTTTTAAACAAAGGAAGCAGGGAACAAGCAATGGGAAGTTGGTGTCAAAATGCAGAAAAACCTCCCAGCAAGCTTCTTGCAACCACCCAGGATTTAGAGTCTTGCTGGTCGCTCTCTTTTCAATACCAGAATTTCACACATTTCAATGACTATTATGACTTCAAAGAATCAAATTTTCATCATTGTCCGTCATCTGCCGGTTGATTTGTATAAAGGAGTTCTTCTGCATGCACTCCAAACAAAAGCCTCCTTACTTTTGTGGCTATATATCAAGTTTAAAAGTTTTGTTTGTGACAGTTGTGTCTTTGGTAAATTAGGGTAACACTGAAGGAGTGCAGCTGCTCTGCAGGAACCTCCTTTTTGGCACCATTTCACTTAAATAAAAACTGAATAATTAGCTTCTGCCTTTATTAAACCACAAAAATGCCACTGGCCTTAGTAATTACTTCCAGTTGCCCCACCCACTTAACCTTAATAGTTTACACTTGTCATAAAGAGAAATAAATGAAAAAGGTTTTCACCACTTTGGGGAATTTTTGATAGATCTCCCAGTACATCCAGAAGAGCCAAAATTTTAACCAGGCTTTTTGGTAATAAATTCACTAAACTGCACGTATGGATCAATGTTGAAAAGTTTTAATAGAGCACATACTGGAACATTAAGTACAAATACTGTTACAGAAACTTGTTCTACTGCAAGCTTTTAGTTACCAATTATGTATTTAAAATTTAATCCAGGGCTAAAATTGATCTAAATTTGAAGATTGCGTTTATACTCTACTTCAACCATGAAAGATTTTAAAAAGAAAACAATTTTAGATCTGTAGTAAAAACTTCCTTTCAAGCACCCTACAGACACTTAGCACAAGAAACTCCTTAAATGGTCTCATAAATAATGAAGGACATTTTACAAAATAAATTTTACAGTTTGAAAATTTTAGAGTTGACAGCATAACCAAATGTATTTACTTATCACGGAAGAACTTTAAGCACTTCTAAAAAGTCAGTGGCCATAAAAATTCAGATACAAATAAAAATTGCAAAAATACACTGACGTGGGAATCCAACCAGGTGATGAAACAAGTGTTGGAACGTAACATTACATTTTTCATACTGGGCAAGGCTAGCATGAAACCAAAAGTAAAATGTTAAGATAGAAACAGTAACATGCAAATGACTGCAAATCATAAAACAAGTAAAAAACTAAGAATTAGAGACAGTTTCTCAATCTCAAACTATCTTCATTACTCCTAGATCCTTCTGAGCAGGAGCAATGGTTAAAAGCAAAGGGCTGAGTCAAACTGGGTTAGAAGAATCCCAACCCACAACTGTGGGCAAATTAATAAACTTTTCTTAATTCACCATCTATAAAATCAACTAAGCGAGGTAAAATGATGACTAATATATGTAGAGTGCTTATCTTAGACAATAAAAGAATGTATCCCATTTACTCAACATATTTTTCAGCATTAGGTACCGGACACAATGCTCAAAACAGTACAAATATCATCTCTATTTTCATGAAAATTAATACTGAACTTTTAAAAAGGACAGGGTGAATAAATAACAGGAAGCTGGTGTTAAGATGCAGAAAATCTATCTTCCCTGAAAACTGAGTTAGTAATCAAAATACAACAAAGGGTTTTGTAATTAGAGTCAGTAAGTTGCTTCAAGTCTGGAGAGAAAAACGTAGCTTTTTAAAAAGAGCTGAATGTCTCATTTGTTGTACACATCAAAAACACTGAGTAAAATATATCTTAAATTGGTTAAGTATTAAAACACACTGGTAAGCCTATGACATTCATGAAATTGAAAGAATAAGATATAATTTACCTTTATGTATTTCAACTCCAAATCAAAGATCCTACTGTGTCAAGTTAATTATGCCGGGGCTGCAGAGCATATAAAGACAAAACTTTATTCCTGAATAAGTAAGTTTACAATTTGTGCACCCATGGTGGAGGTGATGTGTGGGAGAAATAACTAAATAATCATACTGTGAAATACAATACTGATTAACAGCAAGGAAGTATAATTCAGATAAATCTGGAGGAACCCCAGCGACCATTTGCTACCTGTGCAGTACTGACAAACTGTTTAAACTCTCTGTATGTCAGTTTCCTAGTTGAAAAACTCTATCATAGAGCATGTGTTGTAGCACTGTTTGGAAGGATTAAATCAGGCTTTAAAGGTGAAAAATACCAGAAATACCTGACCAAAGAGAGACAGAGAAGATGATTCCTTCAGGATACTTACGATTTTAAAGATACTGGTACACTGTAACAATATTAAAGAGAAATTTATAAAAATATATCCGTATACTTAAAACCCTAGCAACTGTTTTCTTGTTTTACCTATCAATAATTATCTATATACATATCCATTTTACAGAGTTATAATACTTAGCACTGATTATTTTTAAGTATCACATCACTACCTTCTTAAACACGTAGTTACCCAGTGTTCATATCTGTTTTAATGGCCTCATTAAAAATCTGTTAAGTTGATATGTCACAATGTCTTAGCCAATTTTGTCAGTCAGCCCTCTTGCTAAATTATAGGCATCAATAGTTAACCAGAAAAAGACAAGACCACTTAACTCATTTTCTAACTAAAACCCACTGTGCTTATTTCTTATTGCACTTTTTTGAGGCATTGACAAAGACATTTTGTAATGACCGGTACATTCCAACCACCAGACCAGGAAAGCCCAGATAGCAAAAGGAATACCTAGAAGACCACACCCCACACATCCCCTCACAAGCCCATATAGGATCATGGGCTAAACACATACTGACTGCTACCCATGATCATACACTCTCTGCTTACTTTCTTGTAGGGAACCCCCACCCCCAAACTCTCCCTATAAAACTCTAGGTATCCATTTTGCCAGCAGAGAGGTAGGTGGTTAAGGCTTGGGCCTGACACTTCCAAAGGCTGCTGGCACCTGAATTAAATTTCTCCGTTTCTCTTTCCAAACCCTTGTCTCTTGAGTTATTGGCTTCTCTTGCAATGAGTTTGTTCAGTAATAGTGCTGGCAAACCCAGCCAGAAGCAATGCTTCTTCTGATTTGTCCAGCCCCCTCAGGAATCCCTGGGACAGAGCAGTTGGCTGAGGCAGTGCATCGGGACTCAACCATTTATTTCCTGAGTTAGTGGCTATGATAAATCGATCAGCAACAATTCCTCATTACTGAAAAATCAAACTGTTTCATTATTATTGCCTTTCAAGTATACTGCAATAAAATCCCAGTAAACTAATTTCTTTAATTGTCACTGAGGGTGGAATTGACAAAGTCGAAGGTTATATGAATTTTCATGGTCCCTGAAATGTTACCAAATTGCTTTCCAAACCTGTGGTCAAATTTTATATTGCCACCAACAAGGTAGGCCAACTTCCACTTATTCTCTCAAGCTACAGAAACACAGGTATATTTAATTGGCTTGAATTTATTTAGTGCGTGAAAACTATAAAGGAGAGGATGCGTTTGGTGTCTGACTCAGAAAAACATACCAAAAAAATTAGCAAAATTTCCTCAAAATTAACCCAAACGATGTTATGTTACCTTATAAGAGCAGCTACAAGAAACCAGAATGAGAAGGTAACACTCACCTAAAATCTAATTAACTGCCCCAAATATAACTCTGGAACATCATACAAATATACAATCTTTTTGTAATTGTAGTGACCAACGGCAGGCCCCCTCAAGATGGGCCAATTTGGCATAAACATTATTTTGAATTAAAAGCAATCAAAACTCAGCAGATTTAGGACAAGCTCTTTACCTCCCCCTTAACTGCCTGCCTGTACCAGAAAGAGAGCTATTAACAGATTCCTCTTTACCTAAGAAACTTATCTATATAATGAGGCAACTTTTGGGGGTTTTTTTAAACATCTCTTCTTACTTTCCCGCTAATAGTCTTTCTCCCCTTTGTATCCTCCGACTCCTACCCCTCTCCTTTGATCATATAAGCATCATATTGCTCAACTGTCTATGGAATTCCATGTCTATGTGAATTGCCATATACACCCTATTAAATTTGATTTTCTCCTGTTAATCTGTCTCATGTCAACTTGATTCTTAGTTCATCTAGAAGGACCTTGAAGGGCAGAATAAATTCTTCTTCCCCAACATAATAAGGATTTAGTAATCCTCTTTACCTAAGAAACTTATTTAGTGTAAGAATAAAAGTGAAAGTACCCAACAGAAGTCTCCTTTTTGACTTAGGAAATGACAGTCAACTGACAATATTAGTGACAATAGGGGACCCCTAAGTAAATACATACATGCACATGTACATGTGTGTGCCTTACATATACATTCACCCTTAAAGATTGTACTGCAACTCAAAAAGCATACATATACATTCTTTTAATAAACTGATAATAGGGCCAGTACTTTTGAGTATAGGTCCAGTGATTAAATTCCAAGTGTCATTTCTTCCACAAGCTACCAAGAAAATATGTCACCTACAATTTATAGTTCTGGTTTCTTAAATGTGAAGTTAGAATATAAAGACATTTGTGAAACACTCTGGGTCCAAAATCTGTTTAGAATTTTGTGATTTCCTTTTACATGACAATCATTTATAATTGTTTCACCTCCACCTAATTTGACAAATTGTTTATTAGAAATTCATCATTATTGTCTTTTCAAAGTATTCAACAGAACTTCTTTGTTCCCTATATAGCAATCAGATCATAATATTCAATTAAATTATGTAATTACAATTTCAAGTAAGACTGGCACAGAAACTTGTGGAAACAAACACAACTGAGTCTTGATAAGCATATGACTCAATTACTGAGAGCTGAAGTCTGGTAGTATATTAAAATGAAACCTAAATTAAGCCATGGTATGTAGTGTGTTGAGGTGTAAGTATGTTTTATACAAAGAATTGAGAGAATCAGTAACTGAACAAATTAAACGTAGGTTAAAAAAAAGGAAAAGACTCATTTACAAAGCCATTATTGTAAAAGAATTGTCACAAGGTAGTAAGTACATGGACTTTCACGCCATCCATGATGGAGTAATTGTTACCAGACTTGCTCTTGCCATATAAAACCGGGAAAGTTATTTTAAGCAACTATTTTCAGATATTGGACAACTGGATAGTAGGCAGAATCATACTGTAATCCCTGAAAGAAGAATTCATGATGTAATCCTTAACTGTCTCAGCGTTATGCCTGGAAGTGCACTGCAGACCACTGTGAAGCCCAAGCAGAACACAGTAGTCTCAAAGCAGAGAAGGTAATCAGAGTTCAGGGCTGGTGAGGTAACAAACATTTGTGAAGCAGAATTCTGAAGAGGAGCAATCGGGCAAGATAAAAGATATCCAAATTAGAAATGAAGTAAAATCATCTCTGTTCACAGATTTATAGGACTCCATAAACACCCACAAAATCTTTTAGTTCAGCAAAATGGCAGGATAAAAAAAAAAAATACACAAAACCTAGTTGTGTTTCTAAATGCTACCAATAAACAATATGAAAAGAAAATTAAAACGATTCCATTTACAATAGTATCAAAAAGAATAAAATACCTGGGAATAAACTTAACCAAGAAGGTGAAAGACATGTACACTGAAAAGTACAAAACACTGCTTAAAGAAATTAAAGAAGACAAAAATAAATGGAAAGACAAGCCATGTTCATGGATTAGAAGTCTTAATATTCAGATGATAGCATTACCCAAATCAGTCTACAGTTCAATGCAAATTCTATCAAAATCTCAGTGATGTTTTCTGCAGAAACAGAAAAATTCATCACAAAATTCATATGGAATTTCTGCTTCAAAACAATCTTGAAAAAAAAAGTTGGAGGATGAAAACGTTTTGTTTCAAAACATTACAAAGCTATAGTATTTGAAATAGTGTGGTACTAGTATAAGGACAGATACAGGCCAATGAAAGAGGATAGACAGCCCCCAAAATAAACTGTTGCATATATGGTCAACTGAGTTTCAACAAGAGTACCAAGATCAGTTTTACTTCAAGGTTTATTAATAGTGAAGAGAGAACATGAAAGCAGAAAGGGGACTTCGGGTACCTTCCAGAGTGTGAGACCCAGCGTCCCTCTCCTACTCCCTGCAGACTTTTCTCCCCTTTGACAAATACTGTATGCTTCTATTTGTAAGAGGAACCAATGATAGGCCAACTCATAGGGACAGATAGTATAATAAAGGTTACCAGAGACGTGGGGAAGTGGGTCACGGGGAGTTATTATTTAATGGGTCCAGAGTTTCTCTTCGGGATCATGAAAAGTTCTGGTAATAGATACTGGTGCCACTGAATTGTACACTTAAAAATGGCTAAAATGTTATGTATGTTTACCACAATTAAAAAAAAAAGGAAATGGAATGGCATCTTTAAAGTGTTAAAATAAAAACCTTCAACCTATATCCAATGAAAAGGTTGTTATGGACAGAATGTCCATAACATTCAGTGTCCCCTTGCCCCATAAATTCATGTATTAAAGGCTTAACCCCAAATATGATGGCATTTGGAGACATGATGGGCCTTTGGGAAGTAACTTGGGTTAGGTGAGTTATGATGTCGGGTCTTTATAATGAGATTAGTACCTATATAAGAAACCTGAGCACTTGTTTGCTCACGCCCACCCACATGCTCACATTCACTTGCATTCTCTCTCTTGTTCTCTCCCTGCCCCCGCCACGTGAGGACAAGGTGAGAAGGCAGCCATCTACAAGCTTTGGAAATTGTCCTAACCAGAAAGCAACCATGCTGGCATTTGGATGTTAGACTTCTAGCCTCCAGAACTATGAGAAAATAAATTTCTGTTATATATATACCACTCAGTCTACGCTATTTTGTTATGGCAGGCTGAGCAAGATTTTCCAAAAGCAGAGGCAAAATAAAGGCATTTCCAGATACACAGTGCTAAGAGATTTTGTCCCAACAGATCCGCACTACAAGAAGTGTTAAAATGAAGTTCTTCAGACTGAAAGAGATACCAGATGGAAATCTGTATCTATATGGAGTAATGAAGAACACCAAAATTAGTGGGTAAATATAAAAGATTTTTCTCCTTGGGGCACCCGGGTGGCTCAGTCTTTAAGCGTCTGCCTTTGGCTCAGGTCAGCCCCACATCGGGCTCCCTGCTCCATGGGAAGCCTGCTTCTCCCTCTCCCACTCCCCCTGCTTGTGTTCCCTCTCTCACTGTCTCTCTCTCTGTCAAATAAATAAATAAAATCTTCAAAAAAAAATTTTTTTTCTACTTGTTTCTTAGTTTCTTTTAAGATAACTGATTGTTGGGGCGCCTGGGTGGCTCAGCTGGTTAAGCAACTGCCTTCGGCTCCAGTCATGATCCTGGAGTCCCAGGATCAAGTCCCGCATCAGGCTCCCTGCTTAGCAGGGAGTCTGCTTCTCCCTCTGACCCTCACCCCTCTCATTCTCTCTCTCTCAGTCATTCTCTCTCTCTCAAAAATAAATAAATAAACTAAAAAAAAAGATAACTGATTGTTTAAAGCATATTAGTAATTTACTATGAATCCTGTAACATTATTTGGAAATAAGATGTATATCAACATTAACACAAAGGGCTAGTGTAACAGATGAAAGCAGTGTTTCAAGGTTATGTTACATGTACAGTGACATATTACTAGTTCATGCAGAATGTAAAAACTTAAGAATGCATACTGTGGGGCGCCTGGGTGGCTCAGATGGTTAAGTGACTGCTTTCAGCTCAGGTCATGATCCTGGAGTCCCGGGATCGAGTCCTACATCAGGCTCCCTGCTCAGCGGGGAGTCTGCTTCTCCCTCTGACCCTCTCCCAGCTCATGTTCTCCTTCACTCTCTCTCTAATAAATAAAATCTTAGAAAAAAAAAGAATGTCTACTGTAATTCCTAAAGGAACCACTAAAAAAAAAAGAGGTACAGATAAAACATTGATAGAGAAGATAAAATAGGTTTCTAAAAATGTATTCAATCTAAAATATAAAGGCAAAAGGGAAGAGGGGGAATCAGATGGGAATTAAAAGGCAGAGATTACACAGTGACAGAGATATACTACATTAACAAAATGAAGGATAAAAGTTATATGATCAACTCAATAGATGCAAAAAACAAAAAGCATTTAAAAACTCTCAACAAGTGAGTATTGAGAGAATGTATCTCAACATAATAAAAGCCATGTAACAAGCCCACAGCTAACATCATACTCAATGGTAGAAAGCTGAAAGCTTTTCCTTTAAGATCAGAAACAAGACAAGGATGCCCACTCTTGCCATTTCTGTTCAACATAGTATTGAAAGTCCTAGCCAGAGCAATTAGGCAAGAAAAAGATGTAAAAGGCATCCCAATAGGAAAGGAAGAAGTAAAATGGTCACTGGTGCTTGTCAGAGATGGGGACTGGAGAGAAAGAAATGGGTGAAGTTGCCCCCCTGCAAAAGAAAGAAAGAAAAGAGAAATCACATGAGAATTAAAAGGTAGAGATTATCAAGTTAGGTAAAATAAAAGCAAAGCCAAATATATACATATGCAAGTGACAAATTTTATCTGTATTTATTTTTAAAGATTTTATTTATTTATTTGAGAGAGAGAGAGCACAAGTGGTGGGGAGGAGCAGAGGGAGAAGCAGACTCCCCACTGAGCAGGGAACCCAACTCAGGGTTCAATCCAAGGACTCCAAGATCATGACTTGAGCCCAAGGCAGACGCTTAACCAACTGAGCCACCCTGGCATCCCTACATGTGCAAGACACAAACTTTAAGTATAAGCTCACAGGGGCACCTGGGTGGCTCAGTCATTAAGCGTCTGCCTTTGGCTCAAGTCATGATCCCAAGGTCCTGGGATTGAGCCCCGCATCGGGCTCCCTGCTCAGTGGGAAACCTGCTTCTCCCTCTCCCGCTCTGCTCTCCCTGCTTGTGTTCCCTCTCTCGTTGTGTCTGTCAAATAAATAAATAAAATCTTAAAAAAAAAATATAAGTTCACAAATAGGTTAAAAATAAAGGGGTAAAATATGATGCACCATGCAAAACTAAGAAAACAGGGGCAATTATATTAATATTATCAAAGCAGACTCCAGAATAAGGATTAGCACCAGAAAAAGAGGGACATTACATAAGGGATAAAAAACATCAATTCATCAAGCACACATGACACTCTTCAATGTTTATGCATCTAATAGTAGAGCTTCAAAATAAGTGAAGCAAAAAAATGACCAACATAAGAAACACAAATTATAGCCTGAAATGTTAACACTACTCTCAGTAACTGACAGAAGATAGAGACAAAATTATTAAGAAGGATGAAGAAAATCTGAACACTATTAGCCCAACTTAAAACTCAACTGAAATTTGAAATAGAATACCAAACCCCAAAACTAGAGAACATACATTCTTTCCAAGTACACATGGAACATTCATCAAAGTAAGCCACACTTTGAGCCATAAAAAAAAAAGTCTTGAGAAATTTCAAAACTGAATTCAGAGTGTGTTTTTGACTACAACAAAGTTAAATTAAATAAGAAATCAAATAATTTTTGTTATGTTTGAGCCATAAAAAAAAAAGTCTTGAGAAATTTCAAAACTGAATTCAGAGTGTGTTTTTGACTACAACAAAGTTAAATTAAATAAGAAATCAATAATAATGTAGTTCACCAAATAAATGACAAAAAGAAATACTATAGACATTTTTAAGGATGATTACCCTGCACTGTTCTGGAAAGGTGCTGGAACAAGAATGAGAAAGAATATAGACTGACATATAAGATACGGAGAATGCTTCATATATAACAACTCTGTTAAAATGTATTATAATAGTAATAGCAGTAGTACTAACTGCTATGCATTTTATATATATTTATGACAGAAATCTCATCAACCTGCATATCCAGAAACTGATAGTACAATGATAGCTAACTTCATAATGTTGATCCTCAGGATGTACTAAACTGAAGTATTTTCAATGCATTTAAATATTATGTGTTTTTATTGTTTTCTAATTCTTAGACATATTAGGTAGAATCTGTTATATCCATGTGCCAGAGTCTGAAAGGCACCCATAGAACTGGACCATGTATGCTAAGAAAACAGCACAGGCTATGAAGAGGTATAACCCTAAAATTATATAGAGTTAATTAATAAAAACCTCTAGAAGTATTCTGTATCAATTATCTTTAGGTATCAAAAAATATTTGAAATATTAATACTAACCCCTCTGATTTAGTAATCCCACTCAAAGAATCAATCCTAAAATAAAGATGTTATAAAAGATTAGACTTAGGTATGAAGTTGTTCATTCTAGCATTGTGTATAATTGTGAAAAATTTTAAATAATGGGAAGTATAACAATAGATGTAATTATGGTATAGCCATACAATGGGAGACTATATATCCATTTACAATTATGCCTTTGAATAATTTTAAAGATAGTCACAATATAATGTAAATAAAATGAAAAAACAGGATATCAAACTATAAAGCATGATTTGTGTTACATATAAATACACTGGATGTTGGTGTGTTTAAATATTCATATAAAAATGAAGTAATATCACCAAGACTGAAATTAAAGATGATTTTCATTTTCTTTGTACCTTTACATTTCCAGGTTAATATTTCTACAATGTGTATATTTTACTATTAAAATCAGTAAAGTTTTTAAACTACATACAGTTTAATGACTGAATATAATGTATAATAAAATGAATAAGACCTTCAGAAACTTCTTTGGAGTAATACAGTTTATTTTTTTTTAAAGATTTTATTTATTTGAGAGAGAGAGAGAATGAGAGATAGAGAGCATGAGAGGGAAGAGGGTCACAGGGAGAAGCAGACTCCCCACTGAGCAGGGAGACCGATGCAGGACTCGATCCCGGGACTCCAGGGTCATGACCTGAGCCGAAGGCAGTCGCTCAACCAACTGAGCCACCCAGGCGCCCTGGAGTAATACAGTTTAAAATTCCCATTAAAAATGGGTTATAAATGACTAAAGAAATTTCTCATTGAAACGATAATTATATATCAATACATCTACCCAACTGATTGTCAGAAACTATGTAATGAGACAGTAATATCAAAGATGATTTAGTAAAATGCCATAGGCTGTTAGAAAAAGGCAAGTTACATAACAAAAATTATTAAATACACACACACATACATAGACAAATGAACACAATTGATATATTAACCTAAGACCACTGTAACTGAGGTCAATATTTTGCTCCAAGATCCCCTAGCACTCAGTGTCTGACTTCAGATTCAGTTACGGAAAACAATCATAATTCGTTTGTTTCTCTCTTCACACAAATGACTCCACATAGGAGGGAAAAAAGGGAGGGAAAAGAGCTTTTATTGATTGATGAAATAAATAAGATATTGTATCTCCTCTTGTTTAATGTAGATATTCTCAATTAACTTCCAAAACAAATCTGAAAACGTGTTTTAATTTTGTAAGATGAGGACAAGGAAGTTAAATAACTTGCTCAAGTCTTACAGCTAAAAGAATGGATTTAAAGATCTAATGTTATATCTATAAATCAGTCCACAGTCTTTCCAGTGTCCCAAAGTCTCTCACTAGGGTGAAAATTTCAAATAATATAATAATATACACATCATGGTGTTTCTTTTTCCAGTTCATAAATGCCTTCAAAAGTCCATACATTCCCAAAGGGGGAATTAAGGCAATGAGAGAAGAAAAGCTATTTAGAGGGTAGGGCCATCTCTGTCTTTCCTCTCTAGGTCTGATTTAGCTCTCCAAGGATTTTAGAGGGAAAGAAGAAAGAAGAAGAAAAAGGACAAAAGTAACAGAAATGTGGAATAAAGGAGAGAAAGGGAGGAACAAGAAGAGTAGAAGAGACATAAAGGAGTGGAAAAAAGAAAAGAATGATAATGTCCAAAGCCATATTTCTTTATAGTCAGTTGGTGAAATGGGAAAATGACAGGGGTGAAGGGGAAACACAGTCAGAGAGATGACTGCCAGCTTCAGAGTCAGAAAAATGAACAGAGTCACAAAGACAGAGGGAAATCGCTATACAAACACTGGAGAGAGAGACAAATCTCAAAAAGCAGAGAGAAAGATGGAGAAAGGAATGGAAGAAAGAGACAGAAGTAGAGTCAAAGTTAAGATGAAGACAGACAACCATCACCACTGGCCCACACCACCAGCTGAAGCAAGCAAGGTACAGAAGCTTAAATGTATGTGGGGCTTTGTCAGCACCTACTTGGTGGACAGCAGCTCAGTTAATTTATCTTCCTTCACAGTGATGACAGATCTCTACTTTTTTCCCCCTTTTTCGGGGGGTTGGGGAAAGAGAGAGTGTGGGTGGGCCAGAGAGAGTGGAGAATTACAGGAAGGAGATAAATTTATTATTTCAGGTCCCAGTATGCTCTTTAACAAAAAACATTTTAAATTCAGAAGATTCTTTAATAGGAAGAATCACTGAATTGTTATACCGTATGTAAAAAAATCTAAAATGCAAAGACAAAAACCAGGATCTTTTAAAATGGCTGTTAAAAATTCAACCACTTGTAGAAAACTTCATGTAGGAAACTTTATGAAAACTCTAAAAATTATTTCATGAATGTAAAAAAAAAAGGCATAGGAGTAAATAAAAATGGCGATAAACGAACCACTTCCTTTGAGCTTCTTTGAAGTGATCTTTCTTTAACCATTAACAGCTAAGTAATTCTCATGCTTTTTTGATCAGTAAATCAGATCAAATCACTTTCCTACTTAGAACCCTAAAATGGCTTCCCATTATAATTAAGATAAAAATCAAACTTCTTACCACCAACCTAAAAATTGTACTGATCCAATCCCTGCCTACCTCTTTGACCTCGTTTTGTTTAATCTTCCCCTTTTCATTATGTCACAGCTTTCTCTCTTGACTACTACCAGCTGGTTTACACTTTGGAGCATGAGCTTCTTCCTCTGCCTGGTATGTTCTTCTTGGACTCTCACATAGCTAACTCCTTCTCATCATTCAGATCTTAGTTCAAATACCATACCTTCTCAAAGTGGCTTGCTTTGATTGCCCTATAAATAACCCCTATTCAACCCAAACCTCCCCAGTTACTCTCTATCCCATCACCTTGCTTTTTTTCTATAACATTCACTAATCTATGGAAGTATCTTAATTATTTAGAAAGTTGGCATATGCTTACACGTGAGAATATAAGCCTTAAGGGCAACAATGTTGTTCCATATTTATAGCTATATGCTCAAATAATATATATGGGTGCTCAATAATGGTACCATATACATACACACACACACACACACACACACGTTCAAAAAATGGAATAAACAAATGAAAAAGTATAGTTAAGATTTTATGCTAAAAATAAGAGACAAAAAAAAAATCCCTTGCAGGATCATCACAAACAACTATAGATTGTCATAGTTGAAAATTCCTGAAAAAAAAAAAGAAAAGAAAATTCCTAGCCCTAGGGGTGCCTGTATGGCTCAGTTGGTTAAGCGCCCAACTCTTGATTTCGGCTCAAGTCATGATCTCAGGGTTGTGAGATCAAGCCCCGCATGTGGCTCTGTGCTGGAGGTGTGGCCTACTTAAGATTCTCTCTCTCCCTCTCCCTGTGACCCTCCCCGTGCCTCCCTCTCAATCAATCAATCAATCAATAAAAACTCCTAGCCCTAGAATAGCTTTACTCTCTAAACACTCTAGGCACAGGCCACATCAGCCATTTAATACATTATGATGCTTACTAAATTAGGAACCTTATTTTAATATCTTGGATGTCAAATCTCAAACTGTTCAATTAAGTCTAAAAATCTTTTTAATTGACAGATTTTAATTATAACAATATATGCTTAGTAATCACTGCAATACATGCAAATCTGTACACTAATCAGATCCTCAGTTCTTGAAATTACATTAACGTTCTCAGCCCAACATATGTCCTATGTGTTGCCAAGATCATTTTTTATACCTATTTTAGTGGAAGCATTAAAATTTAAAAAACCTACTCAATAACTAATATGCAATATACTCAAAGCTGAAAGAAGTATTAAACATGAAACAGGAATGGAACAAAAAGCCTATTCATACACTTTTGAAAAGTATGCTTTATGAAGAAGCAGAGTTTTGTGAGGACAGTACACTGCATACAGTAAGGGTTCCATATCACCACCCTTTTTTAAACTTCCTCATCTTGTAAAACATGAATATTTGCAAGCTTGCAAGTGGTATTTTAAAGAGTTAGAATCAGCACAGACTAAGTCATATAAAATTAAAAAGCCTGAACACAGAAACAGAATAGTTTGCTAGTCTCAAATTCTGAGGTCTGCATTCTCCTTTGCTCTAATTCTATCCCCTGAGACACATGCGATAAAGAGAAAAAAGTAACTGCCACCAAAAGATGTTACTCCCATTTTCTTCACTTCCTCTCACCTCTGCATTCTTTAAGAACTTACTGTAGTATGATGAACATCAGGCTTTAAGAAGTTTGAAGCAGATATTTGGATGAATTCTTGAATTCTGAAATTATCCAAGTAAGCTGGACAATTAAAAAAGCAGTAACTCTAAAAACAAAATACTCTTTCTACTACCACACTTGATCTTAGCCAAAAGGCCGAGAAGCGATTCTTTCTACTACCAAATAAGCTAACAATCAAAAAAGCCACCTATATTCAAACACAGTATAAATCATGTATCTACATATTCTGATATAAACACTGATGATTCTTCCCAATTATATTCAGTTAAATGAATAAAACTAGACAAGCAATTTCCAAGGAGATAACATACAGCTTATGTACCTTGAATTCATTAAAGAAAAACAGATAATGTATTTTCATATATAAACTGTATAATCTCTAAAATATGACCAAAAAATCTTAATCAAAATCCAAACAAGTAAAATATTATCAATTCTACTTTATTGAGAGCCAAAGCGCCTACATAATAACATGCAAGAATTTTAAATTCGTGAAAGCAAGTGTCAAGTACTACACACAATTTCCATACACAGCAGGTAGTAAAGCAAGAAAAGAACTGACACAGTTACTCTCCTTAAAAGAGACATACAATGGAGAACTGTTACACAGCCCTAGCATACTACAGATCTATGCATTAAAGATGTTGTGGCTATTAACAGTTTAAACCTTTACTGTATTTTGCTAATTGGTACATAGAACTTTAAAGCTTTTGAAAGATAAAACAGTCCAGTCAGTTCAATTCTCCAGCATTGTTAAGTATTCCAAGTAGGAACAAAGAGGAAAATAAATCTGCTTTAATTGCTGAAGAATCACAGATAATAGAGATGGCTGAATAATGTAGAGGAAAGATCTTTTGTTCCTTAAACAATTTTAATATAGAAAGATCATTCTCTATTTTAAATTAAATGGTTCCTGTCCACATATAAAAACTACTATTAACGTCTATTTCCTCTGTAAGTACTTAATAAGTACAAGTTTTATATAATTTGATAATAACGTGAAAGTAACTTATTTTAATTGGGAGTGTGTTTCAGACAACAAAGTTATATACTTAATATAATTTTATTTAAAATAACTAAAAAATAAATGATCTGACTTGTTTTAATCAATAATAAATGTAAGAGTTAACTGAAGTTGTTTTAAAATCCATATGTTAATATGTTAATGAGTAGAAATATTTCTATTTTAAATGGTCAATTTACTCTATTTAGATAAATTTTCAGTAATTTAAGAGCATGTTTCATCTGTAAACATAAAAATAAGCTATTTTAATATTAGTCTATATGCTTAGGTATATATGTCATGCGATATGAATATTAAATGCAATTTAATAACCTTCTAAACATATAAGCAATCATTTATGTGATTAATATTATTGGTACAAAATACATTTACTGATTAACCTATCCCAAATGTGCAGGAAGAACATTTCTTCTAAGCCATACTGAATCTTTACATTTTTCATTACTTCACAGTTTTTTATATTTTCCAAAATCAGTATTTCTTCCCCTTCCCTCTTCTCTCTCTCCAACTCTCCCCCCCCCCAACACACACACACAAAACAGTGCCTGAAAAAAGGCCAATTAAATAATGGCCATTTCGTTATAAAATTTACACTTCCAAAATCATTAGTCATTACTTCTTTAGAATTTTAAGCAATAGTATCGCTACAATTTTAAAGGTTATTCAACAATTTTTTTCAGTACCTAAAGGGTAGTGTAAAACCAGAGAGAAGTACATTGTAAAAAAAAAAAAAAAACTATAGTTGTTTTTAAAACATAAAACTATATTGCAAACTAACATTTATAGTCAATGCTTTTTCTCTTTTTATTTTAATAGTCTTATCTAAATACAAGAATATAAGTAAGCATCTGTAGACTGAAAAACACGAAGAAACATTATTCCATATTTAGTGAAAGTCTTAAAGAAAAAAAATCCCAAATGCTAAACTGCCACCATGGAAGGTTCTCAAAGACTGCTATTCTTTGATGTAAAATGAAATACTACTTAGTGAATAAAACATAAAAAACTCCTGTCTACCCTTCAAAGAGACATATCCTTTGACCCAGTGCTCCAGACTAAAGCCTTGAAATTTTTGCACAAGAATGCTGCGTGAGGAAAGTCCAGACAAAACAGACACTTGAGATGCTAGAAGGCTGTATAACCCCAATTGCAGACACTAGTCCTTCCAATAATCTAGCAGAGATAGCGCTGCCATGCACCAAAAGTAATCTCACCAAAAGAAAACTGACCCCCCACCCCCACCAAAAAGCAAGCAGTCAAAGCAAATCTAAGCCTTTAACTTAGGTTTATCTTTTCCTGCTGGCCACCTCTTAATGACTGATTTTTACTTCAAGTTTGCAGACTTATAAAAGCTTTCAGCTATAAACTTTTAATAAGTTAGGAAGCAAAAACAAATAAAACAAATACTTGTGTAGCAAACAACTTTCGCTTCTGAAGGCTTGAAAACATCATTGATTTTCACAAATTTCTTAGAGCAAGTTCAAGCAATGAAAAATTTTAAACCTATTAAAGTGACAAAAAACATTCTATTAAATAACTTGTTGCTGCTGACATTCAAAAACAGCAATATCATCATCCAGTTGACTGACTGTGCTACTAATACCATGTACTTAATCAAACAGCAATTATATACAGCAAATCATCAGCAAGTAACAAAGCTTTAACTGTTGTGTTACTGTTCTTTGGAGGAAACACTCAAGTAGTAAAATAACAAACTGGTAACATTCAAAACACTGATTCTATTTTACATGCACACCTTATTTTTAAAGATATAAATACAGACTACATAAAATGTCCAAAATATATATTAGGATCTTATTACATTAATAGTGTATATTGCAATTTCTCAAGAAAAAGCTTAGAAACAATACTCATCCCTCCCCCTCAACCAACTTGAGTTGTATTACAGACTGCTAAATAAAGTTTCCTTTTTCACATGCATTTGTGCTGAGGATGCATGGATAACCATAATACTTTGGTAAGATTTAAAATAGGTGGTACTTAATAGGTTTTAAACAAAATAATAAGCACCTAAAAGGAAACAAGCCATTCAAATTTACATATATGCCTAGCACGCACAAGTGCCCAATATTTATTAAATAAATAAATGAAAAATGAAGAAAATATGGCAGCCAACATAATTTTACAGAATATACAAATGTACAAGCTATTAAAGCTCATTTCACATTTTTTATTAATTGAAAATTCTCATATATTATGAGGTTATTTTTCTACTTTTATATATAGTTAATAAAAGTAACTGTGACAAACAGGTATTTAAAAGAGGTAATAAAAATGATTAAAACAAACAAAAAAATCAAAAATATACCTATGGAGGTTTAATGTATGTTTTGGTTGTTTCGTGGGGGAGCACCTACACAAAATCTTTAAAGAGTACTGAAAATTTAACTTCTTTTTGTAGTCCAAGTGAATACAGAAAGATAACATGTTCATGGGACTTGGGTTTTCATCAAATGTACTGGAAGGAAATAAAGCTAAGGTGGCATAAAAGAAAAAAAGTTACTCTTTTGCACAAATGCAGACATTCTTCACCCAACCTCCATGACACAGCAACTCCAACAAAAACTAAGGGCCAAAAAAACATTTCTAAGCTTTACTTATTATTTTTAGGAAGTATCTCATATTTGGAAATAATACTGGTACAACCCACAAAAAGCTTTTTTCTTTTTAACACTGTGCTTCTACATAAATGGACAAGATTATTTTTAAAATACTGTCATCTACTCTTTTGATATTTAAAATTTTACTAGTTCATTTATTAGTAAATGAAAAAGACAGTTTATGCACAAGAGAAGACATTCTTAAGACTGACCGATTAGAAATCTACCATGTTCTCTGACAAAAAAATTATTATTAATGGTAATCCAGGGAATACCATTTTATTCTCTGAAGATTTGTTCTCTAGTATGTCAACACTGTATATAGTTCTAAAATTAGGGAACAGATTCTTTACATTAGAAAATGCCCGGCAGATTTACCACCTCTACATTCTATGTCTTTAAAAAAAACCAGAAAACATGTTGTCAATATACAACTGATGCCCAAAATAAAACATTTTATTAAATTTGGCCTGTCAGATGTGATAAAGCTTCATTTGATGAACATGCTGTTTGAGCTAATCTAAGAATAAGTTAAAAAATAAAAAGAGCACATATTTAAGATGAAAGAAATGAAACATGACTTGATAACAGTACAAATAAAAAAGGATCTGAGGTTTTAGCTCTCCATGAAATCCACACTAAGGAAGAAGTATGAGAACCTAAATTTTACGTTGCTTTACTAGAACTGCTGAGATTAAAAGGAATAGAGGTAATAATCTCTGCTATAACCTGCACCATACCTCTGGAGTATCATAAGAAATCCTGGCAACAACATTTAAAAGGGATTCGGTCAAATTGGAAGGTAATCAAGATGATGAATTAACTGGAACTCATGTGAAATGAGTCAAAGCCCTGGGGATGTTTAACCCAGAAAAGAGAAGACTTAGGATAATGATTATCAAACATTTTGGCCTCAGGACTCCTTTATATGCTTATAAATTATTGATACCCCAATGAGGTTTTATTTATATGAGATATATCTATAGATATTTACCATATAAGAAATTAAAATGGAGAAAAATGTAAATTATACTTAATTTAAAATAAACCGATTATGTATCTACATAAATAACAATGAAAAATAACTTTTCAAAAACTAAGAGTGGCAATGATTTGCATTTTTGAAAATCTCTAATATCTAGCTTAATAAAAGCTGAATTCTAACATCTGTTCCTGAATTCAAACTGTTGTGCTAAGTTGTCTTGGTTTCAATAAATGAAGAAAATCCATCCTCAGATATGTAATTAGAAAAGGGAGCAATATTTTAATAGCCTTAATATTTTCATACCCAGTTACATTAAATTCATTGTTCTTTCTTGCACTTTAAATGAAACTTTTACCCATGCATGATTTTATAATATCATACACTGGTCGTATGGAAAATACTATTTCAGAAACGTATGCACATCTTCCAATTGTTAGCATATTTCATAACACAATATTTTAAAAATCACATTCATTAATACCCCCACCAATCCTATTAGAACAGTCTTTAAGTATGGGAAAGATGCCAAGCTCAATCAGATTAGGTGATAGAATCAAGTTTTACAAAAACTCTAATTTTCACTTGAAATCTTCCAGTTTATCATTAGCAACACTTCCTTGAACTTAGTTTTTGAGAAAATGTCTGCCATGTACTGAAAACTGAATAACCATCATTTGTCTGTCATCTGTTACTGTTTTTTCACTTAAAAGATACTCCATGAAAAATGTGGCTAAATTTGGTTTGCAACAGCAACTCAACCATACAGGTGCTCTGCTTGAGACAACTGCGGTACTTCAGTATGCAGCAAAAGTGTTTTATGCATATAATTTCTGTTTTGTCACATGGAACATAAAAAGATGTTTATGCAGCACTGAAATTTTTTAAATTAATAATTTTTGCTGATTCATCAAGGACATTAAGTGAAACTGTATTTTTTTTAATCACGAATGCAAGAAGGTGAAGAATAAAATGACTAGTAGCACAGATGTACCAGAATTGCTTTTGGGGGCGCCTGGGTGGCTCAGTTGGTTAAGCGACTGCCTTCGGCTCAGGTCATGATCCCAGGGTCCTGGGATCGAGCCCCACATCAGGCTCCCTGCTCGGTGGGAAGCCTGCTTCTCCCTCTCCCACTCCCCCTACTTGTGTTCCCCCTCACGCTGTGTCTGTCAATTAAATAAAATCTTTTTTTTAAAAAAAACTGCTTTTGTAACTTAAATGTCAATGGCAACACATCTTTGTATAATTTTCTAAAATAGTTTGATTTATGGACTTTTACGAGGGTCTTGGGCCACCCTCCACCTCCACCCTGCCCAGACCACTCTTTGAGAACCACTGAGTTAGGATGACCAAAGAGCTGTTTTCAAATACACAGAAGGCTGTCATGTAGAAAATGTCATGTCCTCTATAACAGGGCAGACCTTGAACCAATGGATATTACTTATAAAGAAGATCAGCGGGGCACCTGGGTGGCTCAGTTGGTTAAGAGTTCGCCTTTGGCTCAGGTCATGATCCCAGGGTCCTGGGACCAAGCCCCATATCGGGCTCCTTGCTCAGCTAGGAGCCTGCTTCTCCGTCTCCCTCTACTACTCCCCTCCTGCTCACATGCGCACGCATTCTCTAGCTCTCTCTCTCGAAAGGAAAGAAAGAAAGAAAGAAAGAGAGAGAGAGAGAGAGAGAGAGAGAGAGAGAGAAAGAAAGAAAGAAAGAGAAAGAAAGAAAGAAAGAAAGAAAGAAAGAAAGAAAGAAAGAAAGAAAGAAAGAAAGAAAGAAAGAAAGAAAAAGAAAGAAAAGAAAAGAAAAGGAAAGAAAAGAAAGGGAAAGGGAAAGGGAAAGGAAAGAAAGAAGGAAGGAAGGAAAGAAAGAGAAAGAAAGAAAGAAAAGCAGATTCGGGGTGCCTGGGTGCCTCAGTCGGTTAAGCATCTGCCTTCAGCTCAGGTCAAGATCCCAGGGTCCTGGGATCCAGCCCTGCATCGGGATCCCTGCCTCTCTCTCTCCTCCCTGCTCGAGCTCTCTCTCCTCCCTGCTCGAGCTCTCTCTCTCCTCCCTGCTCAAGCTCTCTCTCACTCTCTCTCTCCCCCAAATAAATAAAATCTTAAAAAAAAAAAGGAAGCAGATTAACACCAAATTAAGGAACAATCTTTCCCCCTTTTAAAAAACTGAGATGTAATTCATAAAAAAAAAATTATCCTTTAAAGCTTACAGTTCTATGTTTTTTTTAAACAAATGAATACAAATAAGGGTTTTGTGGGGCACCTGGGTGGCTCAGTCAATAAAGCGTCTGCCTTCAGCTCAGGTCATGATCCCAGGGTCCTGGGATCAAGCCCCGTATCGGGCTCCCTGCTCAGCAGGAGGCTGCTTCTCCTTCTCCCTCTGTGTTTGCTCTCTCTCCCCCAAGTAAATAAAATCTCTAAAAAACAAAAATAAGGGTTTTGAAAAAAGAATCACACCATAATCAAGATACAGAACAGTACCCTCCCAAATTTCCTAATGCACTTTTTAGTATATTCTGCTTCCTACATCCAACCTTGACAGTGATCAATGCTCTGTCCCTAGAGTTTTGCCTATTCTAGAATGTCAAATAAATGGAATCACACAGTAGGTAGCCTGTGAGTCTGGTTTCTTTTACTTAATATATGCACTGGAGATTCATCCAGATTTGTTATTAACTGGTGAGTAAAAGTTTACTATATAGAGGTACTGAAGTATAGTTGGGGTGTTTTCAGTTATTGGAATTATGAATAAAGCTATTAAAAACACTTGCATGCAGGATTCAGTGTGAACATAAGACTTCATTTCACTTGAGTAAATATTGAGAAGTGAGACTGCTAGATTATATGGTAAGTGTATATTTAACTCTGTAATATACTACCACACTATATTCCAAAATGTCATTTTGCATTCCCACCAGCACTCTATGACAGTTCCAGTATATCTGCATCCTTGCTAGCACTTGGTATGGTCAATTTTTTTCAAGCCATTCAGATAAACGTGCAGTGGTATCTCAGTGTAGTTTTAATATTCATTTCCATAATCACTAATGATGTTGAGTATCTTTTCATATGCTCATTTGCCATATGAGTATTTTCTGGGTAAAGTGCTCATTTTTATATGAGTTAATATCTTATTATTTAGTTGTAAGTGTTGATTTTCTGGATACAACTCCTTTATCAGATAAGAGTTTTGCAAATATTTTCTCCTTATCTGTGCCGTCTTTTCATTCTCTTAACAATCTTTCAAAGAGCAGAAACTCTTGACTATAAGGAAACCCAACTTTATAATTTTTTTTTAAAGTAGGTTCCACACCCAGTGTGGAGCCCAATGTGGGGTTCGAACGCATGACCCTAACATCAAGACCTAAACGGAGATCGAGTCAGACACTTAACCAACTGAGACACCCAAGCACCCCCCAACTTTATAGTTTTTAAAAAAATGGATAACACTTTGGTTTGTATCTATAAAATATGTCTAAGGGGTGGCTTAGTCGGTTAAGTGTCTGCCTTTGACTCGGGTCATGATCCAGGGTTCCGGGATCAAGCCACATGCTGGGCTCCCTGCTCAGCGGGGTTTTGTGGGGCGCCTGGGTGGCGTCTGCTTCTCCCTCTCCCTCTGCCCCTCCCCCAGCTTGTGCTCTCTCTCACTCGCTCACTCTCAAATAAATAAAATCTTTAAAAAATAATAAAATAAAACACATGTCTAACCCAAAATTACAAAGTTTGTCCTACATTCTCTTCTAGAAGTTTTATAGTTTTTAGTTTTACATTTAGAACTATGAGTTTACATTTAGAACTTTCAGTTAATTTTTGCATATGGTACAAAGTATGGATGAAGGTTTTTGTTTTGTTTTACATTTGGAAATACAATTGTTCCATCTTCATTTGTTGAAAAGACTATTTTTTTCTCAGTAAGAAATAGCTTTCTAATAATTAGAGCTGATTAGTAATATATTTTTTTAAATATTTTTTGACTGTCATTTGACTTTTTTTTTTTTTTAAAGATTTTATTTATTTTTTTTGACAGAGAGAGAGGGAACACAAGCAAGGGGAGTGGGAGAAGGAGAAGCAGGCCTCCCACAGAGCAGGGAGCCCGATGCAGGGCTCGATCCCAGGACTCCAGGATCATGACCTGAGCCGAAGGCAGACACTCAACGACTGAGCCACCCAGGCACCCCCTGATTAGTAATATAAAAAGTAGCCTCAAAAGAAATGAGAACCAGTTAACTGGAAATATTTTAAACATAAGTTTGAGAACAAGTTGTTCAGTCTAATAAAAAGGACAGAAGATTAAATTATCTTTCTAACTCTTACTCTATAAAGTCCCCCAAGAAAACTGTCTTGGAGAAGGCTTACAAGTCTTCCTTCATGTTCCTAACCCTCACCCTCCAGCAGTTCATCTTTTATCTAGTTAATCACTTACTGGATTTCCCCATAAAATTTCTCTTGAATAAAAAGTTGAACAATCTTTTAAATGAAAAATAATTGGATTCAGTAAATATAACTATGAAACATCTAAAGTTATCCTCTGGTTTTACATTCCTAGGACCCATTTTCCAATAATAACAAAACTTTATCCCCAACTAAGTTTAGTCCACGTGCTTAAGCCCTGGGCTGTAAGAGGCATCACCTATATTAATTTTAATGCATTATGTAAGAATATCCAATACAAATTATGATAATGGCCAAATCCCTTACCTTACAATTAAGATACTAGCTTTTATCCAATTTCAGGTACAAATATAATAGTAATCTAGTCTTGAGTAGTTAATTAAAATGGTATTCTTAGCTAATAAGTTGGTTTACATTACATAATAATGATGTTAAAATGCTGCTTCCACATCTTCTACAATACTTATATTTACTTCACATTTTGAAATATTTTTATCATTAATGTTGATATATAGTAGATCCCCCACTCCTGCACCACCCCATCCACGGTTTCACTGTCTGCAGTTTCAGTTACCCATAGTCAACCACAGTCTGGAAGCTAATGATTCTCCTTCTAACATATCTATCTGATAATATATCTAACGCTACGTCCCAGTGCCTACGTAATTCCCCTGACTTCATCCCATCACGCAGGCATTTTCTCACCTCACAGCATCACAAGAAGGGTGGGTACAGGCCAATAAGATATTTTATTTATTTTTTTTAAGATTTATTGATTTATTTTGAGAGACTGAGAATGAGAGAGAGAGAGAGAGAGAGAGCACATGAGAGGGGGGAGGGTCAGAGGGCGAAGCAGACTCCCCGCCGAGCAGGGAGCCCGATGCGGGACCCAATCCCGGGACTCCAGGATCATGACCCGAGCCGAAGGCAGTCGCTTAACTGACTGAGCCACCCAGGCGCCCCAATAAGATATTTTAAAAGAGACCACATTCACATAACTTTTATTAGAGTATATTGTTATAATTATTCTTTTTTTTTTAAGATTTATTTATTTATTTGAGAGAGCAAGAATGAGAGAGAGAGAGCACATGAGAGGGGGGAGGGTCAGAGGGAGAAGCAGGCTCCTTGCTGAGCAGGGAGCCTGATATGGGACTCGATCCCGGGACTCCGGGATCATGACCTGAGCCAAAGGCAGTCGCTTAACCAACTGAGCCACCCAGGCGCCCTATAATTATTCTATCTTACTATTGTTGTTAATCTCTTACTGTGCTTAATTTGTAAATTAAAATTTATCATAAGTATGTATGTAGAGATGAAACATAGCATATATACGGTTTGGTACTATCCGTGGCTTCAGGCATCCACTGGGGGTCTTGGAACAAATCCCCTGTGGATAAGGGGCAGGGGGAGGGGGAGGTTACTATATATTTTTAGAATGATTCTTGTTCAAAATGCAAATATAATCAACTTCAATTGCTCAATATATCTGTAAGTACCCTTCAGCCACTTGTCTTGTCAATATGTTATCAACTGAACCTTTCATCCAGTAGGTAGTATGTGGGAGTAAGACCTGAAACCCCTATCAACATTATGTAACCTATTTGATTATCTAATATTTGCATTTAAATATAAACCTAAATGAATGGCTAAAACTCATGTTTGAAAATTACCTATGGGTTTCAGTACCTGTTTAAATATTTCTTCAGTAACTATGAATAATTTGTAAGTAAGACTTGAATTGATTTCAGCTGGAATAGACATTTTGACTAATACACTTCCAGAAAGACATAACAAAGCTGGGAAAAACCTATACAGGGCAACAAAATTCATTGAAAGTATGCAACTGATTTACTGACATAAAAAAAAAAACCTCAAAGCAGTCTGTATACCTCTCTGGTATGATTCACGGCACCTTGTTTAGAGAAATAGATTGCTACCTCACTTATTCTTCAAACTAGAAAGAACTTAGAAGCATTACTAATAAACTCTATAAAACCTGAAAATCTTGTAAAGAATAAACCCCACAATATTAGAACAAGAAGGCAATCTCTTGGGTGTAAAAACATGGGTCACTGGAAAAATTAAAATAGTACATTAATTAATGAACGCATGGCATGTGTAAGTCATCCTCCTCTTACACACATACTTGTCTCACTTTTATACTTGACTAAGCAAGTGGTGTTGATCAACATTTGAAGAGTAAGTAGAAGGTCCCTGGATAAGAGCTAGGGGATTGATGAAAACCATCTAGGCTGAGTGAACTGCAATGTGAATGCCCTGAAGCAGGGAAAGGAACAGCAAGTTCCAAGCTTGGTGTGGCTGGAGCACAGTGTATAAAACACAGTGGTACAAGATAAACCTAGAGAGGAAGGCAGGACTTTAATCATCCAAGACCTCAAAAACCATGTAAGGATTTTAATGTTTACTTTTAGGTCAGTAAGAAAACCAAAAAATCTTACACAAGAGGTGACAAAACCAGCGTTTAATGAGTATTCTGTTTATCCTTTGGAAAATGAATTAAAGGACAATTAAAGTATCTATAGAGATCAATTCAAAAACTACTGCAGCAATCTAGGTGAAAGATGATGGTAGCCTAGATTAGGATGATGGCAATGTCAGCAAGCAGATCTAAGAGACAGTTTAAAGATAAAACTAACCAGCTTTAAGCATAAGATCGGAGTTCTCCAAACTACATATCCATTGTCTGTCTGTTTACTTAACTATTAATATATCTGTTTATATCTTTAGTGGTATAAACAGTGTTTAGATCTTTAAGTGTGATCTATTCTTTAAATTATGCTTACAGAGTCAAAACTGAATGATAAAAGAATGTACAACTGGAAGAAGAGTAGTTAAGAAACACACCCATACATATGATAATGGTAAACCAGATAAAAAATGAAAAAGCACGCTTGTACTATTACACATTTTACAAGTCTTAGGACATTACAAAATTTATATGCTATTTTACAACATAAGCATAAATAATAAATTGCATCTAAAGTAACATCACATGTAGAAAAATTTTTTAAGTGATGGTTACCATAATTCTATCTGCTACTGATTAACAATATTATTTCTTTGTTGCTAGTTGTAATCTCCCATGCATAATGGAGAAATGTAATGTGTGTGTACACACACATACACACATACAGTAACAACAATAATTGGTTCCATAAAAACCCAATATACTTAAGTTTAGTGTCTTACAACTTAATTAAACAGGAGTGTAGTGAGAAAATAAAAAACTATACATATTCATTTATATTTATATTCATATTAATGTTCAATTCATATTCATTAATTTAAAATGTTCTGACTTATAAACACCACAAAAATGAAGCCTTTTATAATTTTAATCTCTTAATATCTGCTTATGACTTAATATTTGTGTATAATGCTTAACACAAATTATCTTTTTGTGATGAATATTTTCTCTTAAAATTTATATACAATCTAGAAATTCAAATTCAAATCACTCTCCTAGAAGAAGCCAAAATACCACTCTGAAAAGCTATTGTACAAAAAGAACCCTGAAGGCAGAATCATAGCAGTATATAATAGAAAATTCTTACCAATCTTTCATCAACTGTTACGAGTTGCGTGTCTTGAGCTTGGTCCTGTGCCAGCCTCCATGTGGAAGCGCTTAACGACCTGCAGTGCAAGACTTTAAGTTAAAAAATGATCCATGCGATGAGAAAAGAGAGGCAGACAAATCTTAAATAAATGAGCTACTTTAACAATATCTGTCTTATAAAACAAAAAAGAATAGAAAGAAAGAGAAGAGGGCACAAAAATCCTTTTTCTCCCCAATTAGTTCTGTCTGCTGAGTTTTTGGCAGACTCACTTAGGAGTTCACAACAGCTGCACTTTATGTCAGTCTATAGGCTCTCTGTCACAGAAAGGCCGTCAGTGACAAGTACCATACTCCATGAGTGTACAGTAGCTAGTTTGTCACTACTAGGATGAAAAATGCAAAGCTATATCAATCCTTCCAGAATGCTGATTCCTAAATGACCACCATCAGAAAGAAAAAAACCTCAATCATATACTTCATAGCCAAAAGTAAATATTAATAGAATTTAATTATATAATGTTAAGTTTCTTCACTCTAATTTCAAAACAAAACCAGTTGAAAATAGAAATGATTCTATGATCATTTTAACTAATGTTATTAGTTTAGTCCTGTATCTCATTCACAAAATTGAAGAAAGTCTAAATAGTTAAAATAGAAATATTAAGTCAGAAATAAAATGGGCACCAAATCTAGCTCCTTTATATTAGCATCACCGGACCCTCATCCCAAAGAAATTACTCAAAGCTAACAGGTTTTTTTGTTTGTTTGTTTGTTTTGCTTCAGATACACACTGTATACTAACAAATGTACTGTCACTGGTTGTTAAATTTAACATTTTACATTTTCCAAAATATTAAGACATCCTATGTAGATTTCTCTTTTTAAAGTCAGTTTATACAATCATGACTCAAATTTCAAAACCAACAGAATATACAGTATTAAGTTCTTTCTTCTTTATTTCTTTTAAAGATTTTATTTATTTATATGAGAGAAAGACAGTGTGAGCACGAGCTGGGGGAAACGGCAGAGGGAGAGCAATCCCAGGACCCTAGGATCAGGACCTGAGCCAAAGGCAGATGCTTAACCAACTGAGCCAACCAGATGCCCCAAGTCCTTTCTTCTTTAAATGAAGTAAAACCACCATCATAATTTTGACACAACATAAACACTAATACCTGATGCAAAACTTCATGTAATAGTTCAACTTTCAACAGCTATGGTGTATACAGCTTTATAGAAAATCTACTAATAGCATAGTTTAAAGATAACTGATAATTTAAAGGCTTTTTTGCTTTATGAATACATATTCTTTTTCAAGATTTTACTTATTTGAGAGACAGAGAACAAACAGGAGAGGGGGCAGAGGGAGAGGAGAAGCAGACTCCCCGCTGAGCAGTGGAGCCTGATGTGGGACTCGATCCCAGGACCCCTGGCATCATGACCTAAGCCAAAGGTCAGACACTTAACCGACTGAGCCACCCAGGCGCCCCCAAAAAATATCTGTCAGTTATTTCCCAGAATTAATATAATTCCTTATTACTTTAAATACCCTGCTCAGAAACATACACAAAATACATCTACATGGAAATTATTTTAAATTATTTATACAGTTAAAATATATGTGTTGGTTGTGACATTAAAGGAGTATAATCAGCACTTTTAAAAAATCTATTTACTCTGGAAATCATTAAGACCAATAACATGACAATAAAAACATTCTGAATACTCTTAACCAAATCCATATATTGTAAGAAAAAAATCAGGCAATGATAAGGGAACGCAGGAGAACTTGAAATATTGGAAATATTAGAAAATGTAGCTACATTTCAAGAAAATAAAGCTGCAGAGTTCCTCTAATTAAGAGAAGTACTAGAGCAAAACTGCAAATTATTCTACATAGATTAAAACTCTATAATCCATGAACTTTGCAACTTCAGATTACACACTGAATTTGATTTTAAACAATTTTCTCTTAAATTGTGTAATAAAATCTTATTGTATATTAGTCATAACCTAAAGCAAATTTTTAAAGCATATATAAAGATGTATTTTAAAAATTTTAAATTTAGGGCGCCTGGGTGGCTCAGTTGGTTGGGCGACTGCCTTCGGCTCAGGTCATGATCCTGGAGTCCCGGGATCGAGTCCCACATCGGGCTCCCTGCTCGGCAGGGAGTCTGCTGCTCCCTCTGAGCCTCTTCCCTCTCATGCTCTCTATCTCTCATTCTCTCTCTCTCAAATAAATAAAATCTTAAAAAAAAAAAAAAGAAACCTTTAAAAAAATTTTAAATTTATCTCCAACTAATCATAAGAATGAAACTACATATCAATTTCTGAAAACAGATAACTTTTATTAACAAATACACAGATGAAAAATCATCACATATTTTTATCAGGTTGTATATAAAAGACAACATAATAAAAAAGTGACAAAAGATGCTAAGTAAAACAATCCTACCAGAAAGAGTTAAAAATCACAATTAAAACTTTTTGTAAGAAAAAAACCTTAAAGATAGGCTAGATTGCAAAGAAATCATAAACAGAATTTTTAAAGAATTTTTATTATTTGAAAATATATATTCATATAATTTATTACGGAAAATTTTGCCTAAGCACAAATAGTATGTGCATATGTATACATGTATATGTGTGTGTAGGTTTTATTAGGTCATGTCCTAAGTAACTGCTCCCTAATCACAGAAACAGCAATTATTTTTTTTTCTTAAGATTTTTTATTTATTTGTCAGAGAGAGAAAGCACAAGCAGGGCAGAGGGGCAGGCAGAGGGAGAAGCAGGCTCCCTGCTGAGCAAGAAGCCTGACGTGGGGCTCGATCCCAGAACCCTGGGATCATGACCCAAGCCAAAGGCAGACACTCAACCCAATGAGCCACCCAGGCATCCGGAAACAGCAATTATTTTTTTTAAAAAATCAAATCTCAGATGTGCAGAAAAATTTTCCTCCGATTATAAATAGTTAAGGTAGCAACAGAGATGAGAATCAATTACAAACATAGCATCTAATTAATTATACCTACAAAATATAAGCCACAGTTAATTTTAGATTAAATGTAAATTATATAGCAAATATCTATTTGCTGATTAGCCTTTAAAGAATGTTACATCAGTAAATTGGTAGCAGTAAATAAAGTGCTTTTTAATAATATAAAAGTATAAAAACATTAAACAAGAAGTAAAACTTAGAAAGTATAAAGGAAAAAATGACAGAAAATATAAAAACTTCTAAACCAAAAATACTATAAAAGACAAAAGGTAACAAACAAGGAGAAAATATTTACAATATAAAACAATAAAGAATCAATATCCAAAATAGGTAAAAGAGCTCCTAGAAATTAGTAAATAGGAATAATCCTTTTTTTTTTTTTTTAAGTAATCTCTATGCTCCACGTGGGGCTAGAACTCTCAACCCCAAGATCAAGATTCACACTGCTCTACTGCCTAAATTAGCCAGGCACCCCAGTAGGGATACACCTTAAATTTCAAGAGGAAGTCACACAACCAAAAACCCAAACAGCCTAATTAAAACTGGGAAAAGGATGGAAAAGGACTTGAATGACATTTATCCAAAGATCTGTAAGTAGCCAATAGCACACAAAGAGATACTCAACATTACTAATCATTAGGGAAATGTAAATCAAAACCACAATGAGATACGATCTCATACCTATTTGGATGGTTATCAAAAAAATAAGTGTTGGTGGGATATAAACAACCAGAACACACTGCACTGCTGATGGGAATGTAAAATCATGCAGTCGCTATGGAAAGCAGTATGGCACTTCCTAAAAAAATTAAACAGAGAATCACCACATGATTCAGCAATTTCACTATATACCCAAAAGAACTAAAAACAGGGACTCAAATAGGTATTTGTATGCCCATGTTCTTAATAGCACAATTCCCAATAGCCAAAGGCATAAACTGCCAAAATATTAATAATCTTATGTATCGGGCAATGTATTTCAACACTTAAAAGTATACATGTAGAAATGATTAACATGTAATCACTAGTAAATAGGTAGCAATTTTAACTTTGCTATTTGGTACCTATTTTTGAGAAATTAGTAATTTTACTTGCCTCATGAACTTGCCTTTCTGTCCACCCACCTGTTGTCTTAACTGGCCTTTTCACATTTCCAGGTTTCTTAAAAGTCAACTTTAATTCTGAGCCCAAAGGATAAACTATGAGGCCTGTGATTATTATTATCAATTCCCGTTATTAAATTGAGCAAGCCATTTATTATACTTAGTTTTTCTGTACAAGTTTCCCATAAGAAAATGAGATATCCTGGAAATGGAAAACAAGAGATCTTATTTCTAACTCTTGTTTTAATACCTACTATTTCTGTCTATGAGCAAATCATTTAACCTTTCTGCACGTCAATTTCATTCTTTGTAAATTTGTAAAATGAGGACTTGTTGCTCTAAAGTTTCTTTTAGTGATAAATCTCTGTGATTCTGTGGCACCTGGGTGGTTCAGTTGGTTAAGTGTCTGCCTTTGGCTCAGGTCATGATCCCATGGTCCTGGGATCGAGCCCCACATCGGGCTCCCTGCTCCGCGGGAAGCCTGTTTCTCCCTCTCCCACTCCCCCTGCTTGTGTTCCCTCTCTCACTGAGTCTCTCTCTCTCTGTCAAATAAATAAAATCTTTAAAAAAAATGTTTTTTTAAAGTCTTAATGGTTTAAAGAAAAATAGTATCTGAATAAGAATAAACAGTACTGATTCAAAGTACTAACACTATTCTCCCTTTGAAGCAAACTAACTTTATCAACTAAGGAGAATGAAATTCCCATGTCCCTTGTAGCAGTTTGAAACACGGCTCCAAATTTTTTCAACACTCATCTCTCCAATCAAGAGCTGCAGGTCCCCTATTCCCAGAATCTGAGCCCTGTGACTGCCTGGTCAATATTATACAGAACTGAGGCTATCTGTATTTCCAGGCTCAGGCCTTAAAAAACTAGCCATTTCCATTTCCTGTCACTTAAAACATTGCTTCTTGGGATATTCACTCTTGGAACCCACCTACCATGTTGTGAGGAAGTCCAAGGTGCCCCAAAGAGAGACCCACATGAGGAGAAATCAATAACCAACATTACTTTGCCAGCCATGTGAATGATCCTCTAGCCCAAGATGAGCCATCCCAGCAGACACCACTTGGAACAGAGACAAACTTCCCTGACAAACGCTGCCCAAAATGCGTATTTGTGAGCAGAACAAATGACTGTTGTTGTTTTAAGCAACTGAGTATTGGGGTAGCTTGTGTCCAACTATAGATAATAAAAACATCCCTACAAATAATTGAAGATGATTTTATAAACATTAAAATTGAACCAGTAACTTCAAAAGACCAGAGATGAACTGACCAACTTCTAGACAAATTCCTAATCCTATAGAAATCATTAAGGAATCAATTAATCCTCAACCTTTTGATTAAAACCAATTATGTCTGTTGTCAATTTATTGGAAATTGAATTATAATCCAAATTCACATTAAATCAGAAAGTGTTTATTT
Organism: Zalophus californianus; assembly: GCF_009762305.2. Classification (NCBI taxonomy): domain Eukaryota; kingdom Metazoa; phylum Chordata; class Mammalia; order Carnivora; family Otariidae; genus Zalophus; species Zalophus californianus. The sequence goes on from NC_045599.1 coordinate 115,206,282, forward strand.
CCACAGAGAAGTGTTAAACCACAAGAAAATATTACTAAGAGTTCTAACTGAAATATTTAAATAAAAACATATACGCATTCTCCTTGTCACAATTATCTCAGACTTAAAATATGGTGGCATTTGGGTCAATCACCTTCAAGTTAATGATCTTGAAACTTTTCAAGATCTTGAATCAATAGAGAAAACTTGAACTGTCATAATACTGTACTCACTAGACAGAAGCAAGAAATAAGTAATTGTTAATGGAAAAAATAAAAATGAGGGGACAAATGAACATTTTATTTACTATTTTTAAAGATTTTATTTATTTATTTGACAGAGAGAGAGAGAGAGAGCACAAGCAGAGGGAGCTCCAGGCAGAGGGAAAGGAAGAAGCAGGGAGCCTGATGCGGGGCTGAATCCCAGGACCCTGGTATCAGGACCCAAGCTGAAGGCAGACGCTCAACCGACTGAGCCGCCCAGGCGCCCCCAAGGGACCATTTTAATATTCTGTGAAAATATGTGGAGTGAAAAGAAAGGGAAGGATGTTACAAATACTCTTGTCTGATTAAGTTCAGTAGAAATAACAATGAAAATAACTTGTAATCTATTCACACATAAGTTCCTTGATTCTAATTCAGATTTATCACAAAATTTCTCATCTTTACCTACAGGACTTAGTATTATCTTAAAGTGTCCCACTGGCCAGGTGAGTAAAATGTAACAATCTCCTGCTCCAGGTATCCGTTTCCCCATTCTTCTGGGCCGGGTGGAACCTGCAGCACAGACCAACAGCAGTTGTGCCTTTGGACACAACTCAAGCCAAAACCTTAAATTAATCCTTTGAGTGTCATCCAAAAGATGAAGGAAAGATTTGTGCAAGAGGGATAAGGGTAACTATGCTTATATAACAGACTTTGGAATGAAACTGAGGAGTGAAAGATGGAGAATGTGGGCAAGGTTTTGGAAGGTGATAATGAAGAAACTGGAGGGCATGACAGAAAATGTAAAGGAAGGCAGAAACAAATCTACCCAAGTTTGTTAACAACAGGTTATCAAAATAAATAGAAATGAGGTGAAAATAAAGGGAATAAGAAATAGATGTCACCCTGATAGCAATTATATTACAAAACACAATGAACATATGAGAAGTTCACATTTACAAAAGTCAAATCATTGAGCTATACTAGCCAATAAAAAGTAACTACTGAAAAAAAAAAATAACTACTGGTTTGGAATGCCTTAAAGGAAGGAACTGAGTTACTGTATTTTAGAATGTCTGGTAAATAACTGGAAGCAAATTTACTGTAAAGATGTCAATTATTATGACCTCACTGATATGAGGAGTTCTTAATCTCAGGAAACAAACTGAGGGTTGCTGGAGTGGTAGGGGGTGGGAGGGATGGGGTGGCTGGGTGATAGACACTGGGGAGGGTATGTGCTGTGGTGAGCGCTGTGAATTGTGCAAGACTATTGAATCACAGATCTGTACTTTTGAAACAAATAATGCAACATATGTTAAGAAAAAAGAAAAAGAAGAAGATAGCAGGAGGGAAGAATGAAGGGGAGTAAGTCGGAGGGGGAGACAAACCATGAGAGACGATGGACTCTGAAAAACAAACCGAGGGTTCTAGAGGGGAGGGGCGTGGGGGGATGGGTTAGCCTGGTGATGGGTATTAAAGAGGGCACAGTCTGCGTGGAGCGCTGGGTGTTATGCACAAACAATGAATCATGGAACACTATATCAAGAACTAATGATGTAATGTATGGTGATTAACATAATAAAAATTTTAAAAAAAGATGTCAATTATTAATCTACAAGTTAAATATAATAATTCTAACAGAATTTTTATAAAATTAGATAATTCTCATTGGGAAGAAAAAATTCACAAAAATAACCAAGAATGTTTTGAAAAACAAGTAGAAGGCAGGATGTGCCTTGCCAGCTAATATGCTACAATAATTAAAATATGGTATTAACACAGGCATAGACACACAGATCAAATAAACAGTACAGATCAGAGTACAAAACCAGATAATGTGCATTTGTAAATCTATTATATAATAAAAGTACAATTTCACATTAGTGGTAAAAGGATGAACTATTTAATAAGTAATACTGAAACAACTGCTAGCCTTTCATGGAAGAAAAAAATGTTTGAATCCTGGGGCGCCTGGGTGGCTCAGTCGTTGTGTCTGCCTTCGGCTCAGGTCATGATCCCTGTGTCCTGGGATGGAGCCCCGCTTCCGGCTCCCTGCTCAGCAGGAAGCCTGCTTCTCCCTCTCCCCCTGCCTCTGCTTGTGTTTACTCTCTTGCTGTCTCTCTCTGTCAAATAAATAAATAAAATCTTAAAAAAAAAAATGTTTGAATCCTGTTATAAAATAGTTATATCATCTACCAAAGAATTCCAGATGGATTCACACACACACACACACACACACACACACACACACACACACACACACACACACACACACACACTGTGCTGTGTGTCAATTACTAAAATAAAATATAAGGGTTTTAAAATAACATTTGGATGGAAAAGTTTTCTTAACCAAGACACAAAGCACAATACCCACAAACTGTGAAAGAAAACTAACTTCTGAACAACAAAGGGTACTACAAACTAAAGGAAATATCAGAGATAATAAGTACAACGTACAAAGTGGTTAAAACACTAATACCTAGAATATATAAAGGACTTCCAGAAACCAAGGCAAAAATCACCTAAAAAGGGGAGAAAGAGAGCAGAGCATATACACATGGTACATATTAATACCAACTCTATCAATAATCATTTTAAGAAGAGTCTAAATACACCAATTGAAAGAGAGTATGTGTCAGAGTGGATTAAAAAAACCAAGACCCAACTATATGCTGCCTAAGAGAAACCCATTTTAAATATAGAGACACAGATAGATTAAAGGTGAAGAGATGGAGAAAGATATACCATACTAAAAGTAATCAAATCTTACTGAAATAGCAGTATTAATCTCAGACAAACTAAATTTCACAACAAGGAAAATTATCAGGAATGGAGCGCCTGGCTGGCTCAGTTGGTAGAGCAAATGACTCTTGATCTCAGGGTCATGATTTTGAGCCCCACGGTGGGTGTAGAGATCATTTTTAAAAAATTATCAGGAATAAAAAGGGGTATTACATTCTGAGAAAGGGGTCAATTCTCCAAGAAGACATTAACAACCCTTATGGTATATATGCCCAACAAGAGAATGTCAAAATATGTGAGGCAAAAATTGAAAGAGCTACAAGGAGAAATAGACAAATTCATTATTATAATTGGGAGACTTCAACACTCTTCTTCTTCTTCAAAAAAAATTTATTATCAGGTAATCTATACTAATAGTAAAGGACAGAGCCAGCCAACAGAACATCAGTGAGGATACAGTTGAAATGAAGAGCACCACCAATCAAGGAGATTTAATTGACATTTACAGAATACTTCACCCAACAACAGCAGCATACACATCCTTCTAAGCTCACATAAACACTCACCAAAACAGGTCACATTCTGAGCCATAAAACATACCTTAACAAATTTAAAAGAATAAAAATCACACAGTGTATGCTCTTAGTCAACAATGTAATTAAACTAGAAACCAATAACAGAAAACTGGAAAATCCCCAATTATTTGGAGATTAAACAACATACTTCTAAAGAAATTATCAAAAGAAGTCTCAGAGAAATTTTAAAATATTTTGAACTAAATGAAAATGAAAATACAGCTTTTCAAAATCTGTTGGATGCAGCAAATGCAATGTTTAGAAACTTAGCATTTAATACATACATCAGAAAAGAAAAAGTCTAAATTCAATAAACCAAGGTTCTACCAGAGGAAACTACAGAAAAGTACAATATAAAGCTAAGGCAAGCAGAAGAAAAAAATAATAAAAATTACAGCAGAAATCAATGAAACTATAAACAGGAAATTGGTAAAGAAAAATCAACAAAACCATAACCTGATCTTTAAGTGATAAATCTCCAGCCGGGCTAACCAAGAAAAAAGAGAGAAGACAAAAATTACCAATATCAAAAACAAAAGAAGTGTCATCACTATTGACACCAAAGGGGTAATAAAAAATATTATATAGTCTGTGCCCACAAATAACTTAGAGGAAATAAACTAATTATTTGAAAAACACAAACTACCAAAACTCATACAAGAAGAAATAATCTGACTATGCCCACAGCTATTAAAGAAATTGAATCAGTAATTAACAACCTTCCAAAAAAAAAGAAAGCACCAGGCCCAGACAGTGCTTCTGCCAAACATTTAAGAAGAAATGATACTAATTCTCCACAATCTCTTCCAGAAGGGTACATGTCTTAACTTATTTGATGAAACTAGCAGTATCTTAACCACCAACACCAAAAAAATAAAAGGGAAAACTACAGACCATTACCTCTTGTCAACACAGATGCAAAAATCCTCAACCAAAAAAAAAAAAAAAAAAATTTATACAACATGACCAAATGGGATTTATTCCAAGTATTCAAGGCTGGATCAATATTTGAAAATCAATTAATATAATCCAGTACATTAACAAGCTAAAAATATATATATATCACATGATCACATTGTCATATAAAAGGCATTTGACAAGATCCAATACCCATTCATACTAAAAACTGCCAGCAAACTAGGAATAGAGGGGAACTTCAAAACTGATAAAGAACATATACATGAAATCTACAACTAACATCCTTAATGGTAAGTAACTACTCCTAAGACTGGTAAATGCAGGATATCCCCTCTTGCTACTCCTATTTAACATTGTACTACAAGTCTTAGCTAATGGTAAAAAGTAATGAAATAATAAGTAAGCATGTTAGGAAAGAAGATATAACACTGTCCTAGTTTACAAAGGACAACATCGTCTACAAAGAAAAAACCTGGGTGACTGTCATTAAGCATCTGCCTTTGGCTCGGGTCGTGATCACAGGGTCCTAGGATAGGGCCCGGGTTACTCTGCTTCTCCCTCTCCTACTCCCCCTGCTTGGGTTCCCTCTCTCACGGTGTCTTTCTTTGTCAAATAAATAAATAAAAATCTTTAAAATTAAAAAAAAAAATCCCAAATAATTAACAAAAAAAACCTAGACTAAAAAGTAACTATAATAGCAATTTGTGAAATGTGTTAATATACAAAACCAATTGCTTTCTTATATCACCAGCAAGGACTAACTGGAATTTAATATTAAAAACACAATACCATTTGCATTAGCACCAAAAAATAAATATATGGAGGTAAATGTAACAAAATATATATAAGACCTATATAAAAAAAAACTAGAAAATTGATGAAAGAAATCACAAAACATCTAAATAAATGAAGGTACATTCCATGTTCGTGGATAGGAAGACTCAATATTAGTAAGATGTCAATTCTTTCCAACTTGATCTGCAGATCCAACACATAACAAAATTAGAAGATTAAACATTGATTTCAGTCTCACTACATGTATCAGTAACCAAGATACTGTGGAACTGGTGAAGAACAAACAGATCAATAGAACATAACCAAGAGCCCAGAAATAGACTACTCAAATACAGTCAACTGATCTTTGAGATAGGAGCAAAGGCAATCCAATGGAGAAAAGATAATCTTTCATTAAGTGCAAATGGAATACATCCACATGCAAAAAAACCGAATTTATACACTGACCTTACACCTTTCACAAAAGTTAACTCAAAATGGATCATAGACCTAAATGTAAGAAGCAAAACTATCCACCTTCCAGAAAATAACATAAAACTCCAGGTACCTTGATTTGCTTCTGAGGTTTTAGATACAACACCAAAAGCAAAATCCACGAAGGAAAAAACAGATCAGTTGGACTTTGTTAAAATTAAAAGCTTCTGCTCTGTGGAAGATGCTTTAGGACAATGGAAAGACAGCACAGACTGGAAGAAAATATTTGCAAAACAGGCACACCTAGGTGGCTCAGTCAGTTAAGTGTCTGCCTTCAGCTCAGGTCATGATCCCAAGATCCTGGGATTGAGTCCCACATTGGGCTCCCTGCTCAGTGGGGAGTCTGCTTCTCCCTCTGCCCCTCCCTCCCCGGCTCATGCTCTGTCTCTGTCTCTCTCTCTCTCTCAAATAAATAAAATCTTAAAAAAAAGAAAACATTTGCAAAATATATCTGATGAAGAACTGGTATCTACAATATACAAAGAACTCTTCATATTCAACAAGAAAACAACCCAGTTGAAAAATAGGCAAAAGATCTTAACAGACATCTCATCAAAGATGATATAAAGATGGCCAATAAGCATTTGAAAAGGTGTTTAACATCATATATCATCAGGGAATTGAAAACTCAAACAATGAGATGTCACTACACACCTATTAGAATGGCTAAAATCCAAAAAACCGACACCACCAAATACTGACAAGCATGTGGAGCAACAAGGAGTCTCATCCATGCTACGGGAACACAAATGGTACAGCCACTTTGGAATACAGTTTGGCGGTTTCTTACAAAGCTAAAATATGGTTTTAACAGCAATTGTGTTACTAGGTATTTATCCAATTGAACTAAAAGCATATGTCCACACAAAAATCTGTATAAGAATATTTATCACAGCATTATTCATAACTGCCAAAAACTGGAAGCAACCAAGATGTCCTTATATATGTGAATTGAAAAACTGTGGTAGAGCCATACAATGGAACATCATTCAGTAAGAAAAAGAAATTGGCTAGAGAAAGTATTTGCAAATTACATAATCTGACAAGGGGTATCCAGAATATATAGAGAACCACTAAAATTCAACAACAAAATAACAACTAACCCAATTCAAAAATGAGCAGAGGACTTGAACAGACGTTTCTGAAAGTGAGACACACGAATGTCCAATAAACACATGAACAGCTGTTCAACACAACACTAGTTATCAGGGAAATGCAAATCAAAACCAAAAGACACAACATGATACTCATTAGAATGATAAGGAAGGAAGGAAGGCAGGCAGGCAGGCGGGAGGGAAGGAAGGGGAAGGGAGCAAGTGCTAGCAAGGATGTGGAGAAAATGGAATCACTGGCGGGAAATGTAAAATGGTATAGATGCTATGGAAAATAGTATGGCAATTCATTAAAAAATTAACAATTACCATACGATCCAGCAAGTCTACTTCTAGATACATATGTTGAAGAACTGAGAGCAGGGACCTGACTAGATATTTGCTCACTAATGTTTATAGCAGCATTATTCACAGTAGCCAAAAGGGGGAAGAAACCCACAGATGGATGGATTAAAAATAATTCATTATATATATATATATATATATATATACAAAAAAATATTATTCAGCCTTAAAAAGGAAGGAAATTCTGACATATGCTGCAACACAGATGAACCTTAAAGAAACGATAGTTGATATAGGTCAGTCACAGAAAGACAGTGTATGATTCCACACTCATATGAAGTACCTAGACTAGTGAAATTCATAAAAACAAAAAGTACAATGGTGGTTGCCAGGGACTCGGGGGAGAGGAGAATAGAGAGTTATTGTTTAATGAGTAGAGAGTTTCAATTTTAAAGAAGATGAAAAAACAATCTGGAGATGTACGGTGGTGATGGCTGCACAACAATATGAATGTACTTAATGTCCCTGAACTACACTTAAAAATGGTTAAAATGGTAGGGCGCCTGGGTGGCTCAGTTGGTTGGGCGACTGCCTTCGGCTCAGGTCATGATCCTGGAGTCCCGGGATCGAGTCCCGCATCGGGCTCCCTGCTCGGCGGGGAGTCTGCTTCTCCCTCTGACCCTCTTCCCTCTCGTGCTATCTCTCATTCTCTCTCTCTCAAATAAATAAATAAAATCTTTAAAAAAAAAAAATGGTTAAAATGGTAAATTTTGCATTATGTGTATTTTACAATCTTTATTTATATTTTTTAAAGATTTTATTTATTTATTTATTTGAGAGAGAGAGAGCACAAGTGGGGTGAGGGGCAGAGGGAGAAGCAGACTCTCAGCCAAGCAGGGAGCCCGAAGTGGGGCCCGATCCCAAGTCCTGGGATCATGACCTAAGCCGAAGGCAGACGCCCACCCGACTGAGCCACCCAGGCGCCCCGTATTTTATAATCTTTGAAAAAGAATACGCCTTGTAAAGAAACTGTTGACCCTGTTTACAACCACTAATAAGGAGGAATACACACATACAAGTTTCTCAAAGCCAAAGCTTTATAGCTTTCCCTAGAAAAAGCTTCTTCATGTATGTATGTATATCTATAAATATAATCAATCATCTCTTCACAAATTTTTAGAAGATCAAACTGAGGCTGCTGAACTTTAATATAATCACTCTCTGTACTGCCTCAGGTGGCACATTTTCCAAAAAAATCTCTAGGGCATGTCTGTGTAACACAAAATAAGTGATACTTTACTAAAATACTTAATGCCAATTACCACCCTGGTGATTTTTCAGACCATAACACTTTAGCACCATTTTTCAACACGTTTTACATAATAATAGTTGACACTTTTTATGTTATCAGTAGTTGGTTAAAAGCAAAACTTCTAAAAATATATTTAAGAAGTTATAAAGAACAAAACACAAGGAAAAGCAAGCCCAGATGAACGAACTGACTGGTCAAATAAATATCTACTAGACATTTTCAGTTATCTACCTTTTTTACCTGCATCAAGATCCTTAATTCATCACATTAGTATTACTTCATAGGTACTATCTTAAAAAAAAAAAAAGATTCTACTAATCAACAACACAAAATTCTCTATGTTCGGGATGCCTGGGTGGCTCAGTCAGTTAAGCATCTGCCTTTGGCTCAGGTCATGATCCCAGGGTCCTAGGATCAAGTCGTGCATCAGGCTCCTTGCTCAGCGGGGAGGCTGCTTCTCCCTCTTCCACTGCCTGCGCTCCCCTAGCCTGTGTACTCGTGCGTGCTCTCTCTCTGTACCTCTGACAAATAAATAAAATCTTTAAAAAAAAAATTCTCTATGTTCCTCAAAAGACTTATGTATTAATCATTATAGTTGTGCCCAGTAATCTAGTTCTCATTCCAAGCATATGGTAAGATTACACTTCACTTTTATCGCTAAAGTTTGGTGTGGGCATGTGACTTATTTCAGCCAATGAAAGAAAAAGATGTGACATTATCTAGTAGCTTTAAGTCACTGCATAAATGCCTATCTCTTTACCCCTGTCAGAGAAACCAATAGTTTGGTTTAGTCTCAGTCCCCACGTGAGGACAAATAGTGGAGGAATAGAGCTTCTGGCTGTCCCACTAGGGACATGAAACATGAACAAGAAATAAATCTGTTAGTTTAAGCCACAGATATTTTTGGGTTTAGTATCTTGACTGATATAGCTTGACAAGCAATTCTCTACTCATGTACTTCTCTAGGGAATGCCATATGAGAATATTATATGATGTTTGTTTCACACTGACTGAGGTTGGGAGTATTACATATTGAGAGTTTACTATTTTCAAGTAAATCAAGATGTCACTTTTTAAAAAGCATGTTTTTGGTCTTTAAGGGCAACATGATTTATTTTCTTATAGCTCCAAAGCTTAGAGGGATGAGCTATGAGATGATTTGCTTCATATCAGCATTAATGCTACTGTTTCATCTTGGACAGCTTACCTAACTTAAAAAAAAAAAGCTATGTATTTTATCCTCATTTATCTTTACTTTGAAGTATTCCAACTTGTTGCTTATTTCCTTCGGTTTAGGAATCTTTTGGTCTAAAACTTTTAACTGCCATAAAAACCACTGGAATTATGTTTGTATCATAAATACATATTTAAACAATAATACACAATAAATTCAATCACAGAAAATGTGCTGAAATTACAAGACATGAAAACTGAACAGATTAGTATTCATCATCTAGCAATATTCCACCACAGGAAAGCTAGTTGGTAGGTGCTGCTTACTCTTCAATTCAAAGATAAAGTATCTGTCCCTTAGCAAACCTGGCACTCTTGGGCACACAATTTCTTAAAGGCTGATGATTACATGATTAAGAATAATTACAAATACATTCAGAAGAAAAAAATCACTAACATTAACTTTTTTTAAACTTCATGAAACGATTTGGAAAACAGTCCCGTAGTGACTTCAGAATCAGACCCATGTTAAAATTCCAGATCTGCGGCTTAAGAGCAATATGATCTTGAATAAATTACTTCACAACTCTGCACTTCAATTTCCTCATCTGCAAAAATAAGGATAATAATACCTCACAGAATGACTGGCAGAATTAAACAGCATGTTAAGTAATTGGCATGGAGTGCCTGCTGTAGAGAGAAATGTTCACTTCTTTCCCTATAGTAACATTACCAGCTCATTTAGGGGCAAAAGAGGAAAGGGAACCCTATAAAAGATGAACAAACACATCTTTTCCAGAGTTTCTCTAAAAAATGTAAACAGTTTTTTTCTTTTTCTGTCCAATTAACTACAAAGCACTACCAAATCCACTGATTTGATCCTTATTCCCTCCCACCTGAACTAATACAACAATCACTTAATTGGTCTCCCTGACTGTAGTCTTATCCTTGAAGGCATCTTCCACATCACCAATTACACCCAATCATTCCACTCCTTTGCTCTAAATCCTTCATTGGCTGGTGGTAATTTATCTTAAAATATGGAAGTATTTAGGGATGGAGTACCATAACTTTTATAATTTACTTTCAAATAACTTAGGTAGGAAGAATATATGTGTTTGTACATTTTGCTCATATATATATATAGATAGATAGATATAGACACAGATGCATTTTGCTTACCTATATACCTATGATACATAAAAGCAAAATGAGCAAAAAACACCAAAATCTTAACAATGGTAAATCTGGGTGGTGAGTTTATGGATTCATTGTAGTCTAACTTTTTTATATATGTGAAGATTTTAATAAAAAGTTGAAAAATTGAGAGGCACCTGGCTGACTCAGTTGGTAGAGCATGCAACTCTTGATCTCAGGGTTGTAGGTTTGAGCCCCACGTTGGTGTAGAGATTACTTAAAAAAAATAAATAAATAAAAACTTTTTAAAAAGTTGAAAAACTGAAAGGAGAATGAAAAATATTAGTAGTATGCTTTATTTATGGAAAAATGGAAAGAAGTAAAAATGCATTTACTTGAATATGCACAAACTCCAAGCATAAGAAACTAATAACAATGATTTCTTGGGGGGTGGGAGAACAGGGGTAAATGAGCAAACGAAAACAGATGAAAAAGACTCTTACAATTTACTTTATATATACAGAATTCTATAACTGCACTCTCTCTTCAAAATATTACATTAAAAAGTAACGTTGACCATATTTTTACTCACTGCATGCGGTTACTGTGAGGATTAAATGAGACAATGTACATAAAGCTTTAGTAAGTGCTTGGCATGTGCTCAAGACTCAATAAATGTTAGCTAGTCCAGCTGTTGAATAAGAAAAAATAAATCTTCAGTATTAATAGTATCATCTAATACGTACAAGTTAATTTTAATCTACACCCACAGATGATTAGTTGTGCTCTCCAGAAGTGGCTACCTATGTATGTGGCCTGAAGTGGTGAGGTTTGGAGCCAAGAAAGAATTCTTGAGACATCTTCAGTGCAAAAAGGTGTTTTGTTTTGTTTTTTAAGATTTTACTTATTTGAGAGAGAGAGAGTACAAGTGGGGGGTAGAGACAGACAAGCAGACTATCTACTGAGCCTGGAGCCGACGCAGGACTTGACTTCAAGACCCTGACAGGACATCATGACCTGAGCCCAAGTCAGGCGCCTCAAAAAGTGTTTTTTAATCTTCTCAGTAGCATGAGGACAGGATCCATGGGCAGAAAGAGCTGCACTGGAGTCATACGGAGTGGCCGATTATATACTTCCAAGTTGGGAGGGGGTCAGGGATAGCATAAGTCTCTAAGGAATTTTAGAAGCAAGGTTTTCAGTACCTTGAGTGGGCTAGCTATTGTTAGGAAAAGGTCATTTATTACTGTTTAGTAAAAACTCAGTTATGAGACCCTTCAGAAGTCTATCAGTGGGCGATATGCTTGGAGGGTGATTACCAATCTGTATCCTGAGGAATAGAGATAAAGGAAATTTCCAAAGGAATTTTTATATGTTAAAGGATTCTGGAGGGTCGGAGTAAGATTGTCTCTTGCCCTCAGCAAAGTATTAACATCGAGGCAGCTGAGTTCCCAGAGAAAGATCACTCTGCCTGTTTCAAGGACTTGTCAATGGGCTATAAGTAGTAAGGAAATTTAATTTTTCTTTTGCCTTTGTTTCCACATCACTTATGGACATGAATTCCAAATATCACTATCAAAATTTATATAAAAAGATTTTTGTGACTGGTATAAAGCAAGATTGAAATTATTCTTCTTTGGATGCCTGGGTGGCTCAGTTGGTTAGGCATCTGGCTTCAGCTCAGGTCATGATCCCAGGGTCCTAGGATCAAGTCCTGCATCAGGCTCCTTGCTCGGCAGGAAGCCTGCTTCTCCCTCTGCTGCTGCTCCCCCTGCTTGTGCTCTCTCTCTCTGACAAATAAAGAAAATCTTTAAAAAATCTATTTTTCTTTGATATAATGAGTGATATTTGAAATATATGATTGCTAGGAAAACTACATGGGCACCAGTGAAGAAAGCTTAACAATTTAGCAAGCTCAGCAACCTAGACTTTTAGAACACTTGAAAGTCCTATGGGCCAAGGATCTCTACTGCAAAGAATACACTCAGTCAGTTAAGGATTCGACTTCCGCTCAGGTCATGATCTCAGGGTCCTGGGATGGAGCCCACAGCCCTGCTTGTCCCTCTGCCCCTCCCCCTGCTCCTGCTTGTGCACTCTCTCTCTCTCTCCCCCTCTCTAATAAATAAATAAAATTTTTTAAAAAAGAGAATACATTGTTGTCTGACATAACCATTCCTGCTATCAGACTACTGCTACTGTTTATCTTTAGTGAACCAGGTCTCTCATCATAAGGCCTGTGACAAACCTCTTCATGGAGGACCCTGCTACCTGACTTGACAGCACACCATTCTGCTAACACACACACACACACACAGACACACACAGACACACACACAGACACACACACAGACACACACACACACACAGACACACACACACAGACACACACACACACACACACACACACGCCCAAAATGGAGTCCTTTATGCTGGGCCAAGTCACCAAACTGGGGCTTAATTTCCAACTAACTGCAGTTTCAACCTCCCCCAGAAATGTGGTTTTAAACGGTCAGTTTGGAATTTACTGGTTAGTACCAATGAAAGGAAGATGAGATAATCAACCTAATAAGACACCCCCTCCCCACCCAAAAGGTGACCTTACCCAAAAGAGCCCTTTGTAGTGTTTATAACCCCCTCGTACTGCTTTTAAAAACCTTTCCCTTTCTGTACCCTCTAGAGCATCTTTTTACTTGCTAGATGGCATGCTGCCTAAATCAGGAATCAATTAATAAAGCCAATTAGAACTTTAAAATTTACTTGGTTGTTTTGTCCTTTAACAATTCCTATCATCAGAAGTTGTTACCATCTACCCTTAGTAAGCTAAGGTATCACCTCCCAGAGCTACTGAGATTAAATCAGGTATAAATGATAACAAGCACTTGGCACAGTTCCTGATCTACTCCAAGTAACATTATAAACAATCATTATTATTTTCAAGACACTACATTTGTTAAATTAACAATTCCATTTAGAAGTTTTAAGTTTTGAGGACACCTGGGTGGCTGAGTCAGCTGAGTGACTCTTGATTTTGGTTCAGGTCATGATCTCTGGGTAGTGAGATCCAGCCTTACACTGGGCTCCCCACTCAGCATTGTCTGCTTGTCCCTTACCCTCTGCTCTTCCCCCTCCCCCCTGCTTGCACGTGTGCTCTCTATCAAATAAATGAATGAATAAGTTTTAAGTTTTTATTAGATTAACCTAAACTAAAAAGATTCACACCAATTCTAAGACACTGATTGAACTACAAAAAATTTTTAGATTAAAACTAACAATAATTCTTTTATTACCAAAATAGCTATAAATGTTTGCTACCTGTGTCCTGTTTTAGAGCAGTCATTTTTTTGAAATCAGGCACAAATCAAGCAAAGATTTAGTAATAAATTACTGTAACTAAAGATGAGTTGTTAATAAAAGAAAACCTGAAAATATTCTGTACTAGTTTAGCAAAGCAGTGCCACTTTGATATACAGTATTATTTTTTTAAATAATGCATGTTTGTGTAAAATTAACAGACCTATTAATTTGTTTAAATAAATTCAAATAAGGGCACCTGGGTGGCTGAGTCGGTTAAGCGTCTGCCTTTGGCCCAGGTCATGATCCCAGGGTCCTAGGATGGAGCCTTGCATAGGGCTCCCTGCTCAGTAGGGAGCCTGCTTCTCCCTCTCCCTCTGCCACTACCCCTGCTTATGCTCTCTTGCACTCTCTCTGTCCAATAAATAAAATCTTTAAAAACAAACTTTTTTAAGTAAAAAAAAAAAATTTCAAATAGAATCTAAAACAACCAGAGGAATTCTTAATCTCAGGAAACAAACTGAGGGTTGCTGGAGTGGTGGGGGGTGGGAGGGATGGGGTGGCTGGGTGATAGACATTGGGTAGGGTATGTGCTATGGTGAGCACTGTGAATTGTGCAAGACTGTTGAATCACAGATCTGTACTTCTGAAACAAATAATGCAAGATATGTTAAGAAAAAAGAAAAAGAAGAAGATAGCAGGAGGGGAAGAATGAAGGGGAGTAAGTCGGAGGGGGAGACGAACCATAAGAGACGATGGACTCTGAAAAACAAACTGAGGGTTCTAGAGGGGAGGGGGGGTGGGTGGATGGGTTAGCCTGGTGATGGATATTAAGGAGGGCACGTTCTGCGTGGAGCACTGGGTGTTATGCACAAACAATGAATCATGGAACACTGCATCAAGAACTAATGATGTAATGTATGGTGATTAACATAACAATAAAAATTTAAAAAAAATAATCTAAAACAACCAGAAGTGTAAAATACGATCTAGACTTACATCATTTCGTAAACATAACACAACAAAATATATATACACAAGAGCACAAAAGGCCACACAAATACAAAGACACACACACAAACTTCATAGTGGTTAGCTTAAGAAAGAAAATAGGCTACTTACTATTCAACTGATCATTTTAAAAGCCTTACCATTAAAAAAAAAAATCACTATAAAATTTATCCAAATCCAGTCAGTAAAACTGTAGACTGATAATCCTGAACAAAGATATTAAAAAACCCACTGACTTCCTTAAGAAAATTTAGCTAAACCTGAAACCACAGACCTAAGTCTATGATGTTTAAATAAATATTGTCTCCCATCCAAGTACTAACCAGGCCAGACCCTGCTTAGCTTCACGTGAATAGACAATCTGATTTCAATCACAAAACTAATATAATCAGTAAGAAAATGAGACATGAAACCATTACTTTTTACATTGACTTTTCAGAATTACATTCCATCTTTTAAAAATATTCACCTAGGGGCACCTGGCTGGTTCAATCAGTTAAGCTTCTGACTTCGGCTCAGGTCATGATCCCAGGGTCCTGGGATCGAGTCCTGCATAGGGCTCCTTGCTCAGCAGGGAGCCTGCTTCTCCCTCTGCCTGCCGCTCCCCCTGCTTGTGCTCTCTCTCTCTGACAAATTAGTCTTAAAAAAAAAAAAAAATCTCAGGATCCTGGGATCCGCCCTGTTAGGGCTTCCCTGCTTAGCAGGGAGTCTGCTTCTCTCTCTCCCTCTGTCCCTCTGCCTACCCCTGCTCCAGCGCTCTTGCATACTTTCTCAAATAAAATCTTTTCAAAAATAAATAAATAATAAAAATATTCAACTAAAGAGGATTTTGTTTTAATTGAAGTATAACTGACATAAACTGCGTATTAGTTTCAAGTGTACATGATTCAATATTTGTAAATATTGTGAAATGATGACCACAGTTAACATCTATCACCATACATAGTTATAAATTTTTTCTTGTGATGAGAACTTTCAAGACCCACTGTTGTAGCAACTTTCAAATATGCAATACAGTGTTAGTAACTGTAATCATTATGGTATACCTTAAAAAGATGCCTTAATTTTATTTTTTTAAGATTTTATTTATTTATTCATTCGAGACAGAGAGATACAGAGAGAGAGAGAGAGAATGAGCAGGGAGAGAGGCAGAGGGAGGGGGGAGGACACAGGGCTGGATCCCAGGACCCCGGGATCATGACCCGAGCTGAAGGCAGACGCCCAACCATCTGAGCCACGCAGGCACCCCAAGATGCCTTAATTTTAAAACATTTTTGCTTATGTTGATGAATATCCAGGCAATGAAATATTCTTTGAAGAAAAATCTAAAAGCTCTGGCAAGAGCTAGTAATACTTCAACTACAAAATAGTATATCTATGTTCAAAAAGCCCAGCTGAACTTTGTTGATCATATATATTTAAGAATGTATATCAAGATTCTAATTCCTACTCTCAATTAATCAAAAATCTAGCGACTGCCTTTGGCTCGGGTCATGATCCTGGAGTCCCGGGATCGAGTCCCACATCGGGCTCCCTGCTCGGCAGGGACTCTGCTTCTCCCTCTGACCCTCTTCCCTCTCGTGCTCTCTATCTCTCATTCTCTCTCTCTAAAAAAAAAAAAAAAAAAAATCTATTGAGGGTCACCTAGGTGGTGCAGTCGGTTGGGCATCTGACTCGTTGATTTCTGCTCGGGTGGTGGACTTGGGGTTGTGAAATCCAGCCTTGCCTCGGGCTCACGCTCAGCAGAGTCAGCTTGAGATTCTCTCTCCCTCTGCCTGCCCTCCTGCTTGTGCTCTCTCTAAAATAAATAAATCTTTTTTTAAAATCATTTTAAACATCTACTATGTCAGGACACCTGGCTGACTCAGTTGGTAGAGCATACAACTCCTGATCTTGGGGTTGTAAGTTCAAGTCCCATATTCAGTACAGAGATTACTTTAAAAAACTAAAATCTTAGGGCGCCTGGGTGGCTCAGTTGGTTAAGCGACTGCCTTCGGCTCAGGTCATGATCCCGGAGTCCCGGAATCGAGTCCCGCATCGGGCTCCCTGCTCGGCAAGGAGTCTGCTTCTCCCTCTGACCCTCTTCCCTCTCGTGCTCTCTATCTCTCATTCTCTCTCTCTCGAATAAATAAATAAAATCTTAAAAAAAAAAAACAAAACTAAAATCTTAAAAAAAAAAGGAAGGAAGGAAGAAACATCTACTATGTCTTATGCACAATGCTGGACTCAGTAGCTGGCTTTAAAGACTTTTATTGGAGAAACATAGACAAACACAATAATATCAATGTCACTACTTTGAATGCTACTAGTAATTTATATGATAACAGTATATTTAAGGTGCTTTTCTATTTATGGAAAAACAACTGTATTGGGGAGTGGGAAGTGTGGTAGGATATGGATGGACTGTCAAGAAAAACTTCCTTAACAATTTTGCCTGGACTGTTTTCACTGAGCAGTCAATGCTGCAAGATTAAGAAGAAAATTTAAAAATGTTTAGCATATTACTTTGATTCATTCACATTTGGTGCCTATTAATATGATATAGTCTTGGCAAACATGCTTATAATTTGTTTTAAAATTAGGTGTAGTACCACAAAACCAGTAGTCTAAATTTTAGTTGAAAAGTCATGAATTCTTTCCCCAAAAATGCTTATTTTTCCACCATTGCTTACTTTGCCTCCTCCCAACTCCCTCCCAGTAAATTAAATAAAAATTTAACAATATCTACAACATTCCAAAATACCTTAAACCCTACCACGGTCCATTTTTTAAAAAAGATTTTATTTATTTTAGAAAAAGAGAGAACACAAGCTTGGGGGGAGGGTAGCAGGAAGTCTGACATGGGGCTGGATCCCAGGACCCTAGAATCATGACCTGAGCTGAAAGCAGATGCCTAACCAATTGAGCCACCCGGGCACCCCTAGATTCCATTTTTTAACTGATTTTATTTCTAAAATAAATAGAACTGAACAAATTTAAGTAAAATCATGTGGTTTGCTTAATGTGGACTAAAGAGCAGAACATGTAATTCTCAACTTAGAAGCCAGGGTATATTCTGTATATCAAGCACTCTGCCATTCCAAAATCTGTCATATAATAGCTACACAACTATTTATTACAGAAAAAAATTACTACTGGCATTTACTTAAATTTACAATATATGTTTATCTTTTCCATTCTTTTTTTGATGAAAAATTTTGGAGTCCTAGTAAAACCCAAATCACAAAAAAATCTGTCTGACAGGGTGCCTGGGTGGCTCAGTCGTTGGGCGTCTGCCTTCGACTCAGGTCATGGTCCCAGGGTCCTGGGATCGAGCCCCGCATCGGGCTCCCTGCTCCACGGGAAGCCTGCTTCTCCCTCTGCCACTCCCCCTGCTTGTGTTCCCTCTCTCGCTGTGTCTTTCTGTCAAATGGATAAATAAAAATAAATATCTTAAAAATAAAAATCTGACAAAATTCCAATTACACATTTTAGTAAATGTTACTTTAAGATAAAGTCTACAATACTATTATTCAGTATTTGGAAGAAGCAGAATGTGTCATTAAACTCTAAGTCATCATTTTTCAGTAATCTATGACATCACTGCCCATGATAGTTACATTTAAAACCCTAGTTATTGGGGCGCCTGGGTGGCTCAGTCGTTAAGCGTCTGCCTTCGGCTCGGGTCATGATTCCAGGGTCCTGGGATCGAGCCCCACATCGGGCTCCCTGCTCAGTGGGGAGCCTGCTTCTCCCTCTCCCACTCCCCTGCTTGTGTTCCCTCTCTCGCTGTGTCTCTCTCTGTAAAATAAATAAATAAAATCTTTTAAAAAATAAAACCCTAGTTATTTCATAAGGAAAACAAAAATCTAAAATGCCATCCTGCTTAAGGAAATGCTGCTATGAAATATTTTTAAATGTTTATACTATTCCATAATGAAATGAGCCCACAGATATTAATTGAGTATCTGTTCTCTACTAAGGACTGTGTAACGCTGTGGAAACACAAAGGTGAAGAAGAAACAGTTGCTGCTCTCAAAGAACTTCAGTCTAGTGGGAAACAGGGACAAGGAAATAAGCAATCACAATGAAGCATAAGTACTAGAAAAGTTAAGAGTTAAGACCAGAGGATTCTAAAACACGTTAAGATTAGTATTATAGTCTAAGCTTGTAAATTCATATAATGCTCCTTACAGAAAGTGATGTTTAAAGTGCTACCTGACTTCAATAGGCAAAGGATGCTGAGGTAGGGTCAAGGCAGGGAGGACAGAGGGGAAAGAAGAAACAGTCTAGGCAGGCAGAACCTTAATTGTGGGGGGGGGGGAGAAAGGGAGGGAGAAAGGGGTGGGGAGAGACAGAGGGAGAGAGGGACAGAGTCGGGGTGGGGGGGACGCATGAGCAGTCAGGGAATTCAAGTGGTTTAGAATCACTAACATATAGTTCGTGTATGGCTGGAGATTGGGCCAGAGTGGAAATGAGAGGATGAATGCCAAGGAATGAAAATATTCGAGCAGGGGGACTCCTGGGTGGCTCAGTCGGTTAAGCAGCTACCTTCAGCCTGGGTCATGATCCTGGGATCCTGGGATAGAGTCCCACATCAGGCTCCCTGCTCGGCAGGGAGCCTGTTTCTCCCTCTCTCTCCCTCTGCTTGTGCTCTGTCAAATAAAATCTTTAAAAAAAAAAAAAAAAGATTCAAGCAGGAAATATGAAGGACTCTGTGTCATGCTGAGAAGTATGGACTTTATCCTATAAGCAACATGGAGAACACATTAAGACTGATGACATGGAGACCAGTTAGAAGGCAGGATGATATTAACTACAGCTGCAGTAAGGATGGAAACTAACTGAATGAGAGTTAGGAAAATGAATACTAGGATTGAAAGACTAATCGATAAGAGGCCTAGGAGAGGAAGGAGACAAGAATGATGCATAGGTTTCTGTCTAGGTAATGGGCAAGTTACTGGTAACAGTAAGGCAGAAAAAGAATGGAGTGGTAGAGGAGATGATGATCATCAAATTGTTTCACATATCCTGTGATTGAGAGGCCTGTGGAAAATCCAAGTAGGGACATCCTGACAAGATCTAAGGGTCTAGAATAGTCTAGAATTCCAGAAAAGGATGCAGAATCACATCTTAATAGAAAGTAGGTCCTAAAGTCAGTGTGTTAGGCAAAAACTACAAAGAGTATGGGGTGCCTGGGTGGCTCAGTCGGTTAAGCATCTGCCTTTGGCTCAGGTCATGATCCCAGGGTCCGGGATTGAACCCCAGGCAGGCTCCCTGCTCAGTGGGGAGCCTGCTTCTCCCTCTCCCTCTGCCTGCCGCTCCCCCTGCTTATGCTCTCTCTCTGTGTCAAATAAATAAAATCTTTAAAAAAAAAACTACAAAGAATAAAAATTATCTTTGGAAATCCTTTAGGAAGCCCCCACCAGTAAAGATATACCATCTTTTTTATTTCAAGTTTTTATTTAAATTCTAGTTAATTAACATATATGATAAAATTGTTTTCAGGTGTGGAATTGAGTGATTCATCACTTACATATAACACCCAGTGCTCATCATAAAGGATATACCATCTCTTCATAAGCCAGTCCTCTAGCACTGGAATAATTATGGTTTCTTGATTGAGTACTAAATAATAACTAAGTAGAATAATGAGAGAATTAAGTTGCATTTTTAAATGTTTTTAAAACATTTTCAGGATGCCTGGGTGGCTCAGTTGGTTAAGAATCTGCCTTCAGCTCAGGTCATGATCCCACAGTCCTGGGATGGAGTCCTGCATTGGGCTCCCTGCTCAGCGGGGAGCCTGCTTCTCCCTCTCCCACTCCCCCTGCTTATGCCTGTGCTCTCTCTCTCCCTGTCAAATAAATGAATCTAAAAAAAAAAGGGGGGGAACTTCAAAAAAATATATATGATACAAATGAACTGCATTCAGGCTTTAGTGCAAATAGATGGTAACTGAACTCATGGTAGATAATGAGATACAAGGAGATATTAGTTTTCTACTGCCAAATTACCACAAAGTTGGTGGATTAAAACATAAATTTATTCTCTTACAGTTCTGGAGGTCAGAAGTCCAAAACGAATCTCACAGATGAAGAATGTGTCAATCAAGACTGGTTCCTTCTGGAGACTCCAAAGAGAATCTGTTCCTTGTTTTTTTTAGCTTTTAGAGGCTAATGGCATTCCTTAGCGTATAGTCACATCACTCCAGTTTCTGCTTCCATGTCACATTTCCTTCTCCTCAGACTCATTCTGAGTCCTTCTTAAGAGAACCATTGTGATTACACTGGGCCCACCAGGATTATCTCCCATTTGAAGATCCTCAACTTAATCCTATCCGCAAAGTCCCTTTTGCCATCTAAGGCAATGTTCACAGGTTCTGAGGATTAGGAGATGGATATATTTGGGAAGAAGGGACAACTATTCAGCCTACCACAGAGAGCATGCAAAGAATAAAGGTATTAGTAATTCTCCAGTTCTTAAACTGGATGGTGGGCCCACATGAATTCACTGTGCCACATTATGCTTCCTAAAATATATATGTTACATATATTCAAGTGTATATAAAATATTATATAGTATAAAACATTTTTAAAAGAATAAAGAGCTATTAAATCAAATGAGAAATATTGACAGCTCAAGGAATGGGCAAAACATTATGGGACATTCAAAGGTAACTGAGGAGGAGGAAAGCCAAAGTCTAAGTTAAAGGAAGAATCTTTCAATAATCAGAAAGTCATCTGATTGCAAAGGTCACGTAAGATAAGGACTGAGAAGAGCTTATTAATTTAGCAACAGGGTCACTGTTGACCTTGATGAAAGCTATTTCAGTGGAATGGTGGATGCCAAAAATAGACTGCGTTGAGCTGAAGAGTGCATGGGAGGTCACAATCTGGAAAAAGCCAGGTGCAGATAATTCTTTTATATACTCATGAATAAAATACTGTAAATAAACAAACAAAATCCAGGTTGCTCTCATAATCCAGGAATAAGAACTAGAATCTAGGTAAGATTTATGAAAGGAAAAAAAGGAAGGTGAGGAAGGAAGAAAGGAACAAAAAGGAAAAGAAAAAAAGCCACAAAAGAATAATAATGATGATGTTGATGATAATGTTATTGTTATAATTTCAGGCACTTAGCATACACCAGGCACTGCCCTAAACTCTTTATATACTTTATGAAAGAGAGATTATGATGTCCATTTTAGAAAACAGAAAACAGGCACAAGGTAGGCAAAGAGCTAGAAAGTGGCATTAAGTAGGACTCAAATGTAGGTGGAGCGGACTCCAAAACATGCGCTCCTAACTGCTATGTTAGACTGAAATGTTTGACTGGACTGATAAATGAAATAAAGTAGAATAGTTCAAGTCTGAGACTAAGAATATAGCCTGGCAGCATGGTTAATATCAGGAATTAATGTGTCTATCTCTGGAAAGCAGTTTTTCCTGCAGTTTGGGTCAAGGGACACTAGTAAGAGTTTATTAAGGGGACTGGCCAAATTAACAGTTTGAATTTGAAGTCAAAAGATAAATTTGAGACCAAAATAAAAACATGAGCCCTAATGAGGAGTCACTTACAAGCAGTAACTAAGATGTACTTAAACCATGAACTTCATCAGCAACAGAATAACCATGTTTTAAGTCTCAAGGGACGAGGAAACTAGAATTTGTAAAATAACCTCAGATGCATGTTATATCCATTCCAGAACCAACTATGCACTAAAGTGGTAAGCTAAAACACATTAATAAGATGGAAGACAAAGCTACCACCATATTAACAATCAGAGATGACAGTGGTACAGGAGCAAGAGCTTAAAATACAGCTGTAGGAAAAAATTCTTAACTATCTTTGAATCATTCAGGCAGTATCAGTGAAAATATATGCTCAACCCAGAGAATGAGATCATGTAACTTTCCTGCCACTAGCCTTATCAGTTGACATTCTCAAATTCAAAAGAAAATCTGTAAATTGATCTTTGACTGTCAATCTTGGATGTCAACTACCTAGTACATAGTACAGCAGTATTCTGCCATCATGAATTCCTTAAACATGGTATTTTACAGAAGAAACCATCTCTTTCCTAGAGAACTTCTATTACTATTTAGTTAAGTGAGCTGTAAGACTTCAGTTTCCCAAACCTTTGTCATGTCCTTCAGAATAAAGCAAATTCCAATAATGTGAATTATTTACAATCCTAGGAATAAACTATAATTGTCAATAAATCATCTAAAATGAGATATTCATTTTCATGATATAAAATAACATAAAGCAATTACCTCAGTGCTTAAGTGCTCAATAAATAATAGCTACTAGAATTCTTATTATTAGCACTCTCCGCCAAAAAATCGGGTAGAGACCCTTGAGTTATAAGGAAACCTGTAACAAACCCCTTCAGTGCTCATGTCACACCCCCTTGGCCCATTTGTCATTTGCCACAGCTACAGAAGAAACTCAGACTCAGATTATCCACCAACCTTCCATGTCGAGTGAACCCATAAGCCTCAGGTCTTCAGGAGCACAAGTATAGCTCAAAGTACAGAAGAGTTAATACCTTCAACCACAGGTGCATGAAAACCAGTGGGTAACGTTCAAGCCTTCTTTCTACCTTTCAAATGGACAATACTGAGGGGCATTCTGTATGCTTCTCAGGAAGTTCCAGGGGGAACTGAGCCTCTATTACAACAGCAACAATCTCAGTATCATGCTTTTTTCTTCCTTCCCTGTCTCCCAAACTCCTCACTCTAGTTCCTAGGTCAACTCAAATAAATCACCTACACCCATACCCCTGCCTCAGACTCTACTTTAAGAAATGCCAGTCTAAGACAAAGCCCATCCACAAGACCCAGGAAATGACCATCTAGCCTGTGCTTGAATACTTCTATGCTACACATTCATCCTCAAAGCAAATGTTCCAAAAAACATCAAGGCAGATGTTCCTAGTAAAAGCCGATAGAAATGCAGTCTTTTGAGAGTAGAAAAAAAATATAAGTATTTGCTGAATGAGTGAATAAACTTTAGCAAACAAAATCCCAGAGTTCATTAAGAAAAAAGGTAAAGAGGGCACCTGGGTAGCTCAGTCAGTTAAGTGTCTGACCTCGGCTCAGATCCCATGGTCCAGGGATTGAGCCCCGTGTCAGGCTCCACACTCAGCAGGGAGTCTGCTTCTCCCTCTACGCTGCCCTGTGCTCTCTCTCTCATATAAATAAAAATTATTAAAAAAAAAAAAGGTAAGAAGTCAGCCCACATAATATATACACACATAATTTGTTCCCTAAAGATCCCTAACAATATCTCAATATAAAATATTCCTGTTCTTAATTTTTGTTCAGGGGGCATACCTTTCACTACACCTAATTTCCAGAGTTCTTATATATACATATGACATAAGTAGAATTATGAACAATGACATAATTATTACAGTAAACCCTTAGTCTGTTTAATCTATTCCCCAAGATTTTTAGTTTTTTTTTAAAGATTTTATTTATTTGAGAGAGAAAGCACAAAAGGGAGGGGCAGAGGGAGACAGAGAAGCAGATTTCCCACTGAGCAGGAAGCTGGACACAATGTGGAGCTCTGATCCCATCACCCTGGGATAATGACCTGAGCTGAAGGCAGACGCCTAACCAACTGAGCCACTAAGGTGCCTCTCCCCAAGATTTTTTAAAACTTGGTACCAAAGAAAAGTATTTTTAGTCCCTCCCTGGTAACAAAGATATGAGATACAAGCCTAAAAAACTTTCATCAGCTATGATATCTGCCACATAGGAAAAAAACAATCTGAAGTAGTAGCTGTCACTCAGAGAATGACAGAGACAAATAAGAAAGAGCCTGGTAGCTGTCTAGCTCTGGTCCTTGAGACCAGTTAGCTGTACCCTTGCCCTTTCCATTGCTTGGTAATATAAACCAATTCCCTCGTCTTGCATAAGCTGGTCATTTGAGTTTCTAGGTTTCTGTCACTTGTAACTGAGAAAGGTCTAACACAAGAGCTGGTATAAATAAAACATCATATAAGATCTAGTAGTCTCTATAGAAGAGCTACAAAGCATTGGATCCATGAATCCCTTAAAAAGAGAACTCTGGGGCGCCTGGGTGGCTCAGTTGGTTAAGCGACTGCCTTCAGCTCGGGTCATGATCCTTGAGTCCCGGGATCGAGTCCCACATTGGGCTCCCTGCTCAGCAGGGAGTCTGCTTCTCCCTCTGACCCTCTTCCCTCTCGTGCTATCTCTCATTCTCTCTCTCTCAAATAAATAAAATCTTAAAAAAAAAGAGAACTCTGATTTTATATATATAAGTCATACATTAAAGTTAATAAAACTGTCATCACTCAAAATAAATCTGACTACCATATCCTCCAAAGAAGTTAAGATTTACTGGTTGATGGTCTAAACCAGTGACTTAATGTATATCTTTGCGTATTTATAAACTTCCATCTTTTATTAAATACCACAGTTTTCAACTAAGGGCACATGTATTTTGAAACCCTTTCTCTGTCTCATTTCTAAGATTCTGGTATGTTAATTCATCCCTTCCTTCTACAACAGCTGAGAATCAGTGGTTTAGAATCTACATGAAGAACTTTTTTAAGAGGTGCCTGGGTGGCTCAGTTGGTTAAGCAACTGCCTTCAGCTCAGGTCATGATCCCAGGGTCCTGGGATTGAGCCCCACATCGGGCTCCCTGCTCAGCAGGAGCCTGCTTCTCCCACTCCCTCTACCTGCCACTCCGCCTGCTTGTGCTCTCTCTCTCTCTCTCTCTGTCAAATAAATAAATCCTAAAAAAAAAGAACTTTTTTGAATCATTTTTACATCTTTTAAATTTATTCAGATGTGCTAAAATACAAGAAATATTAGAATTTAGCTTTAAAAAAATTCATCCTAAAATGTCTGGTCCTGGTAAGGTGTAGTAAGCACACTCTACTCTGTCTCTCTCACTGACTGGCAACCATAAACTCAGGACAGAATACCCAGAACAGCTTTCTGAAGACTAAAAAGCAAACTGCAGGCAGATCAGGGAAGATCACCAGAATTTGAAGTACCACTCAACCAAAAGTGAGTTTACCATACTTTCCCTCCAGGATCACTTAGTGCAGCTAGAAATTAATGAACTTAATGCAGCTGGAAACCCAGGAGTGAGCACTTCTCCAGAAGAATCACTCTGACCCAAGGAGCTAGAAGGAGAACTAATGGAAATGAACAAGTGTGAAAATTGCCATGTTTTTCTTCTTTTTTCTCTTCTCTCATGCACCGCATGCACAAGCCACAGGCAATCCTGTGGCCACATGGAAACCTGCAAGAGCCAACATCTGAGGGAAAGAAACCTTCTTCCCCATTTACTAAAGCTGTGATTCTAAGAAGGTAGGACCAACATATACTGCTTTTTTTATTTTGTTTTGCTTTTTCTCTCCATCCCTTAGCCCCTGACTACGGAGCAGAGTAACAAGAGCCACAAATTTGTGGATGGAAACTGAAAAGGGAAAGCCAGGGAACTGGGTTTTTAGAATATAATGCAAATAAACTCAAAATGAGTTAACAAAAAAATGAGAGGAAAATCTCCAAATACTTGGAAATTAAACAAAACTTCTCTAAATAATTCATGCATCAAAGAGGAAGTCTCAAGAGAAATAAGAAAATATTTTAAACTAAATGAAAATAAAATACAACATATCAAAACTGTGGCATGAAACCAAAGCAATTCAAAAGAATACAGAAGATGAGGAAATACTTCCTAGCTCATTTTATGAGTCCAACATTACCCTAATACCAAATCTAAACAGTTCAAGGAAGAAAGAAAGAAAGAAAGAAAGAAAGAAAGAAAGAAAGAAAGAAAGAAAGAAAGAAAGAAAGAAAGAGAAAGAAAGAAAGAAAGAAAGAAAGAAAGAAAGAAAGAAAGAAAGAAAGAAAGAGAAAGAAAGAAAGAAAGAAAGAAAGAAAGAAAACAAACTATAGGCCAATATCCTTCATAAACATAAGGTAAAAATCCTCAACAAAATATCAACAAATCAAATACAGAAATATATAAAAAGGATAACAACAGGACCAATGGGGGTTTATCCTTAGAATGCAAGGCTAGTTCACTATTTGAAAATCAAGCAATACAATGCACAATTTTAACTATCTAAAGAAGAAAACCACAGAAATCTATCAATTGATGCAGAAAAGCCATTAGGCTAAACAGAACATCCATTCATGATAAAAACTATTAGCAAACTAGGAATAGAAGGAAACTTCCTCAATCTGATAAAAGGCATTAAAAAAATAAAAAACTTGGGGTGCCTGGGTGACTCAGATGTTTAAGCGTCTGCCTTCAGCTCAGGTCATGATCCCAGGGTCTGGGATCGAGCCCCACACAGGGCTCCTGGCTCAGCAGGGAGTCTGCTTCTCCCTCTCCCTCTGCCTCTCCCACTGCTCATGCTCGCTCTCTCTCTCTGTCTCTATCTCTGTGTCTCAAATGAATAAATAAAATCTTTAAAAATAATAATAATAAAAAATAAACTTTAGTTAACATTACACTTAATGGTGAAAAACTGAATGCTAAGATTGGTAAATGAAAAGAATGTCTATTGTCCTATTTAACATCTTCTGGGAAGATAAAAAAAAACAAAAGGCAAAGAGATTGGAACAGAAGAAATAAATCATTCCTATTCACAGACCACATGATTACCTACTTTCAAAAATCCCAAAGATCTACAAAATACTTACAGGACAAGTAAATTTAGCAAGGTTATAGGATACAAAGTCATTACACAAAAATCAATCCTATTTTTTTTTTTTTAAGTAAGCTCTATGCTCATTGTGGGGCTTGAAATCACAACCTCAAGATCAACAGTTGCATGCTCTACCCACTGAGCCAGCCAGGAGCCCTAGAATCTCTTACTTCTGCATACAGCAATGTACAATTAGAAACTGAAAATTTAAAAACAATGCAATAAATAAATATTATGCGATCTACCATAGCTCCCCAAAATTAAGATGCTTAGACATAGATCTAACAAAACATCTGTAGGATCTGAACATTCAAAACTGAAAAAAAAAAATTGATGAAAGAAATCAATAAATAAATGAAACACACCATGTTTATAAGACTGGGAGACTCAACATAGTAAAAATGACAATTCTTGTCAAATTAATCTATAAATTTAAAGCAATACCAATCAAAATCCCAGCTGGATTTCTCATAGATACTGGTAAGCTGATTCTAAAATTTAGAAAGAGGGGCGCCTGGGTGGCTCAGTCGTTAAGCATCTGCCTTTGGCTCAGGTCATGATCCCAGGGTCCTGGGATTGAGCCCTGCGCGGTGCTGCCTGCTCAGCGGGAAGCCTGCTTCTCCCTCTCCCATTCCCCCTGCTTGTGTTTCCTCTCTCGCTGTGTCTCTGTCAGATAAATAAAATCTTAAAAAAAAAATTTTTTTTTGAAAAATCACAATCACTCAATTATAATACACATTTACTATGAAGCTATAGTAATCAAGACTTTGTGATACGGGCAAAGGGATTTAGATCAATAGAACAGAATGGTGAATACAAAAACAGACACAGACAAATATAACCAAATGCTTGTGGATAAAGGTGCAAAAGCAATTCAATGGAAAAAGGATAGTCTTTAAGGGTGCCTGGCTGGCTCAGTCAGTACAGCATGCAACTCTTGATCTTGGGGTTGTAAATTTGAGCCCCATGTTGGATTAGAGATTACTTAAAAATAAAAACTTAAAAAAAAAAAGGTAGTCTTTACAATACATGGTGTTGGAATAAGTGTACATTTGTATGCCAAAAAATTAACCTCAAATTAAATCTCACACTTTATACAAAAATTCACTCAAAATGGATCATAGATCTGAATGTAAAACATTACACTTCAAAACTTTGAGAATACAAAAAAATCTTCCTGACCTGGGGTTGTTACTGAACATACAGCTACTAACTCAGGAAAGGCAAGGGTAAACCCTGACACTGCTACAGCCATCTGCTCCTCCTAGGGAATCCCAAGGGGGTTTGCCAACACTATTTCCAAACAAACTTAGATAAACTCATCTCAAGAAAAGCCAGTAACTCAAAAGACAAGGGTTTGCAAAAGAGAAACAGAAGTTACTTTGGGTGCCAGCAGCCGTGGGAGGTGGCCGGCTTGAGCCTTAATAACCAACGTCTCCACTAGCAAGATGGACACCTGGAATTTTATAGAAAGAGTTCAGGGGGATATGGGCGAGAGAGTGGGCAGAGAGTGTATGATGATTATGAGTGGGGTCAGTATGTGTTCAGCCCACGATCATGGGCTAGAGAGGGGATCGGTGGGGTGTGGTCTTCTGGCATTGTGTTGCTATCCAGGGTTTTCTGATCTGGTGGTTGGAATGTTTAGGTCTTCGCAAAATTTCTCTGTCAATGCCTCAAGAAAAGTGCAGTAAGAAATAACTGTCGGGGTCTATAGCTGAGCAAGAGAGTTCACTGACAAGGTTAGACAGAGTTCTTAGGACAACAAAAGTACAGTCCATAAAAGAAAAAAACTAGTAAAGTAAACTTTATCAAAACTAATAAATTTTACTCTATAAGATATTGTTTAAAGAATGAAAAGAAAAGGTACTGATTGGAAGAAAATATTTACAAACCACATACCTATCAAAAGGCTTATATCCAGAATATTTTAAGAACTCTCAAAGCTCAACAATAAGAAAACAAACAGGGTGGCGTGGGTGGCTGAGTCTGTTAAGCATCTGCCTTTGGCTCAGGTCACGATCCCAGAGTCCTGGGATCGAGTCCCACATCAGGCTCTCTGCGCAGCAGGGAGTCTGCTTCTCCCTCTGCCTCCCTCTCCCCTTGCTTGTTCTCTGTCTCTGTCAAATGGATGGATAAAATCTTAAAAAAAAAAAAAAGAAAGAAAGAAAGAAAAAGAAAACAAAGAGCCCAGGAGTGCCTCAGTGGTACAGTCAGTTGGGCGTCTGACTCTTGGTTTCCACTCTAGTCATGGGATCGAGCCCCACAAAGGGCTCAGTACAGAGTCTCCCTCTTCCTCTGCCCCTCCCTGCAGCATGTGTGCACTCTCTAAAATAAATAAATCTTTAATAACAAAAAGGAAAAAAAACAGCCCAATTAAAAAATGGGCAAAAGATATAAACACTTCTCCAAAATTCAACATAATTAGCCATTAGGGAAATAGATATAAACCACAATGAGTTAGCTATCACAGAAATACAAAGCAACACCACTGGATACTACTTCACATTCACTAGGATGGTTATAATAAAGAAAACAGTAACAAGTGTTAGCAAGATTGTGAAGACACTGGAACCCTCATTCACTGATAGTGGGAATATAAAATGATGTAGCCACTTTGGAAAGAGTCTGGCAGTTACTCAAAAGGCCAAAGAGTTATAACATTATCCAGCAATACAACTCTTCTGTATATCTCCAAAAGAATAAAAACATATGTCTACACAAAAACTTATATATGAATGTTTCATAGGTCATTATTCATAGTAGTCAAAAGTGGAAACAACCCCAATGCCCATCAACTAATGGATAAATAAAATGTGGTATGTCCACACAATAGAATCTTATTTATCAATAAAAAATGAATAAAGTACTGATACATGCTACAACTTGGATAAACCTTGAAAACATTACGCTAAGTAAAAGAAGCCAGTCACAAAAGATCACGTGATTCCATTTGTATGAAATGTCCAGAGTTGACAAATCTACAGAGACAGAAAGTAGATTAGTGGTTGCCTATGGCTGGGGAAAGGGAGAAACAGGAAGTAACAGCCAGTGGGCACAGACTTTCTTTTCGGGGTCGTAAGAATGTTCTAAATTGACAATGAATGGTTGCACAACTCTGTGAATATACTAAAAACCATCAATTTTTACTTTTTGTGAGTGAATTTTAGGGCCTATAAGTTGTATCTCAATAAATCTATTTAAAAACCACAATGAAGGGACACCTGAGTGGCTCAGTCAGTTAAGCATCTGACTTTGGCCCAGTTCATGATCTCAGGGTCCTGGGATCAAGCCGACGGCGGGCTCTGAACTCAGTGGGGAGTCTGCTTGTCCCTCTGCTGCCCCCTCCCGGCTCGTGCTCTCTCTTTCTCTCAAATAAATAAAATCTTAAAAAAAAAATGAAATAAAAACCACAATGAAGTATCATCATACATCTGCTAAAATGGCTAAATTAAAAAATACTGACAATATCAATGTTAATGAGGATGCAGAGCAACGAAATTTTCATACATCGCTGGTGGAAAAGCAAAATTACAACCACTCTGAAAAATGTTTTAGCAGTACCTTACAAAGTTAAACATATGTTACCAAGGATCCACGAATCTCCCTCCTGGGTAGCTACTCTAGAGAAATGAAATCATGTTCACATAAACTCCTGTACACAAATGTTTATTTATAGTGGCTCTATTTATAACTGTCAAAAACAAGAAATAATCCAAATTCCTTCAAGGGGTGAATGGATTAACTGTGGAGTACATCCACACAATAAAATATGTATTACTTGGCAATAAAAATAATAAGACTATTGATAAACACAACAACTTGGATGAATCTCATTATGCTGAGTGAAAGAAACCAATCTTTACAAGACAGTATACTGTATGGTTCCATTTATATTACAGTCTCAAAATTACCAAACTATGGAGATGAAGAAAAGATTAACTTGGGGCGCCTGGGTGACTCAGTCTGTTAAGTGTCTGCCTTCCGTTCAGGTCATGATCCCAAGGTCCTGGGATGGAGTCCTACATTGGACTCCCTGCTCAGCGGACAGTCTGCTTCTCCCTCTTCCCCTCCCCCCTGCTTCTGCTCTATTTTCAAATAAATAAATAACATCTTTAAAAAAAAAAAAAGGAAAGATAACTTACTGCCAGGGATTTTAAGAGTCGAGACGGATAACATAAGGGAGTCTTTTGGGGTGATGAAGTCTTTTGGTATCCTGTACCTTGACTATTGTGGTGATTACACACATCTATACATGTATTAAATTCTAAAACCTGTTCACCAAAAGGAAAAAGTAAATTTTTCTTTGTAATTTTATTTTTATTAAGATTTTATTAATTTATTTGACAGAGAAAGCTAGAGAGCACAAGCAGTGGGAGCAGCAGAGAGAGAGGGAGAAGCAGGTTCTCCACTGAGCAAGGAGACCAATGTAGGGCTCGATCCCAGGACCCTGGGATCATGACTCGAACTGAAGACAGACACTCAAATGACTGAGACACACAGGTGCCCCTTTTTAAAATAATTTTAAAAGATAAAATTTTATTTTATTTATTTTTTTAAAGATTTTGTTTATTTATTTGTCAGAGCGAGAGTAAGAGAGAGCACAAGCAGGGGGAGCAGCAGGCAGAGGGAGGAGAAGACTCTCCACCGAGCAAAAGCCTGATGAAGGACTCAATCCCTGGACCCTGGGATCATGACCTGAGCCGAAGGCAGATGCTTAACCAACTGAGCCACGCAGGCACCCCTGAAGATAAAAATTTTAAAATTCCAACTTAGTCAACTTTTTTCTTTAATTCAATTTTAACTCACTAAGTTATCACCTCTGATAATCTTATTTAGTTAAAAATACAGTATATAGCTAAAAGAAAGATACTAGCAAAATGGAATACATCCTAAGGAGTACCAAAAGGTAGTAAAGCATCAGGACATCTGGTAATAAACTAATAAAGGCTTAAAAAAAAATTGGATATGTTAAGCCAGGGGTATAGACGTAAAGGCGAGAATGAGTAATGACAAAGGTTTTCAATTATCTGAAAGTCTGACGTGCATGGGGGTTAGAATTTTTCTGTGTAGTATTAAAGGGAAACATCATTTACCAATGAATCCAAAAGTACAAAGGGTTTTCTAGGGCTACCAGAAATTCAGCATTTATTCCTCAATTGTTAGATAATCAAGAAGCAGGAAATTCTAGAAATTTCTGCATTAAACAAAAGGTCAGGCAGGATGATCCCACAGTTTTCTTCCAACTCAAACACTGTATGACTCTATGGACTGTAACTTCTAGAGTTAACCTAGCAAAGTAGAAGGCACTGAACATCTAAAAAAGGTAACTCTTCCTGTCAAAATATCACCTTTCATTGCATAAAGGTAAATATTACAGAGCACGTTGAGTTCCAAATTTTTAAAAAGACTAAATACAAAATCTTAACAAAAGCCATATTGAGACCTATTTTATTTTCCCAAATCTGATTTGTCCTAAGGATATTAAAATTAAACTCAAATTACTAATGCCTAATTAAATCTAATTTCATTAGGCTTAAAAGACAAAAGTTATAAATATGAATTTCATGCAAATTTCTATAAGTATAGTGAAGAAATCTCCTGAAAGAGAAGTGTTCCTTCCACACAAAAAGTGGTAGTCCTCAAAAGAGCCAAAACATCTGCATTCACTTTAAAGCTCATCAAGACAGACTGACATTTTTAGGAGAAGCATATGGCTTGCTGAACAGTCATCTAGAACAGGATCTTTTGTCTAGTAAACCCTATTCAAGGACCATTTACTTATGTATGGAGTGGCTGAATAAAGGAAAGAACATATTTTCGAGTCCTAGAAAACACAAAGAAATAAACTCTTCATCTAGCTTTGTTAAGGATATAGCAAAACATATTACAAAAGCAGCCAGATCTTTATTCTCAGAGTCTGTGCTCTCAACATCTGAAACAATTCTAAGAAAACACTGAAACAAAAGAACTCTAGAAAAGCATGCAACTTTCTTAGAGAACTACATCTAGCCAAAGACCACCTCCCCAAAAAAGGCATTTCCATTTTAAAGGATAAAACACTTTCTTCTTAAAACTTTGAAGGGCAGAGTTCAACAGCTGCGCTATATTAAACCTGAGCCCTTCCAAAAGGAAGAACAAGAGTCTCTAGAGAGCAAGTAACATGGCCTGCTTTCTCCAAAATTACCAAAATGCCTGCTCTGACTCAAAGGAAAATTTCTCCGAGAAAAAGCCTCCACACAGTGCATGGGTGAAAAGCATAAAACTTATAGATTAGAGAAATATGCAAAAATGGGAGAATTTTTGTTTGTTTCTGGAAATGTCCAACCTCTCCCCCAAGGAAAAATGCATTTTGAAGTCTTTCAAGATATAGCATGGAAACTATTTTAAAACACACAAACACAAACAGTAGCTTTCACCCCTAGCTTCCCATCAGAATCACCATAGAGCTAAGACTCAACCTAAACTTACTAAATGACTATATACTGGGGCCAAGGCATCCGAAATTTTTTATGCACACAACAGGTGACTTTGACGCACAGCAAGGGTTTAAAAACCATTAAACTGGAGCAAAATCCCATAAAGGAAAAAATTAAGTCTAATGAGTAAAGGCAAAAAAAAAAGGTCACATTTGACAACTAACTAGTTCTAAAGAACCTAAGGTTGTATTCACCTATCAAAATAAGACAACAGAAAGAAAATTTGAAACAGGAATTCTAAATCGCTCTCATGCCATTACTTAAAAGACAAGACTTAGAATTCTTAGTTTGCTAAAATATCCAAATATTTTAGATGAAAGTCATTGCGAAGAATCTGGCCACTCCATAATTCAGGTACAGTAAGGTTCCACAAGGGTCTTTGGATACTGCAAACTAAAAAAAAAAAAAAAAGTTATAATAAGAGCTCACGTATTATATGCAATTATCTGTCAACCTTGAGAAAGCTCAAGGTTTTAATCACAGCCAAAATAAATTTCAGCCATCATCAGAGCTTCATTAAGCCTACTTTGTTTTACACAAAATCCTAACAGGTTTACTTGCTTCGTATTCAAACTCATGATAAATGAAAAAGGGTAGTGAAACTGCTAAAGAGAAGCAGACCAGTCAAAGAAGGACACAAAAACACTATTAAAAAGCAGACAAAAGAACTCAGAAAGTATAGCAAACACTTGATAGTTTTTAAAGGAATCAGAATACAATAACTGTTTTTCCTAATGACTGGAATAAGAAAAAAAGAAAAATATGTTACCTTGTTTAATACATACATCACATGCACAAGAAAGTATAATAATCAAGTCACATATACAAAGTTTTTCACCAAAAATAATTACCAAACCTAAGGGAAAAAAAATCCTTACTACAAAAAAATAAAACAAAAAACCCTAATTTCTCAATTGGAGACTCTCACTGTACAAAAGGCAGAGTAGAGTGAAAATAAAGAGCATCAGATAGTTTCTCAAATAAAGACATCTTGCTAAAAGAAAAAGAGAAGACACTGAGGTTTTATTTTACTATTATCAGACCTATATTTCTCACTACTAAAGTCAACATGTTCCTTTAGACTGCTAAACTGGACATTTACTAACAATGCAAATTTTAAAATCTGTTTCCTCATCTGTATGTTTCATCTGAAAAATGAGAAAAATAAGAAGACTTACCTAAGTTATGGGATTACTGTGAGAAATACAAAAGATAATGCAGGTAAAGTATTGGCACAGTGACTAATACACAGTGAGAAATAAATGTCAGCTATTAGTAATTTGTGCTCAGAACAAATACCATAAAAATTATTCACCAAGGGATTTATTTTAGAAGCTTCTCCATTTGAAATTGTCTTATTCTGTATTTACCCTATACCCAAACAGAGAACAGGTATTACAAAGCAATCAAATTGCTCCTCCTTTCTCCACTAAGCCCAATGAAACATCAACTTTTAAGAACTTCAGGTAAGGGCGCCTGGGTGGCTCAGTTGGTTAAGCGACTGCCTTCGGCTCAGGTCATGATCCTGGAGTCCTGGGATCGAGTCCCGCATCGGGCTCCCTGCTCAGCGGGGAGTCTGCTTCTCCCTCTGACCCTCTTCCCTCTCATGCTCTCTATCTCTCATTCTCTGTCTCTCAAATAAATAAATAAAATCTTTAAAAAAAAAAGTTTTCATGTTCCATGAATACCCTTTCCCAAGTAAATTCATTTCTACCTTTTTTTTAAAAATTGAATACAAGAGTCAGGACACTTGTCAAGGAAATTTATGAGTACAAAAAAATCTGTAAGACAACTTCAATCCAGAAGTATAACACAGTTTTAGGTCAATATCCTAAACTCAGACCACCTCAAGTAATTAGAAAAGAGTATGTGTTATAGATATCTTATATTCACATTTATGTAGGTTAGTGCTTCCTTGGCTTTCATTGATGAGGCTACTAATAGAAATACTACCTATGGCTTCCTGCTTTTTCTCACAATCACACATCTCTAAATATGTATTTACTCACCTATGTGATAAACATTTACCTATTATTTGTGTGCCAGTACATGGGTGACAGGAAGTATACAAAAATAAGTAAAACTTTTGTCCAGCCCTCCAAAAAAGCCTGTGGCCTCACTACTGATATACCAGTCCACATCCTAAAAACTGCTTATTTACAAGTGTGTGTATATGTATGTGTGTAAAAAAGGGTCAGTATAGATTGTTATGTTGAGGAAACCAACAATCCAAACATCTTTGTAACTTACAACAAAGATTTATTTCTTAGTCACTTATTATTTTATGTAACCTGTAAGAATCAGCTTCTAGCTTTGCTTCATGTGATCTTCATTCCAGGATCTAAGCTAAAAGAAAAAAATCCCACGTAAAATGTCCATCTCATAGGCAGAGGGAAAAGAGACATGGCAAAACATGAGACAGCTCTTAAAGCTTCTGCTTGACATGACATATTATTGCCAGCAACATTTCATTGGCTCAAACAAATCACTTGGCTAATGAGGCAGTGATGTATAATCCTGTCACAGGGAACAGAGGCAAATATTCTAAACAATAACAGCATCTATCACAATATCTATCATGAAGATTAAAGAAAAGAAACATATTCAGATATTCAACCAATAATAAAAGTAGTGTTTATTTAGGTAAGGTTTACTATGTGCCAGACACTATTCTAATATTTATCAGTATTAAAATATTTAATTCTAAGAAGACTTCAACAAAGATGTCTACTACTGAAGAAAACAGACCAATTATGGGTATTCCTTAATGAGGAAAATAAGCAAAACAATGAAACCTATTAGAAGACATTTTAGGGGCGACTGGGTGGCTCAGTCGGTTAAGCGTCCAACTCTTGATCTCAGCTAAGATCTTATCTCAGGGTCAAGAGTTCAAGCCCTACCTTGAGCTCCACACTGGGGTGGAGACTACCTCAAAAAAAAAAAAAAAAAGACACTTTAGAGATATTTCAAGCTCACTAAACTTGGCTTTGACATGGTTCAAAGAAAGCGAAAGGAGCTGCACTTCAGAAAGGAATTTATCCAGCTTATCTAAAGTAGAAGCCAACAACTGGTTTTAAATGTCTTAGATGTTTCTCAAATTTGGGCTAAGACAGTTTCCCAGCAAGGTGTAATATACCCAGAACTCTTGTCAACCTTAGGACTGTCAACTTTAGCACATCTTACTCACTGGAGGTTCCTGGAGACTCATAATTTCATACTGGTTTATGTAATGCTGAAAAAGGAAATAAGGCAACACAACAGAGCCAGATACAGGAGCACAAAATAAGCCTCCCAAAAAAGATCCATACACTTAGTTCCCACCACATTATTAATACCCTGTGCAGACCCTAAGGTAATGAACTGTGTTTGAGGTAAACACAAGACTCAGTTCAAAATGAGAAGTGATAGGACACCTGGGTGGTTCAGTGGTTAAGCGTCTGCTCTCGGCTCAGGTCATGATCCCAGGGTCCTGGGATGGAGCCCGGGGCTCTCTGCTCAGTGAGGAGCCTGGTTCTCCCTCTCCCTCTGCCTGCAGCTCCCCCTGCTTGTGCCCTCTCTCTCATTCTCTCTCTGACAAATAAATAAATTAAATTAAATAAAAAACAAAATGAGAAATGATGAAACAAGGCTAGATAAGTATACATGAATAGGTTAAAGAAAACAAAAACCAAAACCACTGTATCAAGCATGGAGTCTAAACTATACTGCTATTTTGAGACAGAGTACCATTTTATCTAGCTTTTAGATTAAAATCCTAAGTAGTTAAACTTACCCTGGACAATTCCACAGATAAGTCGGGCAAAGTAAGAATAAATGTAGGCCACTGATCCAGGTTCCCCCCCCCAACTCAATCCAGGTAAATGAGAAGCACGTGGAAACTAAGACACTCTAGAGCATGAGCTCAGTAACTAGATCAACTGAATCATCTACACTGTTTAAATAATTTTTCACCTTTATGTATGTTGTTGGGTTTTTTGGTTTGCTCTTGTTTTTTACTGATATACTATAGTTAATTTCATACAAGCTAACGTAACTGCATCTTTCCTTCTACGGATCTTTCTTCAATATTTGTTCACTACTCCCCTTCTTACCAACTGCCTGATTTTACTCTCCCTCATTTTATTCAAGTGATCTGAAATGTTATATTATTTACAAATGTTTTACAAGCATTACAATAAAATGAATTTTAGATTTAGATTATCCAATTAATTGGTTCTCTTTCCACCTACAAACTTTTCAGATCCTCATTACCTCCCAATCATAATGGAAAGAGAAAATTTATGGCTGAAAAGCCAATACTATGTAAAAGAGAAGGGCTATAAATTTGCCTCAAGGTGAGTTGACCATAAGCTCTTCGGGTAAAAAAAGTGTTACAGAAAACAAATAGGGGCACTTGACTGGCTTAGTAGAGCATGTGACTCTCGATCTCAGGATTGTGAGTTCAACCCCTTACTGGGTGTAGAGGTTACTTAAAAATAAAATCTTCAGGGGGTGGCAAAGTTGGTTAAGTGTCTGACTCTGCCGTTCTGGCTCAGGTCGTGATCTCAGTAGTGATGGCAGGGCAGGATCGTGGGGCCAAGCCCCCCACGGGCTCCACGCCAAGACTCTTCCTCCCTCTCACTCTGCCCCTTCCCTCTCTAAAATAAATAAATAAATCTTTTTTTTAATTAAAAAATAGTATCTTTTTCAAAAAGGCAAATAAAGGGGCACCTGGGTGGCTCAGCCGTTAGGCGTCTGCCTTCAGCTCGGGTCATGATCCCAGCGTCCTGGGATGGAGCCCGGAATCGAGCTCCCTGCTCAGTGGGAGGCCTGCTTCTCCCTCTCCCACGCCCCCTGCTTGTGTTCCTGCTCTCGCTCTCTGTCAAATAAATAAAATCTTAAAAAAAAAAAAAAGGTCAAGTAAATGTGTCGTTTGACTTGTGCTTAAAATTTGTTTTCCTTGGCAAAGTTTTTTAATGTGTGAAACAAAGGTCACCCTTTATGATGTAATGTTTTATTTTCAAATCTCTTCAAACACATTTGCAAGCAGAAACTCTTCAAATTTGCTTAAGTAGTACTAATTATCATCAGTTTCCAAAATCCAGTATCTTACTTCAACTACAACAATAGCTGACAAAATGGCTGTGCTTAAATATACAGTCATATCTTAATTAGCCATGCACCAGTGGACCCTTCAAATTTGTTTTGAGTTCTAGGGCTACTATGAATACATTACTTGGGAATGCAAAATTAATCTCCATAATGTCTAGAACAAGAACTAACCTGATCACCTCTCTTACAGCCTAAGTCAATCAGTGGGGCATTTTACTTAAAGAAGCACTTTCCGGGGCGCCTGGGTGGCTCAGTTGGTTAAGCAACTGCCTTCGGCTCAGGTCATGATTCCAGGGTCCTGGGATCGAGCCCCGCATCGGGCTCCCTGCTTCTCCCTCTCCCACTCCCCCTGCTTGTGTTCCCTCCCTCTCTGTCTCTCTCTCTCTGTCAATTAAATAAATAAAATCTTTAAAAAAAAAAAAAAAAACCCTAAGTAAAGTTTAAAAAAAAAAAAAAAGAAGCACTTTCCATTCAAGTTCCCCATATGTAAAATAGTTAACAATAAACTTGTTTACATTTCCCCAATCTTAGCATCGTTATTTTTCAAGACCCGTACATTATGTATATATCCACTATTGCCTTCGAAGCTTTTCATAAGCCACTGACCCAACCCAGAACATCCTCTTCTCCCCACCCCTCAACACCCACTATTTAAAACCTTACTAAAACTTACCTCTAAAAATCCTTTCTAATTAACTATAGTTCTAACTTTCTGCATTCCCTCTATATTTTAATAACACTAAATGAATTAGCATTTGACTAGACCAATTTTTAACCACCCCCATCTGTCCATACAGTCATTCCATGTTACTCTAAGCACTTAGTGTAGTCTCCAGAGCATGCATAAAGATATTCAATATGTGCCCTGGTTTCTAATAAAAAGCGAAAATAGCGGTAAAACATAATTATTCACAGATAAAAATACTAGTGTGTATGTTGTGTTAGTAACAAAGTCAGGAAAATTCGGAAAAACAGGGAAATCGAAAGTTAATGCAGTCGGAAAAAATCACTATCACAAAAACGCTTCAAAGCAGAACAATAACAGCAACAATTTCTGAATTACTGTGACGCTTTAATAAAATTCTGGATAGGAAACTTGCCGACATTACCACCAGCCTTTTAAAAATTACCTTCCAGTATTACTCAAAGTGATATGTTCACTAACAATGAATTCCAACCAAGCAGTCTGATGAATAAAACAATCTTTCTGTACAGAAACCCACCACTTAAAGCCGTGTTAAGGGACAGAGGGATTTAACATTCCAACAAGGACTGGGAGTGATGGACAAACAGGTGAAAAATGGAGGAGTTCGGAAAGTGGGGAGAAAAATCAGACTCCTCCCCTTCTTTGGGGGCTAGAGCTCGGCTCGCAGACCCGGAGACAACCCCACCCCACGGACCCTCTCTCACAGCAACAGTCCAAAAGCTTCCAAGAAACCATACGTCCTCCTTCCCCATCCCGGCATTCACGCCCCCACTCGCCTGGCCAGCGCCCCTGAATCGCAGCTAGTCCCAAATCCGCCTGCCCTCTCTGGAGGAAGGGGTCAGCAGAGAAAGCTTTCCCCGAGGCCTTCTCCGGGACCCAGCCAGCAGAGACCTCCGCAAAAGTGGAGAGACCCCAGAAGCTTGAAGAAGAAGCCTGACAATCCTGTTACCTGATAGGAACCCTGGAAACGGAAATGGCAGCTACAGCCACTGCTCTTTTCCCCCACAACATTTGCCTCAGCGCCTCTGACATTGAGACCGCCGCCATCTTGCTTCAGGCAAACGCCAGGACGGATCCCCGGAAGGGACAAACTTCCTTCGTTCTCAAGGCTCTGTAACCAGAGTGTAATACAGTGGGTTTTTGTTTACTTCATTTTTGTTTGGCGTTTAGAAAAGAGGTGAAAGGTTTGATTGACAGATAAGAAGGAAAATGAATGGAAGAAAATGCAGCAGAGCATTAAGAGTTAATATTACCTCCATAAATTGTAATCTTTGTTTGTTGTTAGGACTGGTTATTTCATGAAAAGACACCCCCACCCCAAAAGAAAAAAAAAACTGGAAAATTTAAACACCTGCAACTCATAATTTTTTCAAAGGACTGAGTATATTTAGGGCCGAGCCCACCGGAAGAGCCATAGGGCTCTCTGGGTTTTTTAGAACCTAAAGTAGTACTTTTCCAAAGTGTTGCCAGATTCAGTACATAAGCCCTCTGGAAAGGACTGTATTCAGTTTGATGTTCTCTAGTTGTAACGATCATATTTTCCAATTTGGACACATGGCCTGGAAAAGGGTTATTTTTTTGACATGTGGATTTCAATGAAAAACTAATGGAACACAATATTTGATATCCTTGTCTTCCCAGTAGATTCTGAACTTGCAATCATAATCTAAACACCAAGAATGTTATTAATACTTCATACATATAAAACAAAAATTGTCTTCTGAGACCAGTGTTGGAAACATCTTTGTATTGTGGGTTACTTACCTTAAAAACGATTAACTGTGAATTATTTAAAATAAAAAGGTTAGTTGGGATGCTTGGGTGGATCAGTCTGTTAAGCATCTGCCTTAGGCTCAGGTCAGATCTTAGGGTCCTGGGATCAAGCCCCACTTTGGGCTCCTTGCTCAGCCGGGAATCTACTCCTCCCTCTTCCTCTGCCTCCGACCCCAACCACTGGCACTCACGCCTGTGCTCTCTCTCTCTCTCAAATAAATAAAATATTTTTTTTAAAAAAGTTTGTTAAAAAAAATCATAAGAGAAATGTACATGTACTATATTTATTGGGAAAAAACAATCCATATATGAGTGGACTTGCATAGTTCAAACCCATGTTGTTCAAGGTTCAACAGTACTGTTTCCATTCTTATAATTTTGACATTTCAAGAATGTTACCTAAATTGACTCATGCAGTGTATGATTTTTTGAGATTGGCTTCTTACACTCAGCATAATGCCCTTGAGAACCGTTCAAGTTAACGCGTGTATCAACAGTGCATTCCTTTTTATTGCTGAGTAGCATTCCTAGTGTATTAGGATCCTCCAGAAAAGCAAAGCCAACAAGATACACGTATGGACGTACCTATTTGTTTAACCATTCACCTACTGCAAAATGTTTTGGTTGTTTCCCGTTTTTGGCTATTACAAATAAAACTGCTATGAACATTCGTGGATTTGTGTGTGTGTGTGTGTGTGTGTGTGTGTGTGTGTGTGTGTGTGTGTGTAGACATAAATTTTCATTTCTCTGGGATGTGTTCAAAAGCACAATGTGATATATGTATGTTTGTTTTTAAAGAAACTGCTTAACTATTTTTCAAAGTAGCTATACCATCTTACATTCCTACCACCAATATATGAGTTACAGTTTCTCCTTATCCTCACCAGCAGTTGCTATTTCACTATTTTTTATTTTAGCTCAATCAACATTAATAATAGATGTGTCATGATAACTCATCATGGCCTTAATTTACATTCCCCTAATGGCTAATAATATCAAATATCTTTTCATGTGCTTATTTGCCATCTGTATATTCTATGTAGTTAAATATCTCATGTCTTTTGCTCATTGTCTAATTGCATTGTTTTTTACTGTTACATTTGGAGAGGTCTTTATATATCCCAGATATGAGTCCTTTATCAGATACGTGGTTCGCAAATATTTTCTCCTATCTGTAGCTTGTCTTTTCATCCTCTTAACAGGGTCTGTTGCTCAGTAAATGTATTAAATTTTGATGACATCTAGATTGGTCATTTTTGAGTTAATAGATTGTACTTTTAGTGTCATATCCAAGTACTATTCACCAATCCTATGTCCTAAACATTTTCACCTATGTTTACTTCTAAAGTTTTTTTAGCTTTACCTTTTACAGTTAAGTCTAAGGTCTTTTTTGAGTTAAGTTTTTAGTTAATAAGGTGTGAGGTTTATATCAAGATTAAATTTTTTATCTGTGGATATCCAGTTGCCTCAGCACTCTATTTAAAAAGACTATCTTTCGGGCGCCTTGGTGGCTCAGTTGGTTAAGCGACTGACTTCGGCTCAGGTCATGATCCTGGAGTCCCGCATCAGGCTCCCTGCTCAGCAGGGAGTCTGCTTCTCCCTCGGACCCTCCCCCCTTCTCATGCTCTCTCTCTCATTCTCTCTCTCAAATAAATAAAAAATAAAAAGACTATCTTTCTTCCGTTGAATTGCTTTTGTACCTTTATCAAAAAATCAATTTGGCCATACTATTTCTGGGTTCTCTATTTCAGAGGGAATTTTAAGCCCTAGGGTAGTATTGATGTTAGGTTAAATTTTAATAAAGGTTTTTGGGTTTTTTTTAAGATTTTATTTATTTCAGGGCACCTGGATGGCTCAGTTGGTTAAGCGGCTGCCTTCAGCTCAGGTCATGATCCCAGAGCCCCAGGCTCGAGCTCCACATTGGGTTCCCTGCTCAGCGGGGAGTCTGCTTCTCCCTTTGACCCTCCCCCCTCTTGTGCTCTCTCACCCTCTCTCTCTCAAATAAATGAATAAAATCTTTTTTAAAAAAATCTTTTTTAAAAAAGGATTTTATTTATTTCAGAGAGAGAGATAGTGAGAGCACAAGCAGGGAGGAGAGAGAGAGAGGCAGGCTCCCCACCAGCAGAGAACCCGATATAGGGCTCGATCCCAGGACCCTGAGATCATGACCTGAGCCGAAGGCAGATGCTTAACGGACTGAGTCACCCAGGGGCCCCTGGTATTTTATTTTTTAAGGAGTAACTTATGATCTGTCCCACTGTTCATCAGGTCAACTTACTGGAGCCTTGTTCCTGGTCCCATCGACCAAAACTCAACCTCTCCACCTACCACCTATTCTAGTCCCTCCTTTTTGTGAATTTGGAATCCAGAGGGAAGACTTCACTGGTCTGTTTCCCTTTCTACACAGCCTTTGATCCCAAATCAGAATTTGGGTATTGCTAACAATACACTCCCGTAGAATATCTGGGTCTCTTGACCTTCTGCTGGGTTCCCTCAGCTGTCCATAGCTGAAGTCCTTGCTGACCTCACATATAGGATATAGGCCTAAGAATGGAACAGAAATAACTTGCTATGTGCATTTATTTATTTAATTTTTTTACAATTTCAGCTAACTATAGACTCTATCACTGAGCTTAATAAAATGTCTAGGTCTAAATACCAGTTTGATATTTCAATAGGAGTATTAAAATTGACTTTACTGGGGCACCTGGGTGGCTCAGTCGTTAGGCGTCTGCCTTCAGCTCAAGTCACGATCCCAGGGTCCTGGAATCGAGCTCCGCATCAGGCTCCCTGCTTAGCGGGAGGCCTCCTTCTCCCTCTCCCACTCCCCCTGCTTGTGTTCCCTCTCTCACTGTGTCTCTCTCTGTCTAATAAATAAATAAAATCTTTAATAAAATAAAATAAAATAAAATAAAATTGACTTTACTTTTTGCTTGCATTTCATGTATGGTGACCAAAATCCTTCTGAGCAGCTCATCATTGCTAACAAAAACAGCAATTTTTTTTTAAGATTTTATTATTTATTTGAGAGAGAGAGAGAGCACTCACACAAGCAGGGAGAGGGGCAGCGGGAGAGAGAGAAGCAGACCCCCCACCGAGCAGGGAGCCCAACTCAGGGCTTGATCCGACCCAGGATCATGACCTAAGCAGAAGGCAGACGCTTAACAGACTGAGTCCCCTGGCTGCCCCAACAAAACGGCAATCTAAGACACTTGTTTTACTACTAATTAGTACTCACTATCTAACTTTATCTGACTCCTCAG
The DNA here is from genome assembly GCF_009762305.2 of Zalophus californianus. Classification (NCBI taxonomy): domain Eukaryota; kingdom Metazoa; phylum Chordata; class Mammalia; order Carnivora; family Otariidae; genus Zalophus; species Zalophus californianus. Next base: position 115,251,278 of record NC_045599.1, read on the forward strand.
TAGTTTGGCATAGCTTTTAATTCATTGAGTATTTTTTTTTAATTCACTGAGTATCTTTAATCTCATTTCCCAAATGATATTCTGGGGAACACTACTTGTGAGAGACATTAACAGGTGCTCCTAAAAATTGCTTCCATATTACTAATATTCTAGACTTGGATATTCACAATATCCTTGGAGTACTTTTTTTGTCCAGTTCTATTGAGATGTAATTGACATATAACATTTTGTAAATTCAAGGTGTAAAACATGAAGATTTTATATATGCACATATTGCAAAATGAGTACCACAATAAGGTTAGTTAACACATCCATCACCTCACATGGCATGGCTACCTTTGTGTGTATGTGTGTGTGGTGAGGATTTTTAAGATGTACTCTCAGCAACTTTCAAGTATACAATGCAGCAGTATTGTTAACGATAGTCAACATGCTATAAATTAGATCCCCAGAACTTATTTATATTATAACTGGAAGTTTGTACCCTTTTACTACCTTCACCCATTCCCTCCCCCAACTTCTCCCCACTTCTAATACCCCCACCTCACCCCTGGAAACCACCTATCTATTCTGTTTCTATGAGTTCAGTTTTTTAGATTCCACATATAAGTTAATAAGGCAGTTGTCCTTTTCTGTCTGACTTATTTCATTTAGCATAATGTCCTCCGGTTTCATCCATTTTGTCACAAATGGTAGGATTTCCAACTTTTTAGTATCTGAATAATATTCTTATATATGTATGTGTGTGTGTGTATATATACCACATTTTCTTTCCTTTTTTTAAAGATTTTTTTTAAATTTATTTATTTGATAGGGAGAGACACAGCTAGAGAGGGAACACAAGCAGGGGGAGTGGGAGAGGGAGAAGCAGGCTTCCCGCTGAGCAAGGAGCCTGATGCGGGGCTCGATCCCAGGACCCCGGGATCATGACCCGAGCCGAAGGCAGCCGCTTTAATGACTGAGCCACCCAGGCGCCCCTATACCACATCTTCTTGATCTACTCATCTGTCGGTGAACCCTTAGGTTGTCCTCATGTCTTGGCTATGGGAAATAATCCTGCAGAGCACATGAGGATACAGATATCTCTCAAAAACAATGATTTCATTTACTTCAGATATATGCCCACAAGCGGAATTTCTGAATCATATGGTAACCTTGAAGGCATTCTTTTTTTTTTTTAAGTCATGATCCCCTTTATTTATTTATTTTAAAGTAAGCTCTAGGGGCCCCTGGGTGGCTGAGTCAGTTAAGCATCTGCCTTCAGCTCAGATCATGATCCCAGTGTCCTGGGATCAATCCCACAGAAGCCCACTTCTCCCTCTGCCATTGCCCCTGCTTGCGCTTTCTCTCTCTCTCTCTCTGTCTCTCTCTGTCAAATAAATAAATAAAATCTTAATAAATAAATAAATAAAAGTAAGCTCAGGGCGCCTGGGTGGCTCACTTGGTTAAGCAGCTGCCTTCGGCTCAGGTCATGATCCCAGGGTCCTGGGATCGAGCCCCGCATCGGGCTCCCTGCTCGGCGGGAAGCCTGCTTCTCCCTCTCCCACTCCCCCTGCTTGCGTTCCCTCTCTCGCTGAGTCTCTCTGTCAAATAAATAAATAAAAATCTTTTAAAATTTTTTTTAAAAAGTAAGCTCTATGCCAACTCTTGGCTTGAGCTCACAACCCTGAGTTCAAGAGTCTGTGACTTCATTTCCTACTACTGTGGCTTTACTCATTGCATCCTAGACCCACTGGATGCTTCGATATTCCTGGAACATGCCAGGCCCACTTGTGCTTGCTTTTCCCTGTGTCTGGAATACGCCTCTGTCTCTCCCTCTGTCTGTCTGTCTGTCTCTCTCTCTCACCTCCTTCAGGTCTTTGCTCACATGTTACCTTATCAGTCAGGTCCTTCCTGACTACTTAATCTAAAATTTTGGCCCTAGCCCCTATACATCTTCCTTGCTTTATTTTTCATCCTTAGCACTTTTGTAAGTTTTTGTACTTTATGAACTTTCTTTGATAAATATGAATTATAAGGGGGAAAAAATCCCCCAGTAAATAAGGCCAATCTCCCTTCAGCTATGGACAGAAACTTTTGTTTTCACAGAAATGCTTCCAGGAACAATTGTTCTAATTCTGCCATAAATATTGATCAAATTAAGTAATTTTTATTTAACTTACAAAAATTAGTAAACTGTAATTTTTTTAGATTTATTTATTTATTTATTCATGAGAGACAGAGAGAGAGAGAGGTAGAGGCAGAGGGAGAAGCAGGCTCCCTGCAGAGCAGGGAGCCCAATGCGGGGCTCAATCCCAGGACCCTGGGATCATGACCTGAGCCGAAGGCAGATGCTTAACCGACTGAGCCATCCAGGCATCCCTAAATTGTGTAATTGTTAATATTATTTCTACCTGAAGATTTGCATTGGGTTCCTACCAGGTTACCACATTCATTCTGGCTTCCAATTTACACTCCCCCCGGAAATGAACACGTGATCATCTCACCTGTGAGAATCCCTCCAATGGCTTACCATTGCCCGTAGAATAAAATCTCTTCTCCTAACCTGACAGGCTCCACATGGTTTGTGCCCCACCTTCCTCTCTAGACCACTGACTGTCTTTCTGTCCTGCCCCAACGCCTTTTGCAAACCGTTGCCTACTGAAGGGCTCTTCCTTGCCTCTTCTCTAGTCATCCTCCTTGTTCAGATCATAGCTAGAGAGTCACTCCCTGTGAAAGAAACTGTAGGTATCTTATAGACGTTTCCCACCTTCTTCATCCTTGCTGACAGAGCCTGACTCCTACTATAGAGACTAAACAATGTAGGAGAGTTGATTTCCCATCAGCTCTTGCAGCCAGCACACTGGCATGCCAAGGCCAAGGGGATCTGAAATCCCTTGTGGGAAAAAAAAGCTTCTGATAAAAGGAGGCACACAAAGAGACATGCCTCCTTTCCTGTCTTTGGATGCAATTGTATGAGGACATAAAGCCTAGAGCTGTGGCATCCTCTCAGCATGAGGGAACAAGCATCAGAACCTACCCAAGGAGAAAGGATGGAACAGGGGCACCTGGGTGGCTCAGTCGTTGAGCATTTGCTTCAGCTCAGGTCATGATCCCAGGGTCCTGGGATCGAGCCCCGCATCGGGCTCCCTGCTCAACGGGAAGCCTGCTTCTCCCTCTCCCACTCCCCCTGCTTGTGTTCCGTCTCTTGCTGTCTTTCTCTCTCTGTCAAATAAATAAATAAAATCTTTAAAAAAAGAAAAGAAAAGAAAAGAAAGGATGGAACAGCAGAGGGAGGGAAAGAGTCTAGGTTTTTTTTTTTTAAGATTTTATTTATTTATTTGAGGGAGAGAGAGAAAATGAGAGATACAGAGCACGAGAAGGAAGAGGGTCAGAGGGAGAAGCAGACTCCCGGCTGAGCAGGGAGCCCAATGCGGGACTCGATCCCAGGACTCCAGGATCATGACCTGAGCTGAAGGCAGTCGCTTAACCAACTGAGCCACCCAGGCGCCCAAGAGTCTAGGGTTTTAATGGCATTATTGAGCTTCTGAATCAACCCTGATCAAAAAGCCTCCTCTTTCTTGTTATAAGAAGGAAGTGCCTTGAACTGTTTAAGCCTCCATCTGTTAGATATCCTGCAGCCAAGAACATCTTTATTGATCGTCTTACACAAGGAATATTTCTCTGACTTCCCTGACCACATCAACTCCTCTTTTTGTAGATCCACCGAGCACCATATCTTTCTCCTTTGAAGCACCTCCCATGCTAGAGTTTTAATGCAATGTAATTGTCACTCTCTCCAGAATGTAAAGTAATTTCTCTGTGGACAGGATCATATCCATTTTTGCTGTAGCTAGCCTAGGCCCTGACACATAATAGGCCCCAACGAAAGTATAGAATGAATGAATTAGTGAGTAAATGAATGAATGAATAAATGAAGATAACTGGAACTGTAAAAATGTGGAAAATGGGGGGTGCCTTTTATTTTTGTTATTTTTGTCTAAAATTTGTACAAATTATTATTTATTTTTTAAGAATTAATTTGTTTAGGGGCGCCTGGATGGCTCAGTCGGTTAAGCGGCTGCCTTCGGCTCAGGTCATAATCCCAGGGTCCTGGGATCGAGCCCCGCATCGGGCTCCCTGCTCGGCAGGAGCCTGCTTCTCCCTCTCCCTCTGCCTTGCCTTTCTGCCTACGTGCTCTCTCTCTGTATCTCTGTGCCAAATAAATAAATAAAATCTTTTTTAAAAAAAGAATTTATTTGTTTATTTGACAGAGAGAGACATAGCGAGAGAGGGAACACAAGCAGGCTTCTCACAGAGCAAGGAGCCCGATACAGGGCTTGATCCCAGGACCCTGGGATTATGACCCCAGCTGAAGGCAGACACTCAATGACTGAGCCATCCAGGTGCCCCTGTACAAATTATTTTTAATGTGGTTGTTCTCTCACAAATCTTACTGGTTTTTAACATTTCATCTTGGATCAAATGTTGTTCCTGAAGACTTGGTTGGGATGTTGGGGGGTAGAGGCCCAGTGTTGCTGGCAGGAGACCTGAAACCATAAATCTACCTTTTACTAGACTTGCATTAAAAAAAAAGTTTAATAACCCCTTTCATTTCCTTATTTCTCACATTTCAAATACAGGATATAGGCCTGAAATGAAACAGAAAAAATTTGCTGTGTGCATTTATTTTATTTTATTTTTTACAGTGTCACCAAAACTATAGATTCAACCACTGGGATTAATAGATGCCTAGGTCTAAATACCATTTTATTATTTAAAATAGGAGTATTAAAATGTGAATCAATTTTACTTTTTCCTTGCATATCAAGCATGGTGGCCAAAAGAAACATTTAGTTTAGACTTTTTGATGGCATGACTTTTTGATGAAATTTACAGTGGATCTGAAGTTGTCTGGTTTTAATTCTTTCCCCTTGCACATAGGTCTTCAATAAAGCATCCAGAAGAAAATAAATTAAAACCAGACATTTCTATCAGAAGTTTCACATGCAATCACTACAGACATGAAAAATTCCACCACCACTTATTGGCCACAAACTAATATTTTAAATCACATCTTATTTTTCAGTGCTAATTTAATTGAAAACCTTGAATTAATACCTTATCATCTTAGAAAATTATCATGATGTCTGGCAGGGCTGCTGAGGCTTTGGCAACTCTACCTAGAGTGAAGAACTGCCACTTGAAATTACTTTTGAAAAACCAAAGGGTACAAACAATCAAAATTCCTAAGAACTCAAGGAATTTTCCCACATAAATTTGATCACATGCCCCATCACAATCTGGAATTCCAAACCTATATTCTCAAACTTAACATGTAAAAAACCAAACTATTTAAACTCTTTCCCTTTCTCTTACCCAAGCATATCTGTTCCTCCCATCCAGTATTGTCTATCTTGGCCAAATACCACCATCTTTCTTCCAATATATGATGTTATCAACTGTAAAATGCATCATTATTTTCTGTACTATTAACCTCATAAAAATGGAGCAAGTAAGCCATGAACACTACCAACTATACTGATTTCAGAGAGGCAAAGTGTGGGGAAATACACATTGTAGAAGCAAAGAAATATAGTTCTTGCCTAACCCAATATATTTTCTCCTCTGTGTTCTAGTACTAGATGCCATTATTTATTGATCCCTATAATAAAGACTTTATTTTTCAGCTTTTGTATTGCTAGGAATAGCTATGTAACAAGTTCTGGCCAATGAAATGTAAGAGAAAAGTATCGCGTGACAACTTCTGAGAAAACTTTAAACATAGACAACAGTTGCACTTCCTTTCCTCCCCCTTTCTCTTTTTCTTTTTTTTTTAAAGATTTTATTTATTTATTTGAGAGAGAGAGAATGAGAGACAGAGAGCACGAGAGGGAAGAGGGTCAGAGGGAGAAGCAGACTCCCTGCTGAGCAGGGAGCCCGATGTGGGACTCGATCCCGGGACTCCGGGATCATGACCTGAGCTGAAGGCAGTCGCTTAACCAACTGAGCCACCCAGGTGCCCCCCTTTCTCTTTTTCTATCATCCTGCTACCTAGCCATAAATGTGAAGACTCAGATCCCAAAGTCAAGATCTCTATGATGAGCAAAGAATGAAGTAGAAGGAGCCTGGATACTCCAACCATCCTTCAATTCCATAAGAACTGCCAATCATTGATTCTACCACTATTTCCCTATTCTTCACTCCCTTATTGAAGACTCTCCCCGCTTCTCCAGATTAAATTCCCTGGCCAATTATCATGATCATTTTCTCACTTACACTCACAACTCCCTTGCCCTTCTCTCAGTTTTTTTGTACTCAGCAAAACTGCCATGTAAGTTAAGTCCAACTCTCTTTCTATCCTGGACCTGCACCCAGGCAGCTGACCATGACTGGAGAGCAGCAAACCATACTGAATTGTCTCACTTGACCACAAACCTCAAACTGGTCCTTAACATTATTTGGCAATCATATTAAATGTTCCTATATTCTACATTCATACATTCTTAACCTCATTCTTTTTCTCATTTTATTAAACTACTCTTTCATAACTTCTCTCTCCTCAAATGTCTGTTAAACTCTTCTCCTATCCTTATTTTTTTAATATTCTTGTTAGTTTAAAAAATTTTTAAAGATTTTGTTTATTTATTTGACAGAGAGAGAGCATAAGCAGGGGAAGAGGCAGAGGGAGAAGCAGACTCCCCACTGAGCAAGGAGCCCCATGTGGGACTCAATCCCAGGACCCTGGGATCATGACCTGAGCCTAAGGCAGATGCTTAACCAACTGAGCCACCCAGGTGCCCCTATTTTTTAATTTTGTTAAAGACTTATTTATTTATTGGGGGGGAGGGGCAGAGGAAGAGGGAGAGAGAGAGAATCCCAAGTAGACTCTGCTCTGAGTGCAGAACCCCAAGTGGGGCTCAATCTCACGATCCTGTGATCACAACCTGAGCCAAAATCAAGAGTTGGATGCTCAACCGACTAAGCTACCCAGGTGCCCCAATTTTTAATTTTTTTTAATACTCTTTATGCCCAAAGTGAGATTTGAACTCATGAACCCAAGATCAAGAGTCCATTCTCTACCAACTGAGCCTGCCAGGCGTTCCTAGCCTCATTTCTTGCTGATGACTTTCCTTCTTCACTGAGAAAATTGAATTAATCAGAAGAATGCTTCTTTGGACACTCACCACCATATCACTTACCAGCAGCTGCACTTACATACTCTGCTTTCCCCCAGCTACCACAGATGAACGATTCATGCCCTTATGTAAAGCAAATCCCCACTTATGCACCAGGTTCCATCCCATCCAGAACCATCTACCTGAGTACACTGTTCCAGTAATTTTGCCCCTTCTCTTTTATACCACAAATATTTTGTCATTCTTGAAACATTCTACTCAGTTTATAAGTATGCTGTCACTTCTCCCATTTTATTTTATTCTTTTTAAAAGTTTATTTATTTATTTGTTTGTTTGTTTGTTTATTTAGTAATCCCTACACCCAACGTGGACCTCTTCTGACTGTGCCAGGCACTCCCATTTCTCCCGTTTAAAAAAATAAAATTTATCTTGACTCAATTTAACCCACCAACTACTGCCCCATTTCTTTGCAGCAATAATCCTCTAAAGAGATGTCTATATACACTGTCTCAAATTTTCCCATTGTCTCTTAAACCCACACAGGCATGCTTTCTCTCCCACATCTCCACTGAAACTGCTCTTTCAAGGTCACTGATGTCCTCCATGTTGCTAAAGCCAATCATCAATTCTCAGACTTCACATTATTTGACTTATCATTTGATGCAATTGATTACTCACTTAATATACTCACTTCACTTGGTTTTCAGGACACTATACTGTCCTCCTACTTCATTTGTATGTTCCTTCTCAAATTCCAGTGCTGGTTCCTCCTTCTTTCCCTAACTTATTAATGTTGGAGTGTCCCAGGACTCAACCCTTGGTCTTCTTTTCATCAACCTTAACAATCTCATTCAGTCGCATGGCTTTTTTTTTCCTTAAAGATTTATTTATTTATTTATTTATTTATTTATTTATTTATTGACAGAGAGAGGTGGGGAACACAAGCAGGGGGGAGTGGGAGAGGGAGAAGCAGGCTTCCCGCAGAGCAGGGAGCCTGACTCAGGGCTCGATCCCAGGACCCCAGGATCATGACCTGAGCCGAAAGCAGATGCTTAACGACTGAGCCACCCAAGTGCCCCCAGTCTCATGGCTTTTAAATGTCATCTATTTACCAACAGCTCCCAAACATTTATCTCCAGCTCAGTGTTTTCTCATGAATTGAAGATTTGTATTTCCACTTATTTCTTAATTTCCTCACTTGGATATTTTACAGATATCACAAACTTTTTAACATGTCCAAAACCGAGTTCCTGATCTTCCCAAAATCTGTTCAACCCACAACCTTCTCCATCTTAATTTTATCATTTCAAAACCTTTAGACTCCCCACTCTCTCTTAGGAATGCTAGCTCTGAAACACGTTGGTATGTTTCTGAAAAATGATTCCATACTACGGAGTGGCCACAAAGTCCCTATACATAAGACTCAACAACAGTCAAAGACCTAAAAACAGCTACCAGAAACTGCTTTAATGACTTTCAGCCATCAGCACTGAAAGATGTCCAGACAAACATAAGGGAAAAAACTTTTGTGCAAGATATTAGAGGAACTCATGCAGGTTACTCCTCATTACCGTGCTTCAAGAGTTTTGGCCACTTTGCATATCCCTAGTTAGATATTCTCAACATCATTGGAGTCTTCCTTAACTCCTCTCTTTTTCTCTCACCCCCATACATTCGTTTGGCTCTACCTTCAAAGTATAACTGTAGTGTGACCACTTCTTGTAACCTCTATTGCTGGCTCACAGGTCCAAGCTACATCACCTCTTGCTTAGGATGCTGCTAGCTTCTTTTAATGTGTCTCCCTTCTTTTGTCTTTGTCCCCTATGCTATATTCTCAACACAGCTGACACAATGGCACTTTTAAAATATAAGGCAATTCCTGTCACCCCTCTGCTCAAAACCCTCCAATGGGTCGTCACATTAGAAATGATCTGGCTCTATTACCTCTCTTACATTATCTGCTCTTCTTTCCTTCCTCACTGTTTTCGTCAGCATGCCAGGCGTTTCCTCACCTTAGGGTCTTTGCATTGATTGTTTCCTTCTGCCTGGAATACACTTGCCCCCAGATATCAACGTGGTTAACTCTGTCCTCTCCTAGGTCTTTGATCAAATGTCACCTTTTCAATGAAGGCTTTTCCTGACATACGTATCAGTCAATGTCCTGCCAGGAAAACAGAAACTACTATTCCAAACAGAAGAAATGTAATTCAGGGAATTGTTTACACAGGTGATGGAACTAGAGAAGAGCCAAACAAGGGAGAGCATGAGGCAACTCAGATATCAGAGTCAGCAGGAGTTGCCGTCACCCCTGGGGCTGAGCATGGCAGGAAGTAAGTGGTGTTACCACAGCTCCAAAGCTGGGGCGATCCAGTGGGATCTGAAACCACAGCAAGGGATGCTGAGCAGGGGCTGAGACCAAGGAAGGAAAAGCAGTCAGGTCGGAATGGAAATAGAATCATGGAAGATGGGAGATGACACCCCAAGCTTGAGAGGGGGGCAGATAAATACCCCAACTTGCCCTCCAGTCTGCCAGTGTCTTCCGTTAACTGAACCTATTTAAAAGGCTGAAGTCAGGAGAACCTAGATGTTGTTTGTTTGTTATGAAATGGCAGGGCAGGGAAGTCAGGGAAGGAATCTAAGAGAAGCTGGCAAAAATTCAGCCTACCATCCTACCAAAATTGCAAGATCCCAAGCCCCATATCCATCACATACTATCAGGGCCCCTTACTCAGAATTCCTAGTTGTGGGGCACCTGGGTGGCTCAGTCGTTAAGCGTCTGCCTTTGGCTCAGGTCATGATCCCAGGGTCCTGGGATCGAGCCCCGCATCAGGCTCCCTGCTTGGCAGGAAGCCTGCTTCTCCCTCTCCCACTCCCCCTGCTTGTGTTCCCTCTCTCACTGTGTCTCTCTCTGTCAAAAAATAAATTAAAATCTTTATTAAAAAAAAAGAATTCCTAGTTGTAAGCAACAAAAATCTATGGTGATTGTAGAAGAGGAGGTTTTGAAATGAAAACATATTGAGTAGCAAATAGAATCATAGGAAGTCTGAAGAACTGAGCTCAATTAAAAAGGGGCAATAACATGGGAAGCTGGAGAGGAAGCAGGACCAAAGCTGAAGGATGCCACAGAAACTCGCTGTGTTAATACAGATCCATAGCTGCTTTGTGTGTCATGAACACAAGACTCTGCTGCTGGAACCAGGACCACTCTGTCCATGAAAACTGGGTATCACAGCTGTCACTACTGCCCCCTGTCTCCATAAGAGGTTCTCTGCTGCCAGGGCCCTCCAGATCAATCGCTCCCGATCCAAAATCCAGGGCAAATGCATCTAAATGCCTGAGTCTGGGTATGCACATGTGGGCTAGGAAAGGGTATATGTTATTTTCAGGTTTCCTGGTGAGAGGTGATCTACGCCTCTCATCAATAGTCTTTAGGTGGTAATTTCCAAACATACAAAGGGGATTCACATGCCAGGCAGCCAAAAAATTACAAATGTTCATGATATATTTGTATATATCCAAAATTCTATGACTTTTTTTCTCTTCGATACCCTTTACACTACCTTATCCTTTTAGAAAAGTCCAATGCAAGCTTTAAGATTCAGCTTACCAGTTTCTTCTTTCATTTAATGTCCTCCCTGCCCCCACCCCACCAGGGGTATCCATCCATCAGACTTTGCTTTGCACCACTACTGCATATTACACAAGTTTCTACCACACCACTATTAAAAATAAAAAAGTCAATCTTATATACCTACTATGTGCTGGATAATGTGCTAAGTGCTTTACATGTTTCACTGAATCTTTAATCATCCCTACAATGTAAGTACTAATGCTTTCTTTGTGTTGCATATGAGCGTATTGTACTTTACAGAAGACACAGTAACTTGCACAAGCTATATACCACTAGAAGGTGACAAGAACAAAATATGAAGCCCAGTCCATCATACCCCAGAATCTACATTTTTAAAAAGATTTTATTTATTTATTTGACAGAGACAGAGATGGCAAGAGCAGGAACACAAGCAGGGGGAGTGGGAGAGGGAGAAGCAGGCTCCCCGCCGAGCAGGGAGCCCGATGCGGGGCTCGATTCCAGGACCGTGGGATCATGACTTGAGCCGAAGGCAGAGGCTTAACAACTGAGCCACCCAGGCGCTCCTAGATATCCCAACTTTTGCCTAAGAGATATAGGTTTTATTTTTCTTCTGAACTCATAAAAGAAAATAAAAACTTTAAAATGTTTTTTGGTGATGAACATAATGGGTTTATTGATCATAAACAAGACTGACCCTATAGTTACTTGTAGATTAGATAACATTTATCTCTGGTACATTTAATTTCCTTGTATTAATTGAGATGATGCAAATGGCTTTAACAAATAAACCCTAAATTCTCAGTGGCTTAGCAAAATAAGAATTTATTTCTCACGTGTCACTAAAATAATCTGTTCCCAGTCAGGCCCAGTAAAGTACCCAGGCTATACCCTACTTGGAGAACTTTGCGTGCTCAGTAAGTAGGTAAGAAAAGATACCAGGCAGATGATGTGGCAAGTTTTTAACAGATCAGACTTGGAAGTGGCATACATCACTTCTATCCACATGCCACTGGCCATAATTTAGTCATATAGTCATATTTAACTGCAAGAAGAATTCTGGGGAAAGTAGTGTATCTATGTGCTTTGAAGGAAAAGAAAATAGATTTTGGTTAACACATAATAGTCTCTGCCACAGTCTACTCTCTGATTACTAAGTATCTCTTTTCTCTTTTCTCCTTGCATATAGAAGACACCCATTCCCCTCACAAGGAAACAAAACAAAACAAGTTTCATGCAGAGACTGCATCCAGATGAAGTTGATATTGACATACTAACTTGTAACTTACCAACATGAACCAAAAAGACAAGATTTATGTCCCCCACTGCCATCAACATATACATGCAAATTACAATGGTGGAATAGGGACAGATAACGGCAATAAACACTCCAATTCAGGAAAGGAAAAGATTAGAGATACACAGCTATCACTACTCTTGGCAACTTTGAGGTTTTGTTGCGCAGACATTATGAAGGTCCTTACCTTCATTAGACCTTGATTCCTCTCTCTAGTAGAAAGTCCCCTGTCCATTGTTCTCTGTGCTTTCTAGACCCTGCCCTCTGGGAGGTACTTCATATGCGCGGTAGATACAGCTCCTGTGTGCCCTTCTTGCGAGCTGCCGTTTTTACTGCAAGCTCCTGATGTGCAAGTTTGGGCTTATAACTGTGTTAATAGTTCAGTTCCTTCAAAATCACAGTATGTTTCTGATTTATGTGCTTTTCGGTCAGTTTCATGTGTGGGTAGCCTCACCTAAAGGTCCTTCCTAAGTATAACTCTCAAGCCTCATTTATTTTTTGCTTCCTTGCCTCTTCTAGTAAATAGTCTTCCAGTTAAATGCAGCTACTGAGTGACCCTCACTGATTTCTTGTGGAGCAGGGATGAGATGTCCCCAGTGAGCTATTTCCCAATTATACAAATTGTTAGCAGATAAATTGTTGTGTTTTAATCTACTAAATTGGAGGTTGTTTGTGACACAGCAATAGATAATATATTATGTTATGCCATTATATTTTCTTTTAACTGGCCACTTTCCTTCAGGGCACCTGGACTTTGAGTAGGAAGGCCATCCCTTATAATCCGATAATCTCAGAAGGAGTCATAGTAACACTATTAGTATTTAGGCAGAGACATGATTAACCTGAACAAACTAGAACATAACAGTAGTTTTGTTGCTCAAAACCTTTTCCCCCCTCAGTCTTTTTTCCTTTTCCGTAGGGTTTAGAAGTAGCTGACTTTTGCAATTTTTCCAGGAACTAAATTTCTGGACTTGAGCCTCTTTCATTTCTGTTTGCAAATGGGAATTCTTTTCTGAGCACAGGGGTTTCTTGTGATAGTTTGCTGAAGGTAGTCACTATTATCTTACCAGTCACTTCTACCAGTGCCACAGTTTCAGAGGTTATATGGTCTTCCTTCAAACTATCACTGGAGACAGTTTTGCCCTGTTTTACTTCTAGATAACATGATTCTCTGTTTCCAGCTTCTGATCAGTTTCCTCACTGCTTGATGCTCAACTACTAAGCCAATGTCACATATTTTCAATTGTTATTTTTGGCAGTATCCCACTTCCAAAAAGAAATGTTCAATAGTTCAAAAATAATCAAGGTTTATTTCTCACTCACATCAAGCCTAAAATAAGTTTTCCTGGTTGTGGGGGGGGATGGGCAGTTCTCCTCTAAGCTAGTTCTACCTTGTGCCTCTGTCCTTTTCATGGTAAGTTTTCAAAGTCACCGTGTTCTGAGTCAGGCTGGCAGATGGAGAAATGGCATAAAAGGTCATATGGAGGAGACTTTTATGGGCCAGCCCTGGCAATGAAGCACATCCTATTAGCTGAATACATTCTCTTAGCTGAAACTCAGTCACATAATTATACCTAACTACAAGGAAGGCAGGAAGGGTTGTATGATCTAGCTGTGTGCCGCGGAAAAAAAAGAAGAAACAAGTTTTCTGAAAAGCCAGCCAATCTCTGCTACACTAGGTCACAGAAGTAACAAGATATTCTCAGGTTTCAGTTATTCATTCATTAAGAATAAAGACAAATTTGTGGATAATATAAATGTCAGCAATCTAAAAAACACTGTGCATTGAACTTTGATAGGTATTTTCTCTCTACATTTGAATATGTATGTGACTGGTATTCTTAGAAGAGACCTTTCACCAAATAATATGCCCTATATAGATCTCATTCCTGTAAGGCTGAGCAACTCATTGGTTTCAGAATTTTGTCACCCCTCACCAGCTCTTCCTTTGGTAACACTGGCAGACTAAATGCATGACCTTTCGAATCTTCTTTGAAGCTAAATGTTCTATTCCAATAAATTTCCCTATGGGTTTGCAGGCTAAATGTAAAATAAAAATAAGACATAATAAAAAAAAGTAACTAATCAGTGTAGGATCAGAAATCATCTAGTCCACTTTAATTTTCAAAGGATTGTTTTGTGCTTATTCTACTATAATATGGGTGCTGGCAGTTAATAAACACAAAAAGAATATATTCAACATATGCAAAAGAAATCAGGGCTGCGTAATGAAGAGTTCACCATACCAAAAAAAAAAAAAAAAGAAGTACTATAAACGTTATTATAGTTAATTCAGTTTTGAAAACTTGCTTTCAAAGTGTGATTGTCCCTGTTCTATGTAGAATTTTTAAAAATGAAGAACATGATAAAAGCTGTCAACAGTTTTTTCCAAACAGATTAGACTTGTCTTTTTAAAATTCTTAAAACCTAATCATGAGAGAAGCTAGCAATTTTGTTTGCTGAGCCTTCTTTTTTCTCATTGCTCGGGAGTTTCACTAAGACTGTACCTCTTTTCAGCATTAAAGAATTGAGCAAGAGTCAATAGATTATATTACCAGAAGGAATATTAATTTCTGGAAGACATCAAGATTCCAAAGCTTGCCTTGAAATCATCAGTTAGTCACGTGGCCCAATTGCAACAATTGAGGAAAGCAGGATGGAGCTATCCCATGCCACTAAAAGGCTTAGCATACTAATAGCCCTTTGACACTACCAGCCATTCAGAAATCAGACTTTGTCATGCTGAAGAATAGACCACTCACCCCCAACAGGAAGCATTGGAGAGGCAAACGTGACAGTAATTCCCTGTCAGATGAAACTGAGGTATTGTTCTGGATTCCATCATATGTGAAAAGAATTACCCAGTCATAAATTTAAAATATTCTTTCTTTACCTGTTAGCCACTCCTTGTTAGAGTTAAGTATCTGTGACGGGTTAAGGTTAACAATTTTGAGACTCTAGGTGTTTTTGAGCAGGTTGTGAAAATTGAGATATGGCTACCTGCTATATTTTGATCATCTAAATATTGCTAAAGAATATTTAGTCTAGGAAAAACTGATCAGGATTCAAGTGTTTTCTACCTTTCCTCAGCGAATAGAAGACAGAAGATTGTGTGAGAAAATAAAGCAAAGTGGGAAATAATCTGCTTTAGGGTTGTTTTTCTCTGTATTTATGCAGCTTTAAATGACCTTGTATTAACATGCAACAAAACACCAGAAACAATTCAGTGGAAAGCCAGCATAAAAACCCAGTAATGGTCCATGGAAGCTTGGGGAGGTGGGGAACTCACACATTAACACATCAAAACTAATTTGAAGAGGATTTAATTGATCCGTGGGCTGTCAAAAGAAGACTTCAGCTCGTAAATTACAAGTGGTATCTGCTCATTACCTTTTTTCTTTTAAAAACAGAGAGATATAATCTAGTGTTTTATCTGTTTATATTTATTTATTATTTTCCACTTTGTGTTCAGTACCTTATTTTGTCCAATTATCTTGTGTTTGAATCATTTTTCAAAGGGGGAAATATTTATTTCAGGGAGATTATCTCTTGTTCCATGAAAGAGGAAAAAACAGGTTCAAATCAGTGAGACTTCATCAAAGAGAGTTGTAATCCCTATTGTGTCTGTGTATTCTTCCCATCGGTTTAGAGAATGTGATAAATATCTCTTTGAATCAAGCATTGGCATTTACTTTTTCAGGCTCCAACAATTTAAATGTGATGCAAAAATAGGATATTCAGATACAGTAATTTACTACATTGAGTTGCTTGCTTTTCAGTGTGAAACACTACTTGTAGTTCTTTTTAAAATGTCCCTTTTTGCTGGAAGTAGATTAACTTTTTTTCTATAATTTTGATTTTATAATTATGTTTTTTGGGGAAAGAAAAATAAAACAAGATCATTCTTTGTGATCCAATACATTTCACTGAACCCAAGAAATGAGTAATTGAAAAAGAAAAAGAAGCTTTTTAAAGTTTCATTTAGCACTGAAAACCCCCAAGATCCTCAGCTCCAGCTACATTCTCCCGCAAAAAAATATGTTATTTCAGAGTTTTTGAACAGTAACTGGTTTATAGCAATATAGAATTTATTTTTCTTCATTGCTCAGTTACCAAAAGGTTTTAAAAGATTAATTTTTAAATTGTAATTTGGTTGTCCTGATCCTCTTGCCAAGTTTCCAACGTGGTTTTAATTTAATGTTCCCCAATTGGTATCTTTATTACTCCATGATCCTCTTTTATTGAGGTATATGGGGTAATTATATTTTTCTTTTCTAAACAAAAAGAGTGATAAAAGTCACAAATAGATTTGAAATTATTAAATGCTTTATTGGAAGTTTTTCTTTTCTTAACTTCAAAGACTGTAAGGGCAGTTTTCTTAAGGGAGAAAAAAAATGTATATTTTAAAGGATAACATCATCCGGGAGGATAGATACATGTTATAAATTTTGTTTTGTTGTCCTGGAAGAGAAGAAAAAACACCTTATTTTAAAATTAAATTTGTTATTGCGAGTGATTTATGAAATCTGGGGCTTACTTGTTTTCTAGTAAGCATCTGTAAACATTTAAAATTTTACAAAATATTTGTAATAAAGGAAGAATGTTGTCAAAACACTCATTAGATTATGAGTTACATAGTCTTTTGGAATAAAAAATTTATTTCAGCTTTATCCTTGATTTTTCTTGATGTGCTGAAATGAGTTCTGAGTAACTATGTTTCGCTGACCTTACCAGTCCATAATTGACCTTTTAAAATACAACTTTCTTTTTAGGACTTGAACGTACAAAAGAACTGGTAAAATGAACAACATTGTAAAAACTACAATCGAATGCATTCTGTGACATTCTATCCCGTGTTTTCCTTCCCTGTTCTGTGATTTCCATCAGGTGCCCAGGCACCCTGGGCAAAGCTAGAACCTCATTTCACAAGAGTAACTGTTCTCAGTGACACCAATTCAGAGTACTGTGCTTTCAGTACTGATTGCTGGGATGATTTACTCCACCCCCTCAGCCCACCAGACCCACAAGAAAAAAATGCAGCCAGTCTCTTCTTGGAGCATCAATTTTTACTCTAGGATAAATACATTGAAGCCTCATTTGGCATTAAAATTATAGATATATGATGGAATATAATTCAAAACTCTCATCATGTTTTAGTTCCTACACAAGGCTTTAAGAAACTTCAAGACTGTGAGAGAGCCGGCCAGGTTCTTCGTTCTGCAGTTAGGGTGCTTAAGTGGAAAAGTGTGAGAAACACTGAATTAACACTCAGAAAGGTGCAATCCTTTTTTTTTTTTTCTTTCCCTGGCTTTACTTTATAGTAGTTTGTGTATACACCATTATCTTCAATGAGTTTTCCTTATCCAAATTCTTCTAACTCTAAAAAAACCCAGGGCTCTGAAGCCAGGACTTTTGAACAAGAGAAGACCTGGAGCAACAGAATGAATTCTATTGAAATCCAAACTGAATGATGAATGGGGTTTCAAGGATATTGCATTACTGAGTCACACAGAGGGAAGCGATATTGTTATTATTGTTTTTCCTTAAAAAAAAATGAAAATGTTTTCATAGTTCTCAGTTTACTTGTTTATTTAGAAAATAATAAACAATATCAAGAAAGAAAAGAAAGAACTAAAATTCACCCCAGGTCTAATCAACCTGAGATTAATGTTGTTCATTGAAAAAAATATTTCTTCAAAGCTCACTGTATGACAGAGACATCTTTCTAGACACACACACAGAATTTTACATAAATAAAGACATACCATACAAGCTGTTCTAGTACTTGCTTTTTTATAATAAAAGAATATGTCACAGACAACAAATATGCCTGTATCATCATTTTTAATAGTTGTCTAGTATTTCTTTCTGCAGTGCTATTTACTTAACCATTGTTGTTATCACGTTTCTTAATTTCTAACACCCACACCAATCTTTTGAGACTGAAGCTTTCTCAAGTTTACTCCAAAAATAAATATTTCTGTCATTTCATGATTTTTTGACTGAAGAATGCAAAAGATAGTCCTTGTACATATTTTCGAGTTTATATATTCATATATGAATGTATGTTTGCAATATGTATGTATGCTTGACATATGTATGTACTTATTTTTGCCATATTTACTTTTAAGTATCGAAAATTATCCTCTCCACGGGCTATGAAAAGAAAACAAGTATCTTTACCAATCCATCAAATAATAGGTTATTTGCAAACCAAGCCTACATAAGTTCTCGACTTTATAACACAGTTCTTTCCTTTGAAAGATGTGTTTCCGAACTGTAACCACTGTCTTGAGGATGAATCCACCTAACTGGATCTTAATTCTCAGAAAAAATGCACAACTTCACCATTGTCTTCCTTGGTTATTCTTGTCCCTTTCTTTGTGCTTCATCTTCTCATGGAGTTAGTCACCCAAACTGAATTTCCTCTGGGGAAACTGTATGCACATTTTCTGCATAATCTCTTGAGGTTAAAGGCTTTGAGGATCTTTGTACATAATGGAAGAGGAGAGTCCTTTGACTACAATTGTCTTAATCCTTAAGATGTTTTGTGTGTAGTGAATGGGGAAGCCATCATTTCTTCTAAGGCTTCCTGAGACAGAATCTGCAAGATATTTGCTTCTTGGTGATTTTATTGAGTAATGCACTGAATGGATGAAGTTAATAATTACTAAATAAGCACATGCTAAACAAGTTCTCTGTAACTATATTTTAAGGTTAATTGGTGCCCTCAAGTTATATCTAATTATATGTGATAACATTTCATAATGAGAAAGACATTTGTCTTGTTGAACTAAGTGATTTCTTTAGTTGATGATGCGGTTGAACACATTACTCCTGGCTGGATTTGGCACATTAAAAAAATTTCTTATTGTAGGGGGAATTTTAGTTTTTTTCACCATATTTTACATAGAGATAGCCTTTTGCTTAATAATTATTTTGTTCCCAATATCTTGATCTTAAGGATGAGTTCATACAGGAGTCTCTTATAAATAGAGTCATAAAATAATTTCATGCTGCATGTAGCTAGATTTAACATAGAGTCAAAGGAACAGTCTCTCCTTTGTTTCTTTAATTGTTTCCAAAAGAAAATTCATAGACTCACATCTCTCCTCCAGTTACTTAACCTGCAGAGCATTGTCAAATATAATTGGTATATTTAAGAATTTGGAAGCCCAATGGAGATATTGGATTTCTCTTTCTAAAATACTTTTTTTTTAAAGGCTTTTATATTTCTCTAGAGTGTAACTGCTTGCCTTTAGGTAATAAAATGAACAAGGTGACTCCTTGAGTCTGCTTTAGCCTCATAACAGGGTGATGCTAGCAGAGCATACCAGCTTTACTTACCTCTCTCTTATTTTTAATTTTCTCCAGAGATAGATGAACCCCCGCACATTAAACAGGGGATTATTCAAAAATCCCAGAAGTTTGACTTCCAGAGTCTATGTTTTTATTCTGTCTTCCTTTGGTTGTGGAGATATAGACAAATAGGATTTGAAATATTTTAGAAAGTAATTTGCAAATCTTCTATGGCTAGTCATGTATTCCTTCATTGTGACTCAAACTCCAATCTACATTTCCTAGGATTAAACTTGAAAATAAACTTAAATGACTATTAAACTAAGGCATGCTTATCATAAAATATTTTAAAGACATATAGAAGTATGAATAACTATGTCCATAACACTACCATCCAGAGATAACCATGATAGACATTTTTATGCATTTTTTCCTAGTCTTTTCTCCATATGCATATATATGTGACTCTTCTGTTTGTCCATATTTAAATATATTTTCTAAAACAGATTCCTAGGTGTGAGATTACTAGATAAGAGAATGATTTTTTTTTTTAAAGATTTTATTTTTAAGTAAACTCTCCACCCAACATGGGGCTCGAACTTATATCCCCAAGATCAAGAGTCACATGCTTCACTGACTGAGCCAGCCAGGCACCCACAGAATGAATATTTTTAGGGGTCTTAAGTCGTATCACATTGTTCTGAACAGATTTGTAACAACTGATAGTCTCACCAGCTGTGGATGTGTACGCCTCCTGTTGCTTACATTGAATATTCATTCTCACCAAAGCTAATCTGGTAGGTGTAGTGGGTTGAATGGTGCCCCCCCAAACATAAATCTACACCCTAATAATATCTGGAGTCTGTGAATATTAACTTATGTGGCAAAAGACAGGATTAAATTAAAGATTTTGAGAAGAGGGTTTATCCTGGATTATCCAGGTGGGCCTTAGGTGCAAGCACATGTGGTGTTGTTTTTTTTTTTTAAGATTTTATTTATTTGTTTTTTAAAGAATTTATTTATTTATTTGAGAGAGAAGGTGTGCATGAGCAGGGGGAGGGGCCGACGGAGAGGGAGAATCAGGCTCCCCACCGAGCAGGGAGCCTAACCCATCCCAGGACCCTGAGATCATGACCTGAGGGGAAGGCAGATGCTTAACATTGAGCCACCCAGGCGTTCCTAAATGCATTTTTATAAGGGACAGGCAGAGGAAATTTTGAGGCAGGCACACAGAGAAGACAATGCAAATACAGAAGCAGAGACTGGAGTGATGGGGACACAAACCCATGGATGCTATGCTAGCAGTCTCCAGATGAGGGAAGATGTAAGGAACAAATTTTCCCTGAAGCCCTCAGGGGGAATGTGGCTTTGACAACACCTGTATTTTGAACTTCTGGCCTACAGAATTGTGAGAGAATAAATTTCTATTGTTTTAAGCCACCATTGTTTTAATCACCGGTTGTGGTGATTCGTTATAGCAGTCACAGGAGATGAATACAACAGGTAAAAATCATATTTCAGGGGCGCCTGGGTGGCTCAGTCAGTTAAGTGTCTATCTTGGGCTCAGGTCATGATCCGGAGCCCTGGGATTGAGCCCTGAATTGGGCCCCCTGCTCAGCAAGGGGCTTTCTTCTCCCTCTCCCTCTGCCCTCCCCTGTGTCCCCACTTGTGCTCTCTCTCTCTCTCTCACTGTCTCTCTCAAATAAATAAATAAATAGTCTTTTTAAAAAATCATATTTCAGTGTTGCTTTCTTCTGCATTTCCCTCACCAGAGACATAGTTATTTTATTTTTAAATGTTTTATTTTATTATTATTATTTAAAAGTTTTTTAATTAAAAATTTTTAAAAGTAATCTCTACACCCAGCATGGGGCTCGAACTCATATTTTAAAGACATATAGAAGTATGTCACCCCAAGACCAATAGTCTCATGCTCTATCGACTGAACCAGCCAGGTGCCCCAAGACAGGGTTATTTTAAATTTTATTTATTTGATGAATAATAAGTCCAGAGGAAGATGGGACATAAAGCAGAAAAGAGAGAAACCAGTTTGGAGGCTGCTCCAGTAATTTAGAAGGGAAAAACACCATGGCTCGAAATAAGATAGTGGAGTGAGGATAAAGAGAACACACTGGGGAAACGGCTGAAGTTTAAAAAGCCAAGCCCTGGGCGCCTGGGTGGCTCAGGTCATGATCCTGGAGTCCCTGGATCGAGTCCCGCATCTGGCTCCCTGCTCGGCAGGGAGTCTGCTTCTCCCTCTGACACTCCCCCCTCTCATGTGCGCTCTCTCTCTCTCTCTCTCATTCTCTCTGTCTCAAATAAATAAGTAAAATCTTTAAAAAAAAAAAAAAAAAGCCAAGCCCTAGTGATTGATTATATAAGACTGAAGAGGGAGGAGATGATATTGAACAGCTGGGTGCGTGACTGTGCCATTTACTGAGATAGAAAATATAGAGGGAGAGAAGCAGGTTTGGAGGGAAAGTAATGAATGCAGTTAGAATGGCTTAAGAATGGGGCACCTGGGTGGCTCAGTTGTCAAGCATCTGCCTTTGGCTCAGGTCATGGTCCCAGGGTCCTGGGATCGAGCCCCACATCGGGCTATGGGGCTAGAGCTCAGGACAGAGATCTTGGCTAAAGCCATACATTTGTAGGTCATCAGCATTTTGAAGCTATCCACAGGTATGAGACTTTTCTAGAGAGAGTGTTCAGGGTACGCAACAAACAAGGCCTGGGACAGAACCCTGAGGCACAACATAAGAGGGATGTTCGGAGAAAGAGAATCTTAAGACGCTGAGAGAGTAATGGAAGCAAATTGGAGAAGAATGGTTTTTAAGGCCATTGGATTATGGCCTTAAAATCCAAGTGATCAGCAGGATTAGGCTGACAAAAGGCCAGCATAGAGCAACCTCAGAATCTGCCTCAGCTTTCAGGCTGAGACCAAGCTCTTCCTGGACAGCCTACAGCCAGTGATGGGGGATGACAAGGACTTCAAGTAAGTCAGGGCATTTCTGCCCACCACAGTGTATTTTTAAGGAGCAATTTTTGCTCTAGAACTTCCTGTTGAATTGACTGAGAATTTCTCAGATTTGCATCACCATCTGAATGCTTTCCATACCCATATCTGGCTTCCTCCCCCTTTCACAGTTCATAGGCACTATTTCCAAATAAACCTCTTGCACTCTTCACTTGGTCCACCTATGACACGTGATCTTGCAAAAATTTCCATGGAATTAGAGGAATTAGTGGAAGCTGAAGAGTAAACGCACAGTAGAGTTCAAGACCTTTAATGGTGAAGAGGGAAGGATAGAAACTGGTGGGGCACTCAAGCTAATAGGGACTTCTTATTAAGTTGGGACAGGCATGGGGCGCCTGGGTGGCTCAGTCGTTAAGCATCTGCTTTCAGCTCAGGTCATGACCCCAGGGTCCTGGGATTGAGCCCCACATCGGGTTCCCTGCTCCGCGGGAAGCCTGCTTCTCCCTCTCCCACTCCCCCTGCTTGCGTTCCCTCTCTCGCTGTCTCTCTCTCTGTCAAATAAATAAATAAAATCTTAAAAAAAAAAAAAAAGATGGGACAGGCATGACCCGGTTCAATCTGCTAACTTGAAGTGAGTGGAAAGGAAGGGTGATAGCCCAAGGTCCCTGAGAAAGGTGAAAGGATGGAATCCTGAGCATAGCTGGATGGATTCAGCTGAGACAGAAGGAGAAACCACTCTTCCATCATGAGGGAAGAAAGGAAGAATGTGTAGGGAAGTTTGTAGATGCTGTAGAGGGTGAGAAGGAGGGCAGAGGTGATAGACTACATGTTCAAGGACAGCTTAGAGGGTACATTGTAGCTATGTTACAGGGTGGTTAACGATGAAGCACTAGAAGCTTTCCAATTTCCACAAGGACTAGATGGAAGTATTCACAACCAACACTTGTATCAGTGGTGGACAGATGACCCACTGGAGTTGGAATATTGAGAGGAGAAGGTAATGAAGGGACTATTTATAAAGGTAAGGGAAACAGAAGGATGGAGTGCAACACCCCAAGACTGGTAACCCAAGGCATTACTATCGGTCCCAGGACTAAAGTGGGGAAAAAGAAGAAACAATTACTGGAACTCAGAAACTGAGAAAGCCGCATGGAGAGGCTGGGTTTCAGGAGCAGGGACTTTTGACAGGATAGGTGACACAGACATTCATAGGGACCCACAAGTACGGAGCTGGGAGAATAAACACTTAGACCTCACTCTCCTTAATCCCTTCCATCTGTTTCTGGGCCACTCCCAACCAGAAGCCAGAGAGCAAAGGAATCTGTGTTGTGGTTCCCAACAGATCAGCCTCCTCGGAAGAGATCAGGGTGGAGAAGGGTGAATCTGGAGGATTATGATATGCCCTATATTAAAATGTACCATGAAGTTACCAATTAAAAAAAAGGTGTGTTATTGGCTCACAAACAGGTTTATAGATAAAGCTGGTGAGTCTAGAAGTAAGACAAAGTATATATACCTGTATTTATTATACAGTAAAATTGTATTCAAATCAGTGAAACAAAAGATGAATTATTCCCCAAATGGTATTTTAACAGTTGGCTAGTGATTTGGAAAAGATCAGTTTGGGGCACCTGGGTGGCTCAGTTGGTTAAGCATCTGACTCTTGATCTCAGCTCAGGTCTTGATCTCAGGGTCATGAGTTCAAGCACCACGTCGGGCTCCATGTTGGGCATGGAGTCTACTTTAAAAAAAAAAGATAAATCACTACTTTTAGATCCCTATAAACCTAAAGATAAATCAATGATCTAAATGTAAAAGAACTTGAAAAGGATGAGGGGGTGAAAGGGAAAAAAAGAACTTGAAGAAAATAGAAGTGTACATATTTATATTTCATTATTCAGATATTATCACAGAAACTAGAAACGCATTAAATTTTAAAACATCTTTATGGTAAAGAATACCATAAACAAGCTGAAAGATGAAGTTAAAAATAGGAAAAATTCACAACTCATGCTAAAAGATTAATAGCCATAATGTACAAATGGGCACCTGGGTGGCTCAGTCGTTGGGCGTCTGCCTTTGGCTCAGGTCATGATCCCAGGGTCCTGGGATCAAGTCCCACATCGGGCTCCCTGCTCAGCGGGAAGCTTGCTTCTCCCTCTCCCACTCCCCCTGCTTGTGTTCCTGCTCTCACTGTCTCTCTCTGTCAAATAAATAAATAAAATCTTTAAAAAAAAAACAAATGAATAAATCCATAAAAAAATAACAATTCAAAAAAAATCAGTGATAGATTTTAACATGCCGGTGATAACATGAAAAAACACAGTTGGTGGGGCACCTGGGTGGCTCAGTCAGTTGAGCGCCCAACTCTTGATTTGGGCTCAGATCATAATCTCAGGGTCATGAGATTGAGCCCACATCGCCTCTTTGCTCAGCAGGGAGTCTGCTTAAGACTCTCTCTCCCGCGGCGCCTGGGTGGCTCAGTCGGTTAAGTGACTGCCTTGGGCTCAGGTCATGATCCTGGAGTCCCAGGATCGAGTCCCACATCAGGCTCCCTGCTCAGCAGGGAGTCTGCTTCTCCCTCTCATGCTCTCTCTCTCTATCTCATTCTCAAATAAATAAATAAAATCTTTAAAAAAAAAAAAGACTCTCTCTCCCTCTCACTCTGGCCCTCCCTCCCCACCCCGTGTTGTGCACTCTCTCTCTCTCACATAAATAAATCTTTTTTAAAAAAGAAAAAACACAATTGGTAAATAAAAATGAAAATACACTCAACTTTATTAATAATCAAAGACATGTAACTAAAAGCAATTGTAAATATAATTTCCACATCTATAAAGTTTTAAAACATTGAAATGACCCATTATTATAGGACGTGAAGGGACAGCATACCCTCTAATTCCCTGTGAACATATAAATCAACACAATTTTCCTTCAAGGCAAATTGACACAATTTATCAAAATATAAAATGTATATCACCTTTGACATACCAATCTCACCTCTAGAGTTTATTCCAAGGGGTAATTGCACAAGTGCAAAATGATATAGTTATTAGAATGCCCATTTCTGGTTTGTGTGTGTGTGTGTGTATGTGTGTGTGTGTGTGTGTGTGTGTGTGTGTAGTCTCTTCCCAATCCATTAATATGGAATTGGACAAGAAAATTAGGATACAATTCTATAGTGGAATACTCTGTGGCCATTAAAATTAATACGTTTCTATATTAATTCATGTGAAAATATATCCACAAGATTCTGTCTCTGAAAAAGACACACCTATAGGATAATTCCATTTATTTAAAATTGATTACTAAACATACTAATCTGGAATATAATGTCTGGAAAGATAGTCACAAAATCGTTAGCAGCAGTTATCATTAGGTGTTGTATTCTGGGTGCTTTGTCTTATTTTTTTCTGTCCTCTGGATTTTTAAAATGAATAGGTGTAATTTTACCATGTATATCTATATAGATAGATGTATTTTTTTTAAGATTTTATTTATTTGAGAGAGAGAGTGAATGAGAGAGGGCGAGCATGAGCAGAGGGAGGGGCATAGGGAGAGGGAGAAGCAGACTCCCTGCTGAGCAGGGAGCCTGATGTGGGGCTCGATTCCAGGACCCCGGGATCAGGACTTGAGCCCAAGGCAGATGCTTAACCGACTGAACCATCCAGGTGCCCTACAACAGTTATTTTTACGTATAATAAAGGAAGGAATGAAATAGCTTATGTGAAGACTAGAAGTAATTGTTATGTAGAGAATACAGAATTTCAGGAAATACTGACAGTCCAGGTAAAATGGAAATCATGCATTTATGTTACCAACATTAGTGATGGTATAGTATTCTCCAGTACAGCATAGTGTCTCTATAGTCTAACTTCTTTTTTTTTTTAAGATTTTATTTATTTATTTATTTGAGAGAGAGCACACAAGCGAGTGGGAGAGGTGGAGGGAGAAGCAGGCTCCTCGCTGAGCAGGGAGCCTGATGCGGGGCTCGATCCCAGGACCCTGGGATCATGACCTGAGCTGAAGGCAGACGCTCAACCAACTGAGCCACCCAGGCGCCCTTCTATAGTCTGACTTCTAAAATAATCTTTTGAGGGGTTTCTGGCTGACTCAGTCAAAAGAGTATGTGACTCTTGATCTCAGGGTCATGAGTTTGAGCCCCATGCTGTGTGTAGATGTTATTTAAAAAAAAAACCTTAAAAAAATTCTCCTTTGAATACCCAGAGCTTATCTCATGAACTCAGATTACAGAGTTTAACTATAACCCACAGTATAAAGAGCATGGAGAACAAAATGGATGCAAATTAACTATTACACAGGCAGAGAAAAGAGGAAGTTTTATATGATGGGAGGAAAGGAGACAGATTTGGAAGGAATGCAACCAGAGAGATGAGAATAATTGGATCCTTAAAGAGGGATTTTGTGAGTCATCATTCTGGTCCTTAGGCAAAGGAGGGTGTGGCAAAATGATAGAAACCCAGATAGCTTGAGGAGGAATCTCAGAACCTCCAGGCGTGTTGTCTGACTCATTGCTTTAATCTATCATAGTTCTGGAATGGTCAATCAGCAAAGTCCTGGGATATTATCCACAGCCTGTGACCTTCATACGCTACGTAGTGGTATGATGGAGAGATGCTCAAGGATTTTAAGAGTTCTACACCCAATTCCAAAGTGGGTGTGTTGGGGGGGGAGTTCCCCACATCACCGAGCAAACAATCCTCAGACACAGCTGGGTGTCCTACGATTCAACTCATTTCTCACACTATCTACCCAGAGATTAGTGTCAGATCCCGTGAGTTGAGGGTTCAGTCCTACAAGACTGCCCAATTCTCTTACTCCGCAACTTCTGCCCAATTCAGATGCCAGTTGAGAGTCCAGGTTGTTACCTGTGCTTTTGACCAAATGACTATGCATCGGGGATTCCTGTGACACCTTCCTTGGATTTAATTAATTCGCTTGAGCGGCGCTCACAAAACTCGGAAAAATATGTTACTTACTAGACTACCCTTTAACTGTAAAGGATGTAGCCCAGTCAGATGGAAGAGGTACATAGGTAGGAGGAAGGGCCACTCTCAACCTGGAAAACACTCCAAATCCCATCCTTTTGGCCATTTATGGGGGCTTCATTACCTAGGCGCAAGTGATGAAATCATTGGCCATTGATGATTGATTCGACTTCCAGTCCCTAACCCCTCCCCCGAGGGGTGATGGGGGTGGGACCAAAAGTTCCAACCCTCTAATCACAGGGTGAGGCCTCCTGGCAACCAGCCCCCATCCTTAGGTGAGGTTCCAAAGTTACCTCATTAACATAACAAGAGACACCTGTATCTGCTCTCATCACAGGAAATGCCAAGGGTTTTTAAAAAAAAAAAAAAAAAAACCTCCGTGCCCGAGGGGCGCCTGGGTGGCTCAGTCGGTTGAATGACTGCCTTTGGCTCAGGTCATGATCCTGGAGTCCCGAAATCGAGTCCCGCGTCGGGCTCCCTGCTCGGCGGGGAGTCTGCAGCTCCCTCTGACCCTCTTCCCTCTCGTGCTCTCTGTCTCTCATTCTCTCTCTCTCTCAAATAAATAAATACAATCTTTAAAAAAAGATGAAACCTCTGTGCCAGAAATGGGGAAGAAAATCAAATATATATATGTCTTATCATAAATCCCAGTATCACAGACTGACAGATCAAAGTGATTTGGTTGAGAAAAGAAAGCTGGAGTTGGAGACGTTATAACCAGAGGCCATAATGGGGATGGTAGTCATCAGTAGTGATTACTGTGCGGGACCAGAGACTCCTCAAGAAGATGCCAGTGCCCACTGCTGAGGAAACAAATCAACCACACTACATTGGAGATAGAAGACCCAGAACAGTGCTGTTCAATGAAATATAATGCAAGCTATACATATAATTTAAAGCTTTCTATTAGCCACATTGAAAAGGTAAAGAAAGAAAAAGAAAGGATGAAATTAATTTTAATAGTTAACATACAGGGGCACCTGGTGGCCCAGTCAGTCAGTAGAGCATGCAACTCTTGATCGCAGGGTTGTGAGTTCAAGCCTCACGTTGGGCCTAGAGCTTACTTGATAAATAAATAAATAAATAAACAAACAAATAAATAAATAAATAAATTTTAAAAGAGGTTAACCTACAGTTGACCCTTGTACAACATGGGTTTGAACTGTGTAGGTCAAGTTATATCAGATTTTTTAAAAAAGATTTTACTTATTTTTTTGAGAGAGAGATTATAAGATAAGGGGCAGAGGGAGAAGCAGACTCTCTGCAGAGCAGGGAGCCCAACTCGGGACTCAATCCCAGGACTCTGGGCTCATGACCCGAGCTGAAGGCAGATGCTTAACCAACTGAGCCACCCAGTCACCCCCATATCAGATTTTTAAAAAAATAAATACAGTATAGTGCTGTAAATGTATTTTCTCTTCCTTTTCTTTAAGATTTTATTTATTTATTTGACAGAGAGAGACACAGCGAGAGAGAGAACACAAGCAGGGGGAGTGGGAGAGGGAGAAGCAGGCTTCCCGCGGAGCAGGGAGCCCGATGTAGGGCTCGATCCCAGGACCCTGGGATCACGACCTGAGCCGAAGGCAGACGCTTAACGACTGAGCCACCCAGGCGCCCTTCTCTTCCTCTCTTAACATTTTCTTTTCTCTAGCTAACTTTATGGTAAGAATACAGTATATGATACATATAACCTACAAAATATGTGTTAATCTACTGTTTATGTTATCGGTAAGGCTTCTGGTCAGTAGTAGGCTTTTAGTAGTTCAGTGTTTGGGGAATCAAAAGTTATACTAGGATTTTCCAACTGTGCAGCACTCCTTAACCCCCGCATGTTCAAAGGTCAACTGTATCTTATTTAATCTAATATATCCACAATATTTTTTTTATTTTTTATTATTTTTATTATTTTTTTTTAAAGATTTTATTTATTTACTTGAGAGAGAGAGAGAGCACATGAGAGGGGGAGGGTCAGAGGGAGAAGCAGACTCCCTGCCGAGCTGGGAGCCCGATGTGGGACTCGATCCAGGGACTCCAGGATCATGACCTGAGCCGAAGGCAGTTGCCCAACCAGCTGAGCCACCCAGGCGTCCAATAATTTTTTTTTTTATGTTTTAAGTAATCTTTTCACCCAGTGTGGGACTTGGAATTACAACCCCAAGATCAAGAGTCACATGATCTACCCACTGAGCCAGTCAGGTGCCCCCAAAATATTTTCATTTCAGCTTGTAATCAACATAAAAAATGAGATACCGTGTGTGTGTATATATATTGTTTTTTTTTTTTTTAACATACTAAGCCCTTGAAAGTCAGTGTGTATTTCACATTTACAGCACGGAGTTTGGCCTCACCACATTTCAAGTGCTCAGTGGTCATATGTGGCTGGTGACTACTGTGTAGGACAACACAGATAAAGAGAACAGGGCAGATAAGGAGACACTGAAGGTTCTTTTCTTCTCCACTGTCATAAACACATGGAAGCCTCCATCTCTACTCAGAAACAATCTTGGCAAGGAATAGGGGTGAGGGGACCCTTCCAGCAGTAAGAAATATCTTTGATAGGGAGTTAAAATTAGGGATTAAGAGACTTTTTTTTTTCTTTAAAGATTTTATTTATTCATCTGACAGAGACAGGGACAGCGAGAGCAGGAACACAAGCAGGGGGAGTGGGAGAGGGAGAGGGAAAAGCAGGCTTCCCGCCGAGCAGGGAGCCCGATGCGGGGCTCGATCCCAGGAGCCCGGGATCATGACCTGAGCCGAAGGCAGACGCTTAACGACTGAGCCACCCAGGCGCCCCGGATTAAGAGACTTTTAACAAGAGGGACAGTTAATTTTAACTACATACCAAATTTTTCTTCAATTATCAGTGGCAGTGAGGACTCAAGGACAAGATGAGATCATTTAAAATAAAGAAATGTATAATTTTTTGTATATCTAACTAATACTGGGTACATTTCAATTCATATTACAAAAGTGAAAGAACTGTTTTTACTGTGAAGGAACCTAGCCATTATTAAGCGTATTGATGAAATAAATCACCATTTATCACATCGTATTTAGGCACAGCTCTTTGAAAGCTAAGGCAGTATTGCTTGAACCCTCCATATGCTTGTGATCTAAAGCCAAGACTACCTATAACAAGTCATGATAGTGGCGAAAGGGGTTTCTTGGGGGACAGGAGATTCCTAACTAATGAAGTCTCAAACAACATGTTAGCACTAGTGCAATGCTTTAGAAAAGCTCTTCTCTACGCTGTTTTCTTTTTCTTTTTTTAAGATTTTGTTTATTATTTATGTCAGACAGACAAAGAGCACAAGAAGGGGTAGCAGCGGGCAGAGGGAGGAGCAGACTCCCCGCTGAGCAGGGAGCCTCCATCCCAGACCTCCGGGATCATGACCTGAGCCGCCGGCAGAGGCTTAACCGACTGAGCCCCCCAGGCGCCCCTAAGCTGTTTTCATTACTGTGTTGCACTCAACAGGTTGGCTCTTTTCTGGCTTTACTTTTTTTTTTTTTTTTAACTGGCTGCTTGGAGTTTATTTTCCACTTGGTGCAAGGCACATGGTTACAGGGTGTCAGGAAGGCTTGCACGTGGCTTGGATAATAAAAAGTGGGGTTCTCTCAGCTTCCGTTTTTGGTGTTTTGCTGTTTTGCTATAAAAAAACCCCAAATGTCTGCTTGCAGTAGCCTGCCTAGTCTACGGGGAAGGGAGGGGCTCTGACGAGCCTAGCGCCTCCCCGAGCCTGGTGGCTGGTAGTGGCCACCCAGGATTGGGGTCGGGTGTTGGCTTTGCCTGGCTGACCACCAGGTTGCTTCCCATGGCTTCCAGCGCCAAGTCACAGGTGATCATGCCACTGGAGGCCTGGAGAGATCCTGAGCGTTCTGGCGACTCCAACACTGTAGCCGTGAACCGGAGAGTGGACTTCCCGAAGAAGCAGCTCGCCCACCAGTGCCCGGGGTTGGCTTTGGGGAGACCAGGGTGGTGAGGGATGGCTTCCCCAGGATGCGCTGCACTTCGTAGGAGCTGTTACTGGAAGTGGAACCCAGGCGGCGCCGGTGATAGTCGTGGGTGGGGAGCCGTTGGCGCTTGTGGACTGGTGGAAACCTCGGCGGTGACCCCCTGCGGGTCTCGGCGCAAGATCACGGGTGGCTGGGACGATGGGTGGGGGCGGGGGCGGGGACGCTAGGCCGCTGAGCCCATTTGCGGAGGAGACCACGGAAAGCCGCTCCAGGAGCGAGGTGCACACGGGCTCTGCCTTTGCTTTTGTTTACTTTTGACGTTCCCCTATCTTCTCGGTTCTGAACCTGATTCTACCCAAACTTCATGAACCAATGTAAGTTCTGTCCTCATCATGAACTGTGCCTGGACTGGTTCAATTTATTTCAGAATTTATTTATTTATTTTTTATTTATATTTTAAAGATTTTATTTATTTGACAGAGAGAGAGAGCACAAGTAGGGGGAGTGGCAGGCAGAGGCAGAGGGAGAAGCGGGCTCCGCAGAGCAGGGGGAGCCGGATGTGGGACTGGATCCCAGGATCCTGGGATCATGACCTGAGACACCCAGGCGCCCTGGACATGTTCAGTTTAAATAGAACTTACTGTGTGGTTCTCATTACATGGCTTCGCTCTTAATTATATATCCTTTAGTATTATTTTCCAGTTATTTTCTTTGCAAATGTCTTATCTTACCAGTGAACTCCCACTGTACTCATGGGAAGAAACTTTCATTTCTTTTATAGACCTGATGGCATTCAGTGAAGGCTGGGCTTGAGCCGAATCCTCAAAAAAAAAATCTTTGTTGCTTGAATTGAATCAACTAAGTAGTCTGTGATGGTTCCATTTGAAACCTAAAGTAGCCAAATGAAGTCATTTTAATGTAGTCAGACTCTGTTAGCTCAGGGAAGCGATTATAGAAAGAGGAGTGCTACCTGAAAACAGATAATTTTATGGAATGACATTCTGGGCATTGCATTGGCAATTTTGATTCTACTCTCTTTGAATACACTTTGAGTTGAAGAATGCACCTGACCTTGTATTCTCCCGAACACTGTTCATGAAGCTGTTGGTCATTTCTTCTTAGCTGCAGTGAGGACAAAAGATGGTCACCATCACTAAATGGCTCTGCTTTTTGCCACAGATTTCTTCCACTAGTTCCTAGAAGATGTTCATCCTCTTCAGGCATATTAACATCCAAAATGACTCTTGTGCTTGGCACTTTTGGAGCATCCTAAAGTCTACCATTTGCACATCTTTGATCAATGACCATGAGTTGAAACTACTCACTAGTGGGGCACCTGGGTGGCTCAGTCATTAAGCGTCTGCCTTCAGCTGAGGTCATGGTGTCAGGGTCCCGGGATCGAGCCCTGCATCAGGCTCCCTGCTCCATGGGAAGCCTGCTTCTCCCACTCCACCTGCTTGTGTTCCCTCTCTTGCTGTGTCTCTGTCAAATAAATAAATAAAATCTTTAAAAAAAATAAAAATAAATTAATAACAGCTTAGTCTCAGTTTTTTGTCTTTGCCTTTACCATGCTAAAGACACAGATTGGTATGCCCACCTCAAATGAAGGCAAAGTCCGTAAGGTGTATGATGATGTAGTACATACCGACTACTCAGGAGAAAAATGCCCACCAAAGACGTATTCCATGTGTTTTTTTGCACATACACATACATGTATGCAGGTTTTTAATATGAAATACTTCAGAAACAACAGTCCTGTGATACATCAGTGCTATTCAAAGTAGTGCTTAAGGAATTATGCTTCTAGTACTCTGGGGAGTCATTGTAGCCTTCAGGCACATTGTAAGATAATAAAGATATCTAAATAAGGTTATAGCTTCAGTTCTGATTTTGGATGATTTGACATGACCTTGAGCTTATCATTTGTTTTTAATCATAGCCCTTTAACATTTGTTAGGCCCATGGCTTTTTCTCTTGTTTCCCTATCTTGAGTACTTTAATATTGATATTCTGTCATTTAAATCATCTTTATGCTGTTCATTTTTGTGTGTGTGCTGAAATAATAATTCTTTGACCAGAAAGACTTTTTTCTCCCCCAAGAAAGGCTTTCATACCTTTAAAGAAAATTTATTTATTTGACAGAGGGAGAGAGAGAGAGCAAGCACGAGCAGGGGGAGCGGCAGGCAGAGGGAGAAGCAGGCTCTCCGCAGAGCAAGGAGCCTGATGCAGGACTCAATCCCAGGACCCTGTGATCATGACCTGAGCCAAAGGCAGACACATAACCCACTGAGCCACCCAGGAACCCCTTGAAGTTTTGTTTTGAATTTCTTTTCAGTCTAAATAATGTTTTATAATAGTCATTTCTTTTTCTTTAAGCTGTCAAAATTAGTCTGGGGGAAAGTGCATACTCTTTATATATATATATATCTCATCCTTCACACATTTCTCAAAACATCAGAAAAACATATAAGTATTAAGAAAATATGAGGGGTAGGGGCGCCTGGGTGGCTCAGTCGTTAAGCGTCTGCCTTCAGCTCAGGTCATGATCCCAGGGTCCTGAGATCTAGCCCCACATGGGGCTCCCTGCTCCGCGGGAAGCCTGCTTCTCCTTCTCCCGCTCCCCCTGCTTGTGTTCCCTCTCTTGCTGTGTCTTTCTCTGTCAAACAAATAAATAAAATCTTTAAAAAAAAAAAGGAAAATATGATGGGTTTTTTTGTGTGTTTTTTTTTTTTTTTAAGTCTTGATTCTTCCACTGATACTCTTGGAGAACTTAAGTATTAAGACTAGGGTCAACTGTGAGGTTGAGGAAAGATGTTACATGTGTACAGCAATAGATAACATGGATTTCATAACAGCATTGCTAGTTTTATAATCTTTTTTTATAGTCCATAGTTCAGATAAAACTCTGTAGATATGACCTTCATTTGAATCTAAAGCATGTTGCAAATCAGCACAGAGAGGAGAAGCTCAAGTAAATGTAAACATTTGGAATTTTAAAAATAAAAATTCCCCTGTTTGCAAAAAAACAACCATTGCTTTCAAGTTTTTTTTTTTAAAGATTTTATTTATTTATTTGACAGAGAGAGACAGCAAGAGAGGGAACACAAGCAGGGGGAGTGGGAGAGGGAGAAGCAGGCTCTCCACTGAACAGGGAGCCTGATGCGGGGCTTGATCCCAGGACCCTGGGATCATGACCTGAGCCGAAGGCAGATGCTTAGCGAATGAGCCACTCAGGCGCCCAAGTTTTTTTTGTTTTTTTAAAGATTTTATTTATTTATTTGAGAGAGAGAATGAGATAGAGAGAGAGCATGAGAGGGGAAAGGGTCAGAGGGAGAAGCAGACTCCCCGCTGAGCAGGGAGCCCGATGTGGGACTCATCCCAGGACTCCAGGATCATGACCTGAGCCGAAGGCAGTCACTTAACCGACTGAGCCACCCAGGCGCCCCCAAGTTTTTTTTTAAATAATGCTCTGTGTAGAATCAAATCTTGAAAAATGAAGAAACGAAATGGAATGAACATTAGTGAGTGTATAATAAAAAAATAAACAAACCAACATCAAATGTCTTTGCCAAAGGGGATCTGGGTCTAATAAGCAATGCTCTCTAGTCAATGCCAATGAAATGGTGCAAGTCACAATCAAGGTGTGGAAAGAAAACACAAATGACAATAAGGAGAATTTATAAGAAAGATCTTACTCTTTAATATATTTAACTTGTTTCCACTTACTCTAATGAGAATACCAGAGAAGTTTCTAGAGCATGGTTGGCATGGGAAGCAGAAATCCCTGCTCAAGGAGAATGCAAGAAGGATGCAAAATTTCCTCAAATAACCGTAAGTACAGCCAGCAATGATTCCAAGTGCACTAAAGCCAACTCCGAGAATTTACCTCCCTTGGGCTAAGTTGCTTTCTTTCTTTCTTTTTTTTTTTAAGATTTTATTTATTTATTTGAGAGAGAGAATGAGAGATAGAGAGCACAAGAAGGAAGAGAGTCAGGGGGAGAAGCAGACTCCCCGCTTAGTGGGGAGCCCGATGTGGGACTCGATCCTGGGACTCCAGGATCAAGACCTGAGCCGAAGGCAGTCGCTCAACCAACTGAGCCACCCAGGCGCCCAGGGCTAGATCACTTTCATCTTTAACTGGGATGGTTCTCCAACTGACCTCCTCCACCTATTCATGTCCCTCCTCTTTCCTCTTCTTCCTCCCCGATCCTTCTTCCTCAATTCTGCAGACAGTAGGATTTTTAAAAATTAAAATCTGATGATATCTTTGCCCTGCTCAAATTTTTCAATTACTTCCAATTGCTCTTTGGATAGAATTTTAAGTCCTACAAGTTTTTGCATGATCTGGTTCCTGCTGATCTCTTCAGCTACATTTTCTACCTTTCTTTGCCTCCCTCACTGAATTTCAAACTCAATGTCCTATTTGCTGTTTCTCAAATAAACCAAGTTCTTTGACCCTTTAGAGTATTAGCATAAGCTGTGTCTGTCTGTCTGTCTGAGAGAATCTTCATCACCACCCCCATCCCAACAGGCCACCGCTGCCTGCTAGTTCCTCCTCAAGCTCCAAGTCTCAGTCTAGGTTAGGCTATATATTATTACAGTAGCCGATACTTTGCCTTTACACATATTCCTTGTGTAAGTAAACTTACTCAAACCACTAGTAATTTTAGTAGAAATGTGCTGAATTGTTTATTGTCTATCTTTCTCACTAGATTTTAAGCTCTGTGTGGGCAGGGATTGTGTCTACCTTGTTTATTACTGCAGTCTACATGTCTGGCCTTGTGCCTGACTCATAGCTGGTGTTTAATAAGCATCTCTGGAATGAATAAGGTTGTAATGTAGACATGATCCGTGGGAAACCTTGTCGTTGCCTCCATTTTCACCTTGAACTAGGACTCTCAGCTTTTTGTTTCATCTAAAAACTTTAAATCACCAAAGAGGGATGTCTGGCTGACTCAGTCAAGAGAGCATGTGACTCTTGATCTCAGGGTGGTGAGTTCAAGCCCCATGTTGGGTGTAGAGCTTACTCAAAAAAAAAAAAAAATCATTGAAGAAAGTGAATGACGTAGACTGAAGACTTTTTTGAGAGCTGAAGAAGAGAAACATCACATACCACACAGTAACCCTTAATTGAAAAATTCCTATTAGATATTTCCATTCTTCCTCTCAAAGCTCCTTTTTAGCTTGTTGTCTTACCATTGACCTTCCAAGCAGCCCGTGCAAATTCCTGGACTCCTAGCCTTCACTGCTCTGATTTCACAGCACCAATGAGGGTCTTTCTCTATTTCTTTTTTAATGTGGAATATTTTAGATTCCATCCTTGTATTAGTTTTCTAGAACGGCCACAATGAAGTACCATAAACAGGGTGCTTTAAAGAAGAGAAATGTACTGTCTCAAAGTTTTAGAGGCTAAAACTCCAAGATCAAGGTATCAGCAGGACTGGTTTCTTTTCAGGACTGGGAGGGAAAATCTGTTCCAGTCCTCTTGTCTAGCTTCTGGTGGTTTTGCTGGCAATCTTTGGCATTCCATGGCTTGTAAAAGAATCACCTGGATCTCAGCTTTCATCCTCACACAGCCTTCTCCCTGTGTGCGTCTGCATCCAAATTTTCCTTCTTATAAGGACACCAGTCACATTGGATTAGGGCCCACCCTAAACGGCCTCATCTTAACTAAATACATTTGCAATGGCCATATTTCCAAGTAAGTTCACTTTCCGAGGTATTGGGAGACGAACTTCAACACATTACCCATAACAATCCTCCTACTCCCCATCCTTCTCCATAAAGGAAAACCTCTTGGACTCTATCTTCCTTATAAAAAGGGTTGGAGGGAATTATAGGTAAGGGGAATTGTTAGTAGCAAATACATTTTATCTGTTCGAAATAATTTCCTCTTACAAGTGACTGAAAAACTAAGAAGTCTCTCAATCTTTCCTACAGATTTATTTTCCAAAAATATAGATCAGGTGACATCATTCTCTTGCTCAAAGACTGAAGGTAGGGGACATCGTGTCTCTCTTGGTGACCATTACATCTCTAGCCCCTGGCTTCTTGCCGGTCACATAGTAGGCTTTCCTAGATATTTGTTGAATGCAATTGAAGAACTTTAATAACTGCTTTTCACCTTCAGAACAAAGACCAAATTCATCAACTGAACCCACAGCAATTTGACTGCACCCTATTTTGTAGCTTATCTACTATTCTACTCCTTTCAACCATATACCTTTAGTATAAAAACTATCTGCTGTGGTTCTTTGAGAACACTCTCCACTTTCACCTACATTCTTTTTTTTTCCTCCTCCCACATTCTTTAATTCAAACTTTCCCCTTTGCTTGGAATGTGTTTCTTCTACTTTCTAGCCTTTATGGTCCCGCTCAGACTGTCTCGCCTCTTCTGATGATAAATCTTTTTCCTCTAGGCAGAATTAATCTCTTTTTCAAACAGCTTCATAGCATTTTGGATACTTTTGACAACAGATCTCTCGGTAGAATTATTTAGAATTGTGTCTATCTCCCAAGTAGATTAGAATTCTTTTAGGACAAAGGACATGTCCTATTCATGTTGCTATCTTTCACAAAGCCAGGAACACTCCTTTGTACTATAGATATCAACCAACACAAGTTTCATTGTGAGTTGTTCTTTTTTTTTAAGTAAGCCCTATGCCCAACATGGGACTCGAACTCACGACCCCAAGATCAAGAGTTGCAAGCTCTACCGACTGAGCTAGCCAGGCACCCCATAATTAGTGAGTTGTTTTTTTTTTTTTAAGATTTTATCTATTTATTTGACAGAGAGAGACACAGTGAGAGAGGGAACACTAGCAGGGGGAGTGGGAGAGGGAGAAGCAGGCTTCCCGCGGAGCAGGGAGCCCGATGCATGTCCTGGGATCATGACCTGAGCTGAAGGCAGGCGCTTAACAACTGAGCCACTCAGGCGCCCCAATTAGTGAGTTTTAAATGTGTTCCCCTAGGCTATATTGTTCATTTTTTTTCCACTGTAAGAGCTCCTTTGTAATCATATTTTTTGGACTTTCCTGAAAAACTGTATAATGACAAAGAAATTACTAGAAATTCAATAATATATATATTTAAAGATTTTATTTTTATTTATTTGACAGAGAGAGAGAGCGCACAAGCAGGGGGAGCAGCAGAGGGAGAGGGAGAAGTAGGCTCACCGAGCAGGGATCCCAATTCGGGGCTCGATCCCAGGACCCTGGGATCAGGACCTGAGCAGAACAAAGGCAGATGCTTAACGACTGAGCCACCCAGGCACCCCTCAATAATATTTTTAATAAATTTGTGTTTTATTTATCACCAAATCATCTACAGATGGGAAAAAAATAGGTGTTCATATTTTACAAACCATATTTCAATGTTTGGTGTGCACGTGGATTTGTAGACCCTTTGCACACTCAGTAGCTTATAAGTTGCAAGTACTTTTCTAGGAAATAAAGGCTCATTGAAGGGTTTTGGTTGGGTAATGACAAAGGAAAGTTAAACTACACAAAAATGAGATACATGTTTTTCAAAATACTCTGTCTTGCTTTCATATCTTTATTCATCCAATGAATATTTTTTCAGTATTTAGTATGTGCTAGGCAGCATTCTTGGTGTTGGGCATATGGGAGGTGCCACGTTGGTATCAATGGAGGTGATGAGAAGTGGCTGGATTCTGGATATGTTCTGAAAGTAGGAGGGTGCCTGGGTGGCTCAGTTGGTTAAGGGTCTGTCTTCCGCTTAGGTCACGATCCCAGGGTCCTGGGATCGAGCCCTGCATCTGGCTCCCTGCTCAGTGGGGAGCCTACTTCTCCTTCTTCTGCTCCTCCTGCTTGTGTTCCCTCTCTCACTGAGTCTCTCTCTGTCAAATAAATAAATAATCTTAAAAAAAAAAAGGAAAGTAGATGATGAGGGAACAGAAGGCAAGCTGAGGACAAAGCAAAAGCTGACACCCCACAACCCCGCCCCCATGGGATGTATATGACATTCCTCTAGCACTCCTGGCTGCCCTAAAGCTAAGGAGAGAAGAAACAAATAGTTAAACTTA
Organism: Zalophus californianus; assembly: GCF_009762305.2. Lineage (NCBI taxonomy): Eukaryota > Metazoa > Chordata > Mammalia > Carnivora > Otariidae > Zalophus > Zalophus californianus. Next base: position 115,290,562 of record NC_045599.1, read on the forward strand.
TGGAGCTCACAATCCTGCAAGACATGAGTCTCCCTCGGTTTACAAATGTCTTAGGAATCTACAAGAACAAAGCATTTCCATCAAGAACCTAGCTTCCAGAAGGAAATGTAGATACAATCAAACGTCCTTATAACCTGCAGCCCATTGACAGGTACTTGAAACAGATGGAGGGTAAATGTTCCTCCAGGAAGCTCCTAACTATCTTCATGTTAATGTTTTGCTAGAGGGAAAAACAACCTTAACTTGACAATGGCAAGGCCTCTGGTATCCTGTGAGTCTTCTTTAACATATGAAAATCCTTTTGAAAACTCCCTTTTCCTTACCTCCCCCAAACCCATAGTATATAATCAGTCACACCCCACAACCCCAGGGCAGCAGCTCTTTCTGCCCATGGGTCCTGTTCCCATGCTTTAATAAACCACCATTCTGCACCAGCCGTCTCAAGAATTCTTTCTTAGTCGTCGGCTCTGGACCTCACCCCACCGAACCTCACCTATATTCCAAAACCCCATCAGTAGAGTCAGCAGGATTATGGACAGATTAGATGGAGTGTATGAAGGAAAAGAGTCAGTGATGACTCCAAGGCTTTTGATTGGAGCAGTTGGAAGAATAGAATTGCTGTTTGCTGGAATACAGAGGACTGTTGGAGGAGAGGTTTGGGGCTAATCAAGAATTTGGTTTTGAATATATTCAATTTGAAATGACTATGAGTCAAGAGAAGATGTACGGAGATATTTGCTAACGTAGGTATCTCTTCAATGAATATAAACAAAATTAGAGGTGTGTTAGAGCTGGCTCACACCAGCTCACAAGAGCTGATCATTACATTTTTAGGAATTTTTGAGCCAGTTGTTAAGAATTAACAAGCTGGGGGCGCCTGGGTGGCTCATTTGGTTAAGCGTCTGCCTTCGGCTCAGGTCATGATCCCAGGGTCCTGGGATCGAGTCCCGCATCAGGCTCCCTTCTCCTTGGGAGCCTGCTTCTCCCTCTGCCTCTCTCTCTCTCTCTCTCTCTCTCTCTCTCTCTCGTGAATAAATAAATAAATAATCTTAAAAAAAAAGAATTAAGCTGTTGGGGGGCCTGGCTGGCTCAGTTGAAAGTGCATGTGACTTGATCTTGGGGTTTTAAGTTCAAGCCCCACTTTGGGAGTAAAGATTACTTAAAAATAAAAATCTTTTAAAATAATTCACAAGCTGTTATTCAAAATTAAGCTATACTAATGTATAAAGTGTATTAAATAAATTATACTGAGAAAAGTAATACATATGTGTGTGTGTGTGTGTGTGTGTGTGTATTATGTAGGCTCTATGCCCAGTGTGGAGGCCAATGCAGGTCTCAAACTCACGACCCCGAGATCAAGACCTGAGCTGAGATCAAGAGTCAGACACTTAGCCAACTGAGCCACTCAGGCACCCCAAAAGTAATGCATATTTTAAAACTTATCACTTCCTAATTATTTTAATAATGTCTGTGATGATGAGGTTAGATCTTCTGTATCTGTTCAGTGTAAGTACTATAGAATGGTGCACATCGGGGCGCCTGGGTGGCTCAGTTGGTTAGGCGGCTGCCTTCGGCTCGGGTCGTGATCCCAGGGTCCTGGGATCGAGCCCTGCGTCAGGCTCCCTTCTCGGCAGGGAGCCTGCTTCTCCCTCTCCCTCTGCCTGCCTCTCTGCCTACTTGTGCTCTCTCTCTCTCTCTCTCTGGCAAATAAATAAATAAATAAAATCTTTAAAAAAAAAAAGAATGGTGCACATCTCTTTTCAATTCTGGGTTCAGTGACATCACATTGGTAACTTGAAATTAACTATGATAGTATAATTACCAAATGCCGCAAACCAGGTCTTTTTCTCCCTGGAGAACTGATTGTTAAATCACACTCACCAGCACACTACTGAAAATTCCTCAGTGGAAACAAATTTTCTCTTAACTCTCACATGTCCTTATAACATCATCATCATCATCATCATCCTGTTGGTTTTTATTTTCCCTGCTATATACATGAAAACAAAGCAACAAATCAAGAAGGTGGACAGAAAATAAAGAGTTGGTGAGTAGCTAGAATAGCACACCCCAAACAAGAAGGATCTTATAAAATAGACCAATTTTGGTTCATCTATGCAGCTTAACACTTCATCTTAAAAAAAAAAAAGAAAAAAAGCCAGCTTCATATGGATGGAGAACACTCTATAGGATATAAAAAGTGAACAAAATAAAGTGCATAATAGACTTTAGAGTATGATACTATTTATGTAAAACTAAGCAAAAAATACAGGTACATGCTTGTTTATGCAGTGAATATTTCTCAGAAATATACATGAAACTGGTAACATTAGTTACTTCAGAGGAGGAGAACCTGGTGACCAGAGTATAGGGGTGGGAAAGAAACATACTTTCCCCAAGTATCTTTTTGTTCCCTTTGAATTTCCTAGCAGGGGTATGCATTTCCTATTTAAAAACAAACAAACATACCTTTTTAAAAAAGTGCTTACATGGGGTTTTAAGAACATGGATGGCAGGAGGAGGAAAGTTTTTCCATTTTAAATTTGTACAAATTTTGCCTCTTTAAACTCAATTATGATTCCTTATAAATGTCTGTTAACATGATATGCATCTTCTAAATATAAATGCTACTGTTTTGGTCAACAATTGTAACCTATAAACCTAAGGCTATGTTAAGCTCAAAGCATGTTTAAGTTTGGTTACTAAAAGAAACTATGTGTTAGAATATTTGTATATAAAATTATGTTCACTCACTTAAAGGTAATAAATATGTTTATCTTAGGAATTTGAATATATTTACCTTCTTATGATAATGAACACATTGACAATGATCTTACTGGTCTTATAATTATCTTCTCCATTATATAAATAGGAAAATTTCCTTGTTAATTACAAAATGCAGCGAAGTCTAGACTTTTCTCCTCAGTTGTGCAAAGAGATAACAGTGCGTATAGCAGACTCATTATCAAAAACACAATAGAAAAACTCGTGCTTTCAAGCACATCGGTATTGTAGCCCTGGAGACGAGTCAGAACCGAGGGTGGTGGAATAGATTGCTTTAGCCCCAAAACCGGAGTGTGCTAATATAACGAGTGAAGAAGCCACATGAAACCTCTGTTTTGGTTTTCAGTGGAAGCTGCCTGTCTTTGCGGCTTGGTCCCAATTGGAGAACATAAAACTGCTGTGTTCACTAAATTAAGTACAAAAAGATAAATGCACACACTCAGGTAGGTTGGGTAAGGAACCAAAGTTTAGATGCAGAGTCAGCAAAAGCAGTGGTTTTTTGTTGTTGTTGTTGTTGTTGTTTTTTTAATTGTGTGAAATGAGGTAGATGGAACTGAAAAGTAGTCATACCAGGCTGTGGTAGAGAAATTGTTCTTTTCCTCAGTGTTTTCTTTCTCCCTTCCCTGTATGAATTAAGGATTGATCCACCAAAAATCAGGTCTGAATAGGAAGTCTTAGGTGGCTCCTGTGTCAGTCGGGGTTCTGGCAGGAAGAGAGAATTCACCACAATGGTCTGTCGTCAGAACCTACGTTCAGGACAAGACTACTTACTGTGGTGTCGGGAGAGCTAAGAGAGTTGGCAAGCTATGTGAGGCACCTAGACCAGTAACAACAAAAAGCCCTTACTTTCCCCATAGAAGAAGGCACAAGGGGAGGAAGTAGAGTTTCTGGAGCTCAAAGAGAGCTGGGAATTACATGTGCACAGGGCTGCCCTGCTTCTCCTGGATGGTCATGGAGGAAAGCGGATCCAGCCAGAGAGTGGTCCCAGAGCATGGAAGGAGCAGGGAATAAATACCTGACATCTCTCTCTTCCCATCCTCTGCTCTCCTCTCATTGGCTTGGCTAAACTTAGAGGAAAACCAGCCCCCAAAGAGGGAATGGGAGATGGAGCCCGCAGGGTTCAACCTTCCAGGGAACAGAGCAGGAGAGAGGGAGATGAAGAGTGGATGGAAAGTGGAACTGTAATAGAATAAAAAGTAATCTCTGTGCCCAATGTGGAGCTTGAACTCCCAATCCCAAGATCAAGAGTCACATGCTCTACTGACTGAGCCAGCCGGGCACCTCATTCGGGATCCCTATGTGAACTGAGGTAGAGTTGTGAGGAAAGATTCTCTCTGGATATCTGTTCACTATATATGCATATGCATCATTGCCATAGGATGTTGCATATCATATGTAGAGATATATAATTAATATTCTAAAAAAACAACCAAGTGCTTGCATAAATTTTCAAGTTTTTTTCTGCCCAGAGGAATTGAATGATCAAATTAAAAGCTGGAAAAAAAATGCACATCCAACTTTTTTTTATTTTTATTTTTATTTTTTATTTTTTTATTTTTATTTTTTTTTAAAGATTTTATTTATTTATTTGAGAGAGAGAGAGAATGAGAGATAGAGAGCACGAGAGGGAAGAGGGTCAGAGGGAGAAGCAGACTCCCTGCCGAGCAGGGAGCCCGATGTGGGACTCGATCCCGGGACTCCAGGATCGTGACCTGAGCCGAAGGCAGTCGCCTAACCAACTGAGCCACCCAGGCGCCCTATTTTTTTATTTTTTAAAGATTTTATTTATTTATTTGAGAGAGAGAGAATGAGAGATAGAGAGCGTGAGAGGGAGGAGGGTCAGAGGGAGAAGCAGACTCCCTGCTGAGCAGGGAACCTGATGTGGGACTCCATCCCAGGACTCCCTGGGATCATGACCTGAGCCGAAGGCAGTCGCTTAACCAACTTTTTTTTTTTTAAAAAAAAAAGGCGCCCTCCAACTTTTTTTTTTTTTTTAAGATTTTATTTATTTATTTGAGAGAGAGAATGAGAGAGAGAGAGAGAGAGCGAGAGCACATGAGGGGGGGAGGGTCAGAGGGAGAAGCAGACTCCCTGCTGAGCAGGGAGCCTGATGTGGAACTCGATCCCAGGACTCGAGGATCACGACCTGAGCTGAAGGCAGCCGCTTAACAACTGAGCCACCCGGGCGCCCTGTGAAAATTTTTCTTAAAGAAGGAATAATTTGCTCTTGTCAGAAAGAATGGGTATGTATAAATACATTTGCCAAAAAATAGTTGCAAACTTTTCATTTCCAAGATGGAGTATAACAAGTAAAATTAAAATATTACAATAGATTAAACTGTTCTATACTAATAATTCTTTTTTCCAGCATCACTTTACATCCAAAAGGGAAAAATTAACTTCTGTCCTGATGGAAATTGGCAACACACCAATAAAAACATGTGATAACATAATTAATTGCTTTAAGGCTGTTTGACAGTGTTAGTAGCCAGGTGGAGCTAAAATTATTCTCTCTGCTTTGGTAGGTTTTTTGTTTTTGTTTTTTTTTTTTAGATTTTATTTATCTGAGAGAGTGAGAGAGAGCATGAGCAAGGGGGAGAGGCAGACTCCCTGCTGAGCATGGAGCCAACAGGGAGCTCCATCCCAGGACCCCAGGATCATGACCTGAATGGAAGACTGATGCTTAACCGACTGAGCCACCCAGACGCCCCCTTTGGTAACGTTTTAATATGGATTTGATTGTTATTGTTCTTTAAATTTTATGGTAAATGCTTTTAGTAAAAGTAGTATATGACAGGACTGGGATTTTTATCATTTTCCTAGTCTGAGAATTTTTTTAGAAATGTTAAACGAATCATACGTTGGTAAATTAAATCTTTTTTTCCATAGAATTCTGATTTCTTTCCCCACCTTCTCTGTATTAACATGGTTACTATAGTCATAAAACTGGGTATAGGGCGCCTAGGTGGCTCGGTTGGTTAAGCGACTGCCTTCGGCTCAGGTCATGATCCTGGAGTCCTGGGATCGAGTCCCGCATCAGGCTTCCAGCTCAGCGGGGAGTCTGCTCCTCCCTCTGACCCTCTTCCCTCTCGTGCTTTCTATCTCTCATTCTCTCTCTCTCTGAAATAAATAAATAAAATCTTAAAAAAAAAAAACTGGGTATGAAAGTATGGCATGTTTTTAGTCCATTGAAAAGATTTAGTTTTTTTCCTACTGAAGTTAGAAGGACTAAATTCTGTGCAGCTCTAATTTCAATGCTTGGCTTATATTTACCATCTTCAAAACTGGTATTTAAGGGTATAGAAATGTAGAGTAAATATGGATACACAACTAGAATGCGTTAAAATATAGTGATGTCTCTTATAAATTGTTGCAAAGCTGAAACAATTTTCAAGTTAAGTGGGACTATGAAATTGTTCTACTTAAATTATCCGGATAATTAAAAAATAACATCTTTATTATGGATAAAAATCACATACCATTCAATGTATCCATTTAAAGTGTACAATTCAATGCTGTTTATATATTCGCAGAGTTGTGCAACTAGTACTATAATCAATTTTAAAACATATTCATCGTCTGAAAAAGAAATCCCATACACATCAGCAGTCACCCCCCGCCCCATTTCTATCCCATTCCCTCAGCCCCTGGCAACCACTAATCTTTCCGTCTCTACAGATTTGTCTTTTCTGGACATCTTGGCAAAATATTCTTTTTTGGCAAAATTTTATTTTATTTTATTTTATTTTTTTAAAGATTTTATTTATGTACTTGACAGAGAAAGACACGGCAAGAGAGAGAACACAAGCAGGGGGAGTGGGAGAGGGAGAAGCAGGCTCCCCACTGAGCAGGGAGCCTGATGCGGGCTCGATCCCAGGACCCTGGGATCATGACCTGAGCCGAAGGCAGATGCTTAATGACTGAGCCACCCAGGTGCCCCTTGGCAAAATTTTTTTTTAATTTTTTTATTGTTATGTTAATCACCATATATTACATCATTAGTTTTTGATGCAGTGTTCCATGATTCATTGTTTGTTCATAACACCCAGTGCTCCATGCAGAACGTGCCCTCCTCAATATCCATCACCAGGCTAACCCATCCCCCTACCCCCCTCCCCTCTAGAACCCTCAGTTTGTTTTTCAGAGTCCATCATCTCTCATGGTTCGTCTCCCCCTCTGACATACTCCCCTTTTCTTCCTCTCCTGTTATCTTCTTCTTTTTCTTTTTTCTTAAAATATGTTGCGTTATTTGTTTCAGAAGTACAGATCTGTGATTCAACAGTCTTGCACAATTCACAGTGCTCACCGTAGCACATACCCTCCCCAATGTCTATCACCCAGCCACCCCGTCCCTCCCACCCCCCACCACTCCAGCAACCCTCAGTTTGTTTCCTGAGATTAAGAATTCCTCATATCAGTGAGGTCATGTGATACATGTCTTTCTCTGATTGACTTATTTCACTCAGCATAACACCCTCCAGTTCCATCCACGTCGTTGCAAATGGCAAGATCTCATTCCTTTTGATGGCTGCATAATATTCCATTGTGTATATATACCACCTCTTCTTTATCCATTCATCTGTCGATGGGCATCTTGGCTCTTTCCACAGTTTGGCTATTGTGGACATTGCTGCTATAAACATTGGGGTACACGTACCCCTTCGGGTCCCTACATTTGTATCTTTGTGGTAAATACCCAGTAGTGCAATTGCTGGATCGAACGGTAGCTCTAATTTCAACTGTTTGAGGAACCTCCATACTGTTTTCCAGAGTGGTTGCACCAGCTTGCATTCCCACCAACAGTGTAGGAGGGTTCCCCTTTCTCCACATCCCCGCCAACATCTGTCGTTCCCTGACTTGTTAATTTTAGCCATTCTGACGGGTGTGAGGTGGTATTTCATTGAGGTTTTGATTTGGATTTCCCTGATGCCGAGCGATGTTGAGCACTTTTTCATGTGCCTGTTGGCCATTTGGATGTCTTCTTTGGAGAAATGTCTGTTCATGTCTTCTGCCCATTTCTTGATTGGATTATTTGTTCTTTGGGTGTTGAGTTTGATAAGTTCTTTATAGATTTTGGATACTAGCCCTTTATCTGATATGTCATTTGCAAATATTTTCTCCCATTCTGTCGGTTGTCTTTTGGTTTTGTGGACTGTTTCTTTTGCTGTGCAAAAGCTTTTTATCTTGAAATCCCAATAGTTCATTTTTGCTCTGGCTTCCCGTGCCTTTGGCGATGTTTCTAGGAAGAAGTTGCTGTGGCTAAGGTCGAAAAGGTTGCTACCTGTGTTCTCCTTTAGGATTTGGATGGACTCCTGTCTCACGTTTAGGTCTTTCAACCATTTGGAGTCTATTTTTGTGTGTGGTGTAAGGAAATGGTCCAGTTTCATTCTTCTGCATGTGGCTGTCAAATTTTCCCAACACCATTTGTTGAAGAGACTGTCTTTTTGCCATTGGACATTCTTTCCTGCTTTGTCAAAAATAAGTTGACCATAGAGTTGAGGGTCCATTTCTGGGCTCTCGATTCTGTTCCATTGATCTATGTGTCTGTTTTTGTGCCAGTACCATACTGTCTTGATGATGACAGCTTTGTAATAGAGCTGGAAGTCCGGAATTGTGATGCTGCCAGCTTTGCTTTTCTTTTTCAGTATTCCTCTGGCTATTCTGGGTCTCTTCTGGTTCCATACAAATTTTAGGACTATTTGTTCCATTTCTTTGAAAAAAGTGGATGGTATTTTGATGGGGATTGCATTGAATGTGTAGATTGCTCTAGGTAGCATTGACATCTTCACAATGTTGATTCTCCCAATCCATGAGCATGGAACGTTTTTCCATTTCTTTGTGTCTTCTTCAATTTCTTTCATGAGTATTTTATAGTTTTCTGAGTACAGATCCTTTGCCTCTTTGGTTAGATTTATTCCTAGGTATCTAATGGTTTTGGGTGCAATTGTAAACGGGATAGACTCCTTGATTTGTCTCTCTTCTGTCTTGTTGTTGGTGTATAGGAATGCCACTGATTTCTGTGCATTGATTTTATATCCTGCTACTTTACTGAATTCCTGTATGAGTTCTAGCAGTTTTGGGGTGGAGTCTTTCGGGTTTTCCACATACAGTATCATATCATCTGCAAAGAGTGAGAGTTTGACTTCCTCTTTGCCGATTTGGATGCCTTTGATTTTTGTTGTCTGATTGCTGTGGCTAGGACTTCTAATACTATGTTGAATAGCAGTGGTGAGAGTGGACATCCCTGCCACGTTCCTGACCTCAGGGGAAAAGCTCTCAGCCTTTCCCCATTGAGAATGATATTCGCTGTAGGTTTTTCGTAGATGGCTTTTATGATATTGAGGTATGTACCCTCTATCCCTATACTCTGAAGAGTTTTGATCAAGAAAGGATGTTGTACTTTGTCAAATGCTTTTTCTGCATCTATTGAGAGGATCATATGATTCTTGTTCTTTCTTTTGTTAATGTATTGTATCACGTTGATTGATTTGCGGATGTTGAACCAGCCTTGCAGCCCAGGAATAAATCCCACTTGGTCATGGTGAATAATCCTTTTAATGTACTATTGGATCCTATTGGCTAGTATTTTGGTGAGAATTTTTGCATCCATGTTCATCAAGGATATTGGTCTGTAATTCTCGTTTTTGATGGGGTCTTTGTCTGGTTTTGGGATCAAGGTAATGCTGGCCTCATAAAATGAGTTTGGAAGTTTCCCTTCCATTTCTATTTTTTGGAACAGTTTCAGCCCCTTGGCAAAATTTTAAAGGTGCATTATTTCTCTGACAAATTCTAAATTTTATATTAATTTATTATATATATTTTTATAGATTTATTGTATATTGATATACATTTGTTTATATTTTCCTCCTCATTAACTATTGAAGCTTTGCATTAATTTAAAAGGTCATATATAAGGGGCACCTGGGTGGCTCATTCGTTAAGCGTCTGCCTTCGGCTCAGGTCATGATCCCAGGGTCCTGGGATCGAGCCCCACATCGGGCTCTCTGCTCAGCGGGAAGCCTGCTTCACCCTCTCCTTCTACCCCTGCTTGTGTTCCCTCTCTCGCGTTCTCTCTCTCTGTGAAATAAATAAAATAAAATCTTAAAAAAAAATAAAAGGTCATATATAAGATTTTTTAAAAAGATTTTATTTATTTATTTGAGAGACAGAGCATTGGGGGGAGTATGGGGCGAAGGGAGAGGAAGAAGCAGACTCCCTGCTGAGCAGGAAGCCTGACACAAAGACTAGATCCCAGGACCCTGAGATCATGACCTGAGTGTAGGTCAGACGCCCAGCCAACTATGCCACCCAGGTGCCCCATATATAAGATTTTTCAAAAGCTTACAGTTGATCCTAGAACTGCTGTCATAAACTAGAAATAAATGACACTTGTGGGTTTGTATTGAGATGTAATAATGGCCCATACAATCTAGACCCCATTAGGAGAATTTTAAACAGATAAATCAATAAATCAAACAAAACTTTTATAATGTTACATTAGCCTATATTCATTCCTTCTGCTCCTGGATATTGGTGAAGAGAAATATTTATCTTGATCTGGTCCTTTTTCTTCCGTCACCTCGATCTTTGGCCCACGTCATCAGCACTGGAGAGCTGACTTTCTCATATAACGGTCTTCGTTTTTCACCAGCCTTTGCTTGACGAGTTCAGACTCCTCAGTGACGTATTTGTAAGCACTAGATCCTGCACTGTTCCACCAAAGGCTGAAGTTCAGGAAACTCACTTGCAAAGCATTCTGCCATATGTTAACTACTCTTTGTTATTTGGGAAATTGCTTCTGTCTGTGTTTACCTCACGTTGCTGTCCTCACCTTTGTCATAGGGGTCTGTGGTCACTAGCAGAGGAATTGCAGCGAAAACCATGGTGACATTGAAATACTGTGGAGGGACAGAAGACTGTGTAGCTTGCAAAGCAAGGGCGTGGAGAATGGAACTCTTGGCCTGCAAAGGGCAATCAGAGCACATTGATGCGTGAAGCAAAGCAGGTGAAGGACAATGGGGACATGGTAAATGCGGTGAACTAGGGAAAGCATACCCTACCTGGAGGAGAGAGTTGCTGCTGTCTGCTCTGCTCCTGGTAGTCGTGCCTCTGTCGTGTCACAGGCCCAGTGATACCTGGCTTTCAGATTTTTCAAGAAAAAGTAGAAATGCAGAGTTTTGGGTGGAATTTCCTAAGTTTTAAATATTCTCAATTAATTCAGAATTATTTTACCGGTTTATGTGCTCCACAAAATATAAGTCAGATCCAGTCCACAGGTTGCCAGCTTTTGATCTCTGGTACTGGTGAGAACACGAGCTCATAAAGAAGCCCCGTAAGAATGGCAAGATAGGAGGGTGTGGAAATTTAAAAGCCAAGGGAATTGACAAGAGTGGAGTCTGGTTAACAGTCTACAAATCCAAGAGAGGTCTGTTAGGTAAGGATAGAATAATGTCCATTGTGTCCATTGTATTGGGAGCTTGGAAGTCATTGGTAACATTTGTCAAACCTCTTCAGCTAACAGAGGAAGAGACCAAATTGAAGAGGTTTGAGGAATGAGGGAGAGGTGGGGCAGTGGAGACCCAATGAATATTACTCCACAGGTTGTTTCTAGAGGGAAACACAAGAAGGCTTTTTTTTTTTTGACCAAGGCTGAACTTTTTTTTACATATGTGTTTGTGCATGTATGTGTATCGTTGAATTAGGCAAGCTTTACTAATTATATTATTTCAATTTTCTATAACCTTAATTAATTAAGTTTAAGGAAGCTCTACACCCAGTTTGGGGCTTGAACTCAGGACCTTGAGATCAAAAGTCGCATGCTGTACTGACTGAGCCAGCCAGGTGCCCCTTTATAACCTTATTTTTAAAAAGTTTATGAAACATATTTATAGGCTCAGGTTAATAAAACCACCGTAGAGGGAGAAATTAAAAACAATGGAGGGAGGGGCAACTGGGTGGCTCAGTCAGTTAAGTGGCTGCCTTAGGCTCAGGTCATGATCTCAGGATCCTGGGACTGAGCCCCGAGTTGAGTCCTCAGGCTCCCTGCTCAGTGGGGAGTCTGCTTCTCCCCCTCCTTCATATTTGTGTGTGCGCGTGCTCTTTCTTTGTCAAATAAATAAAATCTTAAAAAAAAAACAAACAATGGAGGGAAAGCTGTTAATGGAATTTTCGGAGGAGATTGGGAGGGGCTGTGGTGGAAAGACAGATATGAAAATGAGATTCTCTGAGATTGGAGGGAAGACAATTAGAAATGGTATGGAATCAGGCAAACCCACGGCTCATGCTGGCGGTAGGAGAAGCTGAGGTAGTTCTTTCTTCATGGCAGCAATTTTCTAGTTACGCGGATGAGATAAAGTTCACCGAAAGTGAGGAGAGCGGGAGTGGATATGTTGTTTGAGCACAGTGGTGAGGGTTTGGAAATGCCACGGAAGGGAATGGGAAGGAGAGATGTATTTTAAACATTTCTTGTGAGGCTAAAGAACCCAGTTTCCAGTTAGATCCCATACTTGTGTAGGGGCATCAATTTCTACTTTTGCAGGATGTCATTTCTTGCTCAGCAACGTAGGTATAGGTGTGGAGAAGGTAGATTTCACTGAGCCAGTTAGGATTTTGGCCAGAGGGTGTAGGTAAATGGACAGGAATTCACAGAACCGAGTTTCTGGTGAGAGAATCATTGAGGTGTTTGAAGTAGGAAACAATATGAGACTAAGAGGGAGTCAAAGAGCAGGAAGTTGAAAGAAGGCCCTTCTAGTCTTGGTTCAGACTATGAAACTTGGGACATTGTTGTTGCATCTGGATGCATCCCTTGGAGGATGTCACTTATAATTGTTTCAAGCCTGTATGTCTATTGCATGTGATTGTTTAGATCTCCCCTCTTCTTAGAAGAGGTGGGCCGGATGAGTAGCAGTTTTTGCTTTCTGTCCCATGGATAAAACTGAAGCACTACTTGAAGAAGATGATGCAGAACTCCTAGAAGTTGCCAGCAAGTGCCAGGGAAGAGAAATGGATCCAATGTCAATTTAAGGGAGGACCAGGGTTGGAAAGCCACTACTATTCATTCAAAATTCAAGTCTCTAGGGGTCCCTGGCTGGTTCAGTTGGTAGAGCGTGCAACTCTTGATCTCGGGGTTGTGAGTTCAAGCCCCACGTTGGGCTTGGAGATTACTTAAAAAAAAAAAAATCAAGTCTCTTCTTGATAAACTTACTTCTCGATGCATATGGCTGAAAGGGTTGGTGGAGGCAAGTCCACAACGCCTAGCCAGCACAGCTTAAGCCTCCCTGGGAAGATCTCCCTTAATATAGTGGAAGATGAGAATATTAGGAAAAATGTACCTTGTGCTGTTTCCAGCTATGTGCCTTTATCACCAGTAGGCACACCCACAGCATGAGGCCACATTATGTTTGAGAACCCTGTCCAGATCAGGCTGGGAAACAAGGCTGAGCATGACTTCCCTGGAGCTCTACCAGAGGCCCATTTTACATGGGTTTTCTGACTGCCTTTGGAACATCAACTAGCTAGGGCTCACTTGGAACTTGAAATAATTCTAGGGCAGTAGTTCTCAAACCCTAGCATGATTACGAATCCCCTGAAGAGCTTGTTAAAATGTAGATCCTTGGACTCTATCCTCCATGAATTTGGTTCAGTGGTTCTGGGGTAGAGCTCAGGAATTTGTATTTGTAACAAGTTCCCAAGTAATGTTGCTGCTGCTGGTCCAGGCCCTGCACCATTTATGTAGCACCAGCTATATTTGGGAATTTTATTAACTGGGCTCTGGTTCCACATATCCAATGAATACATTGCCTTAAGTCCATTCTGATGACTTCTCTTGGGTTTCTGATCCTGCTGAAGACTCTACCTTAGGAATTCTAGGTATTGCTGGCCTTTTGAGTAATCCAATCCTTCTGTTACCTGTTGTCATTGGGCCATAAACCCACAGCAGTCTCAAGAAACTATAGAGACTGGCATTTATGGGATGTATCATGACCATGAAATTGTCCCATCAGTTATTTTTGGTGCTGAAAAAGACAGCGATCTATCAAGATTTCTTCTTCAAACTAGAAAAATATAAAGCCCCCTCTTCCTCACCAGGATTATAACTTTTCCTCTAACTTTTTGCTTGCCTCAAATTCTTGAGAAAAGCTTATATTCGTTCTTTAGCCAGAGACCTGAGTCCTTAGGAAATTAATACAAGAGGCTTTTGGTGGGAGTGTATCTGGCTTCCAACAGTACCAGTTGGTTCCTGGGCCATATTCTTAAAATAGAAAAATGACCAATTACAGCTCTGCCAGGACTACATTTGGTGTAATCCAGAGAATATGTTTTTAAGTGTCTGAACGACTCAGCCACAGGAATCTTGATGGTACCAGCCAAGATATCTGAGGTCCAAGGATGGCAAAACCCAGGGACCATTCAGTACTCATGGGGGGATTCCAGCTAAATAGAAGCTGGGATTTGGACATGTCTGGGCAGGTCTGCTGAATATGCAGGGCAGGCATGCCTGGAGTCTATTTACATGACAACTTTTGGCTGAAGAATGACTGTATGCTGATCTGAATGGAAAGTGGAGTGGGAAGAACAGAAATGTGTCTGTCTTAGGACCCAGGTTTTGATAAATGTTCTTTCATAAATGAGTTTATTAATTAAATAATATATCATCTTTTTGTTTCTCGGAATTATACCATTTACATTAAGATTTTTGACAGTTTGAAAATAGCTCATTACTATTTTTAGGAATCCGTAGTCCTTGTGTAGGAAATCATATCAAAATGAAAGAAGATTGATTTAATTGACTGCCTGGGATTATATTGGGTGTGTGAGAAAAGGACAAAAGACATATATTTTTTAAAGATTTTATTTATCTGAGAGAGAGAGAATGAGAGAGAGAGAGCTCATGAGAGGGGGGGGGTCAGAGGGAGAAGCAGACTCCCTGCTGAGCAGGAAGCCCGATGCAGGACTTGATCCTAGGACTCCAGGATCATGACCTGAGCCGAAGGCAGTCGCTTAACCAACTGAGCCACCCAGGCGTCCCCAAAAGACATATTTTGTGGCTTTGGAAATATTGGTGGATTAGTGGATTTTTAAAAAATTTCCATGGGAAATAATGTATTTAAACTTGTTTGTTTGTTTTAAGATTCTATTTATTTGTTTGAGAAAGAGAAAGAGAGAATGAAAGCACGAGCTGGGGGAGAGGCAGAGGGAGAAGCAGACTCCCCCTTGAGCAGCCAGACATGGGGCCTTGATCCCAGGACCCTGAGATCATGACCCGAGCTGAAGGCAGATGCTTAACCAACTGAGCCACCCAGGCACCCCTAAACTTGTTATTTTGAACTGTGTACTCTTGGTATAGCATCTACAATGTTGTGAATTTTGTTAAATATTAACATGGCTAAAATTCTTTAAAATTATATATTTACCTTGCATTTAAAAACTGTTCACAATTGTGCTTCTGTTCTTGACGGGTGCCAATCCTCATTCATTTGCATTTTCAGGATAGAGTTTGGTTGATGAGCTGCAATTTCACCTTTATTTTCCTTTAATTAATAACAATTATTATTATTTTTTCAGATTTTATTTATTTATTGGACAGAGAGAGACACAGCGAGAGAGGGAACACAAGCAGGGGGAGTGGGAGAGGGAGAAGCAAGGCTTCCCGCGGAGCAGGGAGCCCGATGTGGGGGCTCGATCCCAGGACCCTGGGATCATGACCCGAGCCGAAGGCAGATGCTTAACGACTGAGCCACCCAGGTGCCCCAATTAATAACAATTATTATAATCTTAGAGGGCACTCATTTACGGACTTTTTTTTATGTGCCAGGCACCCGTCTAACCATTTTACACATCTTATCTCTTTCAGCATTATGAGGGAGACATTTTCATTATCCTGACTATAGACATGGGGAAACTGAGGCACAGAGCGATTAAATTACTTGTGCAAATAATATATAGCAAGCAGTGGAAAAAACCAGGGCTTTAGGGCATTTACAGTGTTTTAGTAAAGTTACTAATCACCCTAAATTTTAAGAGGATTATAGAAAAGAAAAGGCTGTGTCTCAGTTTGGGTATGGTTTAAGTGCCATGGACTCTCATTGCCAATTTTGATTCTTCAGGTAGCCTTGGTAAAGTCACTGGAATTATTTTTCAGACACTTATGGTCATAGAAAAGAATTTTTTAAATGACTCTAGTATTTTCGTTGCTTTCCTAGAGAATGCAAGAAGCAGTCTACTGTGTACCTCTCCTTGAGAATGACTTTTTAGATTTTTAAACTTTTTATTTGGATATAATGTCAAATTTACAGACAAGTTGCAAAAGTAAAGACAACATTAAAAATACCCATATACCTTTTACTCAAATTCACTTATTGTTAACATTTTACTCTAATTCTTTTATCATTTGTGTGCTTTCTCAGAATACGTATGGGGAAAAAAACCATAATGTTATATTTTTTCTTTCTAAATCCTCTAAGGGTAAGTCACATACTTTTTGGCCCTTTCTCTATAATATCTTAGTGTGTATTTCCTAAGTGTAGGTATAGTCTCTTTTGTGACCACATTACAGTAGTGAATTTCAGTAAATTCAACAGTAATTCAATACTTTAATCTATGGACAGTATTCCAATTTGTCAATTGGCCCTTTAATGTTATTTATAGGATTTTCTTCCTTGGGTACAGGATGCAGTCTAAGGTCAGTTACTGCATTTAGCTGTCACATTTGAGAATAGTTCTGATTATGCCAGATTTCATTTTTGCTATAGTCTAGAAGCCATACTCATACAGTATGTAAAAGTCTTAATTTGGGTGGACATCTGATGAAAATTAGACTTCTGATAGATTTTTTCATTACTTGGTATCTTATAATTTCTAATGATGATTAGGATTTGTTCATACTAATTAAAACTAGTTTTAATTAGTTAGCTAGTTACTAGTAACTGTTTCTATGATATTGTATGCCTAAGTGAATTACTTTTTTTTAAAAGACTTTTTAAATCATAGTTGAACTATAGCCTCATGATGTTAATCTAATTTTAATTTTAGAAGAGACTTCTATTTTTTTGGTTCTAATTAATCAAATACAGGATTACTGAAAAAGTAGGGAACTCCAAGAAGGAAAATGAGATACTGTCTAGTATGTAAGAGGAATGACTGATGCTGACAAATATAAAATAAAAAATTTTAAATAATCAGGATGTTGTTTAAAAGGCAAGATGTTGAGTTTATCACTCCCCCTTACTAAGACACACATGGGTCCCTGTTAAATCTGATGTTTTTACTCTGATCGTCAATGGCAGCTTTAAAATGTCTGTAGCATCCCATGACAAAGTCACAAATCAACTCCAGGAAGGGCTGTGAAACTAAATCTGCTGCTCTTTCCTTTCCCAAGAGCCCATCCCTAGTGGCACGCCAGTAGCTTCTGGGCACTGAAGTTATGACCCTTGTCTTCCCCAGGGTTAATGGCAGTCTGTTTCGTCTTCTGCAACTCCCTTTCACCTTTCTCTGGGAAGCTGGGGCTGAAGGCGAACAGGTTCCCAATCATTATTTAAACTCCCTACCTAAGAGGCCCCTTGGCCTCCACCAAATTTGGTGACCACAGTTGAGAGCCAAGAGTCCCCTACAATCATTTTTAATAGTTATATTAGAATACGAGGGTTTTCAGAAAAGAGACAAAATTTTTAAAAAGATCTTGGGTCATGGTTTTGAAAGATCCTATTAGTTGAGCAATGTTGGCAATATTGACTGTTCTTTGCTCTTTCCCTCCCACAGACCCAGTCCTCATTTCTTTGCATCTTTCATTCCTTTGGTATTTTTAATACTTAGGCAATGAATTAGCACTCATTGGACAATTTGTATTATCTAGTTTTGCATTATTATGTATTACAGGGACTAGGCTCTAATAATGTGGGGGACTTGGCTCTTAATATAAGCTGCAAAATATTGACACACATTCTCTTGAGTGTCATTACATAATCCCGATGAACCATGGAGGTCATTGTGGAAATCCACTTCTGCCCCATCCTCACCCCAAGTCCCCAGAATTCTAACCCTGTAACGTCTATTTCTGTAATTGATATTCTGATTTCTAGAATGTGCTTGTCAAGTATTAGTCTATTTTCACTTTTCCTTGGGATGTGCCGTTTAATTAAAGATCTAAGATCCATTTCATTTACATGAAGGAAGATAAAGGGTTCCCTTGGCTATGGAGAGGAGCTTACAAAAGGACAGCAAAGATGATGGTGTTTTTAGGTATGGAGTCACTCCTGCAGAGGGGTTGCTGGACCTCAGATCCCTTTATTCTTCAGACTCCACTGAAGTGATTGGTAATTTACCTCACTTTGGAGCTCACTCTACTTTTCAGCAAATGTATCGTATGCACTTTAACTCAAAAGCCCCAACAACTTCTTCCACATTATCAACAAGTGAGACCATTGGCTTTTTAAAATTTTTTTATTTTTTCACTCATCATTTATTTACAAATACACATTATAACTTTTATATACATTGCACATTTACATGGTAGAAAAGTACAAAACTATATATTTAAATGAATTTATATTTAACTTGCCATGTTTGAAAATATAAAATTGCATCAGAAAAAAGTATGAAAAGCAAGAAACTTGAACTGATAAAGCTTTGATATAACTTTTAGTGACACACTGTTTGAAAAAGAACTTATTGGAGGTACAGCACACTAGCTTAAAGGAAACACCTAACAAAAGGTTCAATGTATAGCATTCCCTTCCTTCAGTCTCCAGATACCCATATCACTCAATTTCTTTGGATTTGTAACATCTTAAAAGTATATTCTGAGAATTCTAACATTACTATCACCCTTTCTCTCACAAATCATGACAAGAGAGCTAAACTAGGAGTTTCCTCAAAGATGTATCCTCTGTACCTTCTAGTTGAGTCAGTTATCACGCCTTTTGGTCAGTCAAGATTCCTTGTAAACAAAACCCGAGGGATCATGTACGTACAGAACAGGCAGCAGAGAATCCAATAAATAAACACGACAGAAACTGACATGCAAGTTTGTTAAAGTGGAAAGGAGTCTAATAACAGTGAACTGAAGGGAGACAGGTGAGTGAGTGAAAAGTCAGGAATGGATTTAAATGGTTTACAAGGAAAAAAAAAAGCTTTTACTTTACAAGCAAGAGACCTCACAATAAATAACAACTGCTCTTCCTTTCACGAATAAATTTCTTCAAAAACAAGGTGTACAGTCAACCAGACATTTTATGTATAAATTATAAAACATGACACAGTATAAATAAATGTCTACAAGTCTCAACTATGGGCCTCATCCAGTAGACCTCACAACGACTGCCTCTCCTGGTCCAATGAGTAACAAGGTGGCCTGGGAGCGAGCTCTAGGACAAAAGTCCTTTATGTATAGTTTTCCCCCCAAATAAATAAGCATACACTTATTTACAGTATGGACAATATATTTTTTTCTCCCCCCCCCCTTTTTTTTGTTTTTGCCAAAGGCTATGTCAACACTGAACACTGGTGGAGGGTTTACCACTCTAGAATGGAAGATATAGGAAAGCTGTAGTCCTGGTCTTCATCTTCCTCTTCTTCCTCGGTATCTTCCGAAATGGCTAGATGGGGGAATACAGGGGAGCTGTTGTTTAAATATGGACAACAACAGCGCAGAAGCAGCTCAGTGTATGTTTTCAAAGCCCTCTGATACAGCCATATTACAGCGTTGCATTTTTATGTGACTTGCAGTGAGATGCTTTGTTTTTGGCATCTGCTGTTATGCAATAAGTTTAAAATTTTTTTTTGTTTGTTTTAAACATAATCTATGAAGTCAAAGACTGCAGAAAGTTCTGAAGAATCAATGGCTCAGGTTTTACGGGCAGATTCCTGAAATTAGATAAAAAGCGCTCTTGTGTTCTAGGTATAACTGCTTTGGGTCCTTAATTCAGAGTTAGTAGAGGCAACTGCGAAAAGCAGCCGCCTGTGTGTGATCACAGAAAGCTGTCTTTGAAAAAGAAAAAAAAAAAAAGACTTTTGAAGCAGTTAGTTTAGATTCAAGTGTTAATAAAGCAAACGGCAAAGCACATGACTAAAGCCAAAGAATTAGGGGCAAACGACTAGAAGTAGGTTTTTAGAGGCAAGCCCGTTGATGATCACTGGACAAGTCCTAAAGCCAGAAACATTCCAGGGAAATGTTTCTGTGGACCACTGAACTGCTGGTGAAATCTAGCAGTTACCTAATTTTAACAGAAATGGGCTTCTACTGGAGGGTTTTTGTGCTTTTTACATCTCCATTCATTCCCTAGGGCTTGCCTGGGAAAGCCTCAAATGGCAGCAAGGTTAAAATCGCACTTACAGTTGCAAGATCCGGAGTGCTTTACTTCCAGCAGCACCCCCGAGGAGCAGGAAGCTTCCTTCATGGCACACTCACTGGCGTAAGTGGTATTGTCGCTGGCACAGACAGGCTCCTCAGACTTACTCTCAGGGCACAGCTCATCGCAGAGGGAACACCGGCCTCTGCCAACCTTGAAATCCCATAAACACTTCTTTCCACCGGTGCACTGGATATCTTCACAGGACTTTGCTTCTAGGATATAAGACGCCTGGGATGAGCAAACTGATTTCCCCTTTTCCCCATTTCTCCCTTACTTTAGTCCCCTGTCAATAAATACCAACTCACTAATAGGATAATGGAGATATTATGCAAAAATGCTTGATTATAAAATGGAAACTCAAATGCACACGTTTCCTACATACCCTTTTAGTACACGAAAATGGTATTTCTGGGGAACAGGTTATCACAGTATTCTTGAGTTAAATATGTATTTGATTTATTTCCCACAAGTGGGATCTTTTGCAAAATAAAAATTCCATCAGTTATTAGAATCTGGTAACAGATTTTAGGAACTGTTAAGCAATTATTTCTTGCTTCCAGCAAGTCTAGCACCTAAAATATGTGTAAAATTGAATGAGTTCTAAGTTTCCTAAGACAGAAAATTGTTTCCTGTTTCTTGCTGGCATTTCAACATATATGCCAATGCTTCTGGAAGATAACTGTTTTCCTGAGGAATGCTGTGGATACCACAGTTTACCCAAACTGGAGAGTATTTCTCCCTTTGGTGAAACCATGCATTATGGAGAGGCTTTAGGCTTATTCATTGATTAACTCCACGGTTTTAATACTACAACTAGCCTTTCTGATCCTGTTTCCATTTTTCCTTCCTTAATCCAGAATACCTACTGATACACTTTCCCTCATAGGCTAATCCAATCGATCTGCCCAGGAGACAGGTAGCCTTTCTCAGGTGACAGGCACTGGAGTAGGTCACTCCATCATTCCCACAGAGATACTGTTCAGAGGAGGTGGGCTCTGGGCAAATCCGGTTACATGTCACACAGTAGGCATTATTAGTCTGGTCCACCACGCATGTGGAGCTGCCTGGACAGAAAACATCCCGACATGTCTCTGAAATAAAGAGGGAAACACACATCAATAATAGGCGCTTCCTGGCCCTTAGGGAGTGAGCATTTGGTATTATCAAGGATATCATAAAAGGGAAGTACCCAGCTTTTCAAAAAGCACTTTGGGAGCCTTGTGGTTTTCAAGAGAAAATCTACGACTCTAGGTCGATCCCCTCAGTGTTCTTATGAAGTCTTCAGAATATAAAAAAGGGTTACTTTATTTTGCATCATCATTATGGTTAGGCTCTTAAGAGTGGACTATACCGTCCCCCAGGGGTCTTCCAGTGGGTCCACCTCAGGGGAGAAAGCTGTAGGAGGGGAGCCAGGTCGGACCTACTTTTACATTTGCCCTGGTACTGTACTTCCAGTTCCGGCTGCTCTTTACATCTGGCCTTGAGGAGCGCACACTCATTGCGGTAGGTTTTCCCATCCAGCCCACACACTGGGCCCTTCCAAGTGATGTTGGAACAATCTGGGGCACAGACGCAGCGGGGTTTGTTCTTCTTGTTCATTCGGCATTTTTTCCCAGGGCCACAGTCCACGTTCTCGCAGGTCTCTACGAGGCGGAAACAGACACGGATAAAAACCTGGGCCAGGCAGTATGCAGGTGAGCCAGGAGGGCTGTGGAGGCCTGGTACCACCCTGTGGCCAAGAGTTCCACCAGAGGGGTCCAGCTCTCTCCTAGAAGTTGCGGAGGGGGCAGGTGGGGGGCGGGTGGGGGGGGGGACAGTGGCCTGCACCCTAGACCCAAATCTCTCTCAGATAGGGCGAGTGTGCTGGCTTCACCACCGCACTTGGCTAGTAAGTCGGGGAACCTCTGGGAACCGTGTTTTGCGTGTGGTGTGTAACAGCCAAGATTCAACCAGAAAGGCTTACAGGGGCTGGGGGAAGATGGAACCCGCAAACAAAACTCTCCTAGTCCCAAACCCCAGCTGGGCAATGGGGAAGGCGAGGATAAGACGCCCTCTACCGAGGCCCTGACAACTGGGGAGGAAGAGTCCTACCTTTACAGGGAATGCAGTTGGGGGCGCCCCCGTTGAAAATCATCCACTTGAAGAGCGTGTTGTCATTTACATCCTCCTCGGTCCACGAGGTGCTCAGGCGGCCGGTGCTGCAGCACTCCTCCTTGCTCAGTTCTGTCTTGTACAGGACCTGGCAGCGGCCGTTCTTTGCTTGGCGGAGCCAGCAATTTCCAGCTGCGAGGAGACAGGGGTGGGAGGTGGGTGAGAGAGAGGCAGGGTAGGGGGAGGGAGGCGGTGAGCCTGCGAGGGAAGGAGACCCAGCGGGGATGGGGAGGGAGTGAGTGTGGAGGAGTAGAGAGAGACGGGAGAGAAAAGCAGAAAATAAATCGAAGGGAGTGAAGAGGTGGGGGAAGAGAGGGGGAAAAATCCGGCTGAAGAGGTGGGAGGTGGGTGAGGGGGAAGCAAGGCAAGAGAGAGAAGCCAGAGCGCCCCAGCCATATCAATGTCAGTTACCAGTGACCCAGACACAACACGTGCAGCTTGCATTGACTTTTACTAGACTGTTTACTTTTATTCGTCCCATTTCATAACCTGCAGCGACTCGAAGAGCAGATTAAAGAACCTGACAAAAACAGGATGCGACGGATGTTTTTACATGTCGGTTTCATGTAGGCGGTACTGGTATTATTTGTGACAGGGGTTAAGAAAGTAGGAGAACTTGAGAGAGAGGAAGAAAGAAAAGAGAAAGAGAGACCGACACAGACACACACAACAGAACAGATCAAGCACAAGGCACTTGTGAAAAATGAAAGCAAAAAAGCAACCGGGCCCTGCCCGGAGCTGCCCTGTGCGGCCTCGAGGCGCAGCCCGCCCGCCAGCCGGCCCGGCCCGTTTTGCAATCCGCCAGACCCAGAGGACGCCCGCGGCCACCGCGATCTTTCGAAATCTCCGAGGGCTGCTTTCCCCGGCGCCCACGTCCGCGGCACCTAGGCAGCGCCTCGCCCCGAAAGGCGGGCAACTCAGAGTAGTGCGGTGCCGACGGCGAGGGGGCAGTGCCCAGGGGAACAGTTTACAACATACTCAAAACGTTAACGCTAGAGCAAGGAAAGTTACAGGTCTGTCTGAAGAAAAGTGTAGGGTAAAAAAGAAAAGGGGGAGGTTTCCTACTATTTCACAGTAACATACACCTATCTCATTCCTACCGAGCAATCTCTGCAAGTAATTTCCCCTTCTTCCTCCCCCCTTTTCATGTTAGGATTTTGGTCAGGAAGACTTCTTATGAATCATCTATATAATATGAACAATAATTGAACCGCAATATATTATTATTTAAAAAAAATTGTGCCCCAAGACTAATTGAAATAAATTTAATAAAAAACCCCCC
Source organism: Zalophus californianus (assembly GCF_009762305.2). Lineage (NCBI taxonomy): Eukaryota > Metazoa > Chordata > Mammalia > Carnivora > Otariidae > Zalophus > Zalophus californianus. Next base: position 115,314,127 of record NC_045599.1, read on the forward strand.
AAACTTTAGAAATTTGCTCTTAATGCGTCTCAGAATTTAAATAAGTTGTGAGCTCCTCGCTGTTCTACATAAAGTTAGTCGTAGGAATGAGGCACAGAAAAAAAAAATTAAAACTCAAAACACACCGGGGTAATTTTTTTTTTTTTTGCGGGGTTTGGGGGGAGGGGGTTGGAAGAAGCATCCACTAGGCAGAAAGCTACTCTTCCCTCTAAAATTTTCAGCACCCACATCTCCAAGTTTGGGCAAAGTTGCTGAAACCACGTCCCCCGGCCACCAAAGAAATTTCAGTATCTCTCCCCATCCCCCAGTCATTTTTTAAAGTATCCAAAAGATGTAGGAGGAAAAGAGGTTAGATGGTAAATGGATCGACTGAAATCTCCAGGCTACTGATGCTTGTCCCCTTCTTCAGAGCCAAAACAGGGGAGATAACATCTAAACTCATTATGTCCAGAACTTGGAGCATCTAACCCTAACTACTGAGAGAGACTCGAGCTTACTGCTTTTCCTTACTCGAGCTCCAAACTCGGCTGGCAGTCCTGAAGTGTCACTGCCTTCAGTTTTCCCACTCCGCTCCATCCTGGAGTCGCTAAGTTGGTCCAACATCTTCCGAGAGCAGCGTTGCTTAGAACAGACCCAGCGCAGACCACAGAAAAGTACAAACCCCTGCCCGCAGCCGGGCCTCCCCGCGCATCCCCCCTCGCTTACCCTGGGCGCTGCGGTCCTCCATGAACTGGCAGAGCAGCAGCAGCAGGAGGCAAAGCCCGCCGGGCTGGTGCCTGGGACCGACCATCCTGGGGGCAGACGCGGGGCGAGGAGCGCGGCGGCGCGGGGAGCGGGCGCGGCGGCGGGTGGCTCGGGCGAGCGGCGCGCGTCGCAAAGGCGAGCGGCGGAGGGCGCAGCGATCCCGGCGCAGCCCCGCGCTCGCCGCCGGCCGCCCGCGCGATTCAATGGACGTCAGAAGCCGGGCGCAGCCGCGCTTTAAATCTAGACGGGGGTCTCCGAGGTTTGCGGTGGGCGGTCTCCCAGTGTGTGGGGCAATGGGAGGGCGGCCGCGAGCAAGGGTGTGCGCGGCTCCTTGGGGGTGGGGAGCTTTTAAAAGTTCAGTGTGAATCAGGTGACATTTCCCACCTTCTGGAAACCCTTCCCAATTATCTGTTGGAGGTGCCCGAAATCAAAGCGGCAGGAGGGGAATCGCCGAGTTCTTATTTGCGTAGGAGGGAGAGGGAGGGGGAAGGCGGAGGGGCGGGGGGTGGGGGCGACGCTTCGGGGGTGGGGAGTGGGGAAGAACACCCACTTCAAGTCCTGTACGCCGCCGCTCGCAGGCAACGCCGGCGCGCCCGGGGTGGCGGGTGTGTGAGTGTGTGAGTGTGTGTGTGTGTGTGTGTGTGTGTGTGTGTGTGAGGGGGGGCGCGGTGGGGGCGCTGGAGGAGGAGGCGGCGGGCGGAGCGGGTGTGTGTGTGGGGGAAACCTGGGAGTTTGTCTCTGCTCCATCGCTCCTCGGCTCCAGAAAGACTTTGCAAACGCCCTGAGAGCCCGGAGCTGCTGAAATAGCCCGCTCGCGGTCGGGTCGGAGTGCGCTGGCCCCGGCGCTTCGCTGGGGCGCGTGGCAGTTTTAGGCCCCCGCAGCCCCCGCGCGGGACCGTTGAGGTTTTGTGTCTGGGGTCCGTGCTTGCCTGACTTTGCGGCCACCCCCAGCCCCGGCGCCTTCCACCTTGGCTGAGAGGGGCCGAGAGGCGGCCCTTGGTCTCGACGAGTCACAAGAAAAAAAAATTGTTTTAACACCTCAGGCCCAGCCTTCCCCCCCACCTCGCCGTCACAGTCTCGCCCTCTCCCTTTCTTTTCTCCCCTTTCACTTCGCGGCGTCTGGAGTCGGAGCCCGGAGCTGGGGCGCCGACGTAGGCGGTCTGCCCCCCCCACGGCTCGGAGACTCCCCAGTTTCTGTCCTGTGTGTCTCTGTCGGTCTCTCCCAGTCTCCTCGGCTCGCGCTCTCTCGCTCTCTCGCGCTCTCTCTCTCTCTCTCTCTCCTCCGTTCGCGGAATAAAAAAGATTGCAACATCGATAATGAACTTCTGTAGCCTCAGTTTATTAAGCACAGTGCCTGGCATTCTTCGCTGAAAGTTGGCGGGTCTCTCATTTATAACATTTTTGGCACCGCTGAATGAAACTGAGGAGGCGATATTTCCTTTTATATAAAACGATTACTTCACGGAAAATGCTATATTGTTTATTCCAAAGCTGCCTTTTAAATTTCCATTCTTTTCGCTTCTGGAGCCCGAAGGACAACAGACAGCGAAGTATGCAGACTAAATTCTTGGATATTCGCAGGTCACTGGGATTTGTTCTTCTACGGATTTCAAATCCGCCCCTCTTCGCCCTCCCTCAAACCTCCCCCCGCCAGACCGCCCCCCCATTCCTCCTCTCGCCCTCCCACCCCCCATCTTCCATCAACCCCCCCCCTCCACAACTGCAAATAACTCAGTGATAACAGATTTTTTTCCACCAACTGCAGGAGATAGTGCTAATCTTTTAATAAAAGATCCCATTACAATGGGATCTGTCTGGACAGACTATAATAGATCCCGAAATACAGCCGTGCTAATATTAGAAGACAGTTGTTTGGGTGCCTCTCAGACGGGCCCAAGCCCCCCTTTGAAAGTGGGCATGAATCACAAAGCCCCGCGGCCGGCGCACCTGCACCGCGCGCATTCGGTGCAGCAGGCTGGTAAAAACGGGTGACCTCGCCGCTGCTTTTCGCTTTATAATTACCGTCCTGGGGACGGGAGAGGAGGGGTGCGGGCGGCCCGTGGGTGGGGGGCTGGCTTTTTGGTGACTTCAGACGGCTCTGGGGGGCTTCACATCCTTCTTAAATTTTCCAGATTTATTCATTCTCTCTCTCTCTTCCCTCTTTTCCCCTTCCCTCCCGTCTGCCCACCCCTTCTCTTTTCTCTTTCCCTCCCTTACCCCCGAGTCTGCTCAAACTCTCCCCCCTTTCCCCCTCCCCTCTTTCTTTTCCCGTCTTCCTTTCTCTCTTCCCTCCAACGCAGCATATAATGTAGAGTTGTTTAGTGCCCTCTAATGGCAGACGACATTAACAATTAATAGCAAACTGTCCCCTTTGCAGGAGCCGCCACTCAATGGCAGAGTTCCAAAGTTGAATTTATTTCTTCTTTATTCAGGGAGGTGGATACAGTGCTTGTATACTAAAGTGCTGGAGGGAAAGTTTGTTTCCTCCCCTTCAGGTCTTTTTTCCCCAAGGAAAACAGCCGAAAGAAAGGGGAAAGCTAACAATTATTGTTATTTGACTTTTTTATATGTGTAAAAATTTGTCTTTTAATAGCAAGTGACACAGCTTTTGTTTTAGCTGGGTTTATCAAAGCATGTATCTAGGATTGCAAAATATATTAGATATTCTAAGTACCTAAAAGATCTTAGGTGGTAGATGGCTGGATCTTCTGGCCGTGCTACCAATAGCCATTAAAAAATTTTAAGATCCAAACATAATTATATGAATTTATATTTGCCCCTGTTTAAATACATTTATTGGTCCTGAATCCACTGTAGCCCCTTAAAACTTGGAAAATCTGATTGTAATTAGATTTTCACCCTAGGACCATACAAAACATTTAAATTTTACTTATACTTGGTTATATATGAAGTCATCTTGCTTAGAGGAACGTAGGGTCACATTTTAATCCATGGTTTATTTCCCCAGTACTTCTGGGAAGATGGTTTTAAAGATCATAATTTCTTAATATTTTATAACATATACCAGTGAAAATAGTGATGTAACTTGCATGTTCTTATTAGATTTAACTTGTTCAATTACATATGCATAGACAGTATGTTGACCTAAAAAGAGCATACAGATAGATACAATGTGACTTTTTTGGGGAGATCTGTGTGACTAAATAAAAATTGGAATAGTCAGCTTTGCAATGTTAATAATATCTAGAATTTTTATCAGAAGTATTTGGTTTATCTAAGTACTTAATTTATATATAGAGAGACAACTGGTGTCATAAACACTTTCTAAATTAATTTAATCTAAGGTGTGTCTACATAATTCCGTATGATGGGTAAAAAGTGAAAATTCTGTTTCAATTTTATTTTTTGTCTACATAATGCCAAATACTCAGACTGGTCATTTGACTAAATCAACTGCATTGGCTAATTGCTTTGGCATCATGTAATTGTCTAGGTTTGGCCAAAGCAGACATGGTAGCTTTCCTTGTAAAAAATGCCACTTCTCATAGGAGTGCGCCAGTACAGAGGCAGACCCAACACAGGATTACTTCTCGCCCCAGAGAGGGTGGCCCTGCAGGTCAGGGTTGAGGTTACTGGCAAACACACTGTGGAAAACACAAATGCTGTGTTGCTTTTGCCCTTTTGAATAAGCAGCTTGCTGTTTGTTTAATGATACAAGCTCATCCTGTTTTTCAGCTGCACCTTGGATAGTATTGATCTGTTTGGGAGAATGTCTGCTCTGAATCGGCACGGATCAGTCATTAGGACTCTTGTTGGCTTGGGTTATCTTCTGGCCAATTCAAGGAGATGAGACGTAGGTCAATATTGGTTCCATGCCTCCTGTGGGCATCAGCAAGAGATCCATCCAATTTCTGTGGTATGAAATGGTATTACACCTGTTCAATGCCATCACAGAAAAACAGCTGCTATTTTTTTTTTTTTACTGTTTTATCTCCTGTAAATGCTAAATATTGGGTTTGTGGATGTCTAAATGTCACGGGGACATTTTAAAATAAAAATGCCTTCTTTCATTTTTGTTGTATGCCTCTAAGTTTGACTTCTTATTTTTTTCCTTTCTGCTCTGCCAAAAAAGTAAATGTAAATTATGAGAAACACAATAGGACCACTTTGTAACTGACTTTCTGGGCAGCACACAAAAAGACTGCTGTTCTCTGATTGTTTTTTTGTCAGCTTCAAAAGCTGTCTTCCTTCTGAAGTTTATAAATTTAAAATATTAGAATTTAGCAAATGATTCAGTCTAGCTCCAAAGATAGCTATTTGAAATCATATGAAATTGTTGTTTGAGACCAGAACTGACCTCGTTAAATTTCAGTCTCTAAAAAGAGAATATGGAGGGGGTGGGATGAAGTTATGTATGGAAAATTTGAAAGTCATGAACTGAGTAGCTTTTACTTTTTGCCTTAAAATTAAACGTTCAAGTTTTTTGAAGTGAGGTGTTTTGCAAAATGAATATTAAGATTTCAAATGCAGATAAATAATCTTATAGAATTTAAGTACTTGATATATAGGCTGAAATGATTTTAAAATCAGATTTTGTTCTTCTAGGTACAAAAACAGCTACTTAAATGCGTCATGGTCTCTGGATTGTGCAACTTCATAGGCTAGAATGAGGATTTGAGGTGGGGTGGGGGGGTAATAGTTCTGTATTGGCTGAATTGTTGCAGAACTAAAAAGTTAAGAAATGTGAGTACATAAAAGCAATGTTGATCCAAGATGTCCAAACCAATTGATTAAGTTTTTAAAAAAGTCATTAGAATGTATGTGTTTTATTATTTTTATTTTTTATTTTTAAAGATTTTATTTTTTCATTTGAGACACAGAGATACAGAGAGAGAGAGAGAAAGCATGAGCAGGGAGAGAGGCAGAGGGAGAAGCAGACTCCTCGCTGAGCCAGGAGCCCGATGTGGGGCTCGATCCCAGGACCCTGGGATCATGACCTGAGCTGAAGGCAGACGCTTAACCATCTGAGCCACCCAGGCGCCCCTATGTGTTTTAATATAGTACTGAGAAACAATTGATTACCTGAACTTTTCTCTTTTCAGTGTTGCTTTGATGTTATGTAGAGCCAATCATGGACAGCTCTTTCTTTCTGATGCTACTTGTTTCTTTTTTTTTTAAAATTTTTGTTTATTTATTTTTTTAAAAGATTTTTATTTATTTGACAGAGAGAGACACAGCGAGAGAGGGAACACAAGCAGGGGGAGCGGGAGAGGGAGAAGCAGGCTTCCCGCTGAGCACGGAGCCCGATGCCGGGCTTGATCCCAGGACCCTGAGCCGAAGGCAGACGCTTAATGACTGAGCCACCCAGGTGCCCCTATAACATCTTTTTAAAGGAATTTTATTTATTTATTTATTTTTAAGTAATCTCTACACCCAACGTGGGGCTTGAACTCATAACCCTGAGATCAAGAGTTGCAAGCTCCACTGACTGAGACAGCCAGGCATGGCTCTGTATAATATTTTTATTGTCTTATTTTCCCCTCCAATTTTAGAAATATTTTGGGTTTCCAGCAGTCACCTAAAATGTGTGGCACACAGTCACTTAAACTAGCTGTATCAGCATATTCAAGTTTAGTGTAATTAAGTCATTAAAATAAACCTTAACGAAAAGTAAAGAATTCAAATTATACCTCAGGATAGGAGTCATATACTGGATTAATAGAAACTTCTAAATAGCTAACTGTATTTTAGGTCACTTTGACAATACAAATGATTCATGTATTCAGTGTGTGATGTTTAGCACTTTTAACCCTGATTGCGTTCACACTTTCTATTGCAGGGAAAATGTGAGGAGAACAAATCAGTATTTGCTGTTTCGTTTTCCTATTTTATGATTGAAACATCAAAGTCGGAACCACTTCCCTGGATCATTCATTGGCTGAAGGTGAGTTGGCAAGTTGTAGTTACCTTTGTATATTTTGGTTTCTGTTACCTTATTTTAGAGTGGCAGTGGTTTGCAGATTTAATTAGTTCTTTTCTAAGTGCTTGGTTATTCAGTATTGCAGTCAGGAGTTGATATGATTGCTATCTGATCATCCATGTTGTCATCTGTACTTATTTTTTTATTTGACATGAATCCTGTCTCATTTCTGATGTCTAATTAGCCCAAAAAGTAAAGTATTATGTTTGTGATAGGTCCAGAATTCATAAGACAGTTATATATGACTTTAGATATCCTATTACATATTTATATAAATTTTAAGTTAGTCATCCTTCCTCAAAGGGGAATTAATTCCAAATCCATTTTGCATTTTGCCTTTACACTTTTGTCAAAAATCAAATGACCTCATATGTGTGGATCTATTTCTGGGTTCTTTATTTTGTTCCATTGATCTATTCGTTGATCTTATGCCACTACCTCATTATCTTGATTATTGTATCTTTATAGTAAGCAATGAAGTCAGGTAGTGTAATTCCTCCAACTTTGTTCTTTTTCAAGATTGTTTTGGATATTCTAGTTACGTTTTCATATATATTTTAGAATCCACTTGTTAAATTCTACAAAAAAGGCTTCATGGGATTATGTCCAGGATATGTTAATTTGGGGAGAATTGAAATTTTAACAATATTGAGTCTTCAAAACCATGAACATGGTATATCTTTCCATTTACTTAGGTTTCCTTTTATTTCTCTCCAACTGTGATTTGTAGATCCATTTTGTATTTTGGCTGTCATTGAAAAACATGCTGAAGGGTAATAAATGCAATTTCAGCTCTTTATCTCAAAATAACTCAATGGGTTATAAAGATTTTCTGGTGCAGGCTTATGCTTGTCTTCACACTCCTAAGGCTGATTGTCTATAGTTAGTCAAAAGAATTTATTGAGTGCGGTTTCCAGGAGTGGTGTGCTAACTCATTAAAATCCATTGCATGCATTCTTTTGGTGTTTCTTTTAGATTATAGTCACTTATTTAAATGAGTAAGTTCTGTCATGATGAGATTTACACTCAGTGAGTGCTAAAAATGATCCTCTAATGGTTAGTGTTTTGTTGAATATTATTTCATCATTTTTATGTAAACAGATTCTTATTCAAAACTCAAAGCATCATTATGCTTAAGTTTTAAGCAGTAGAAACATGCAGTTCCCATTGTGCCAACATTTGGGTGGCAGTTACTTTCTGCCTTTATTCTGTATTGGAGAGTTATGGCATCTTTTCATTTGTCATTGCTCTCCCTGATTCATTCATCCTTCCCATAGTTTCCTTTCCTCTTATATCTCATTTTCCATTCACCAGCAGGAGTAGTACTGTAACCTAAAATTGTACCTTTTGCAGCATGTATTGGCTTATTTTTTTTTCATGTAAATGTTACATTCAAAAGTAAACTATACTTTGTATTGTTTATCCAACCGTACTATTAAATATTTAACAATGGGCTGAGGTCAAATGGTGATGACACAACATGTGGAAATACGGGACAGATGATGCATTAAGTGTTGAAATAAATTATTTCAACACATGGCGAGACTTGCTATTTTTTAGATTAAAATAGGAATATATATATTATGAAGATTAGTAGAGGAATGACTTAGAAACGGTCTTGGTCAATATGTGCTTATTCTCCCACAATAGCCACTCTTCAGCAATATAAAATTGTTAGTGTATAAAGGAAACTCATTTATTTGGTTCTCCAATACATTAGATAAATGGTCTCAGTGCATTTTCCTTGCAAATAAGGATATGAAAATCATCAACAGGAACCATGTGTTAATGGCTCACATGCTGGGCAGATGGAAACAGTGTAGAAGAACCATTTAGTTGAGATCATTTTGGCCTCAAGATTTCTAATCTTTGCTTTAGCAGAAAACATTGCTTTGGCCAGCCAGATGACACAACCATCACACTGTCAACATTTTCATTTTTGCCAGAACACCAGATTTCCTGAAGAAATGTTTGGGCAGTGATTCTTAACTTTTTCTTATTCACAGTCCCTCTGAGAAGCTATTGAGAGATATGAACCATCTCTCCAGAATAGTATACAGACACAAACACATATACACCCACACAAAATTTTGCATTCATTTTTAAGGAGGCCATAAACATTTAAAAATCTATGCATAGATCCTCTAGGGTTCTATGAACTCCAGATCACAAACCCCTGATTTTGAAAGATCCCACTGCGAGATGGGCTGATTATTCTGCCATTACACCCTAATCAGTCTACTTGCTTTTCAAGAACCCTTCAGACTTCAGTGAGTGTGTCCTTCCTGGAATAATTCCATATAGTAGAGTGTCTTACAAAATTAACCGATGTCACCATTACAGCAACTGTCTTGAGAGAATTCGAAACAGACACACATACCCCAATATGTTATTTTGTTCTTTAATAATAATGTATTGAGTACCTATTCCATGCCAGGCACTTGCAATATACCAACTCAATTTTCTTAAACATCTTTTCAGATAGATTTTTTTTTCAACACTGTGCTATGAGATTCATTCATACTGCTGCATGTAACAGTTTATACTTTTTCATTAAATGAATATGTCACCATTTAGTCATCTGTTCTTGAAGTTCATTTGAGTTGATTCTGGTTTTGACTATTATGATAATGTTGATATAACTATTCCTGTACTATATTCCGGTGCACATATGAACACTGAGGAATATACTGTTAGGTCTATGCCTAGGAGTGGATTGCTGTGTTAGAGCTTAATCCATGTTATTGTGGGCCAGTAGTTTATTCCTTTTTATTGCTGAACAGTATTCAATTTTTTATGAATATACTGCAATTTGTTTATTTGTTTCAACTATTTTTTTAAAAGATTTTATTTATTTATTTGACAGAGAGAGACAGCCAGAGAGAGAACACAAGCAGGGTAAGTGGGAGAGGGAGAAGCAGGCTTCCTGCCGAGCAGGGAGCCCGATGTGGGGCTCGATCCCAGGACCCTGGGATTGTGACCTGAGCCGAAGGCAGACGCTTAACGACTGAGCCACCCAGGCGCCCCAACTATTTTTTTTTTAAAGATTTTATTCATTTATTTATTTGACAGAGAGAGAAAAGTGAGAGAGGGAACACAAGCAGGGGGAGTGTGAGAGGGAGAAAGCAGGCTTCCCACAGAGCAAGGAACCCGATGCGGGGCTCGATCCCAGGACCCTGGGACCATGACCCAAGCTGAAGGCAGATGCTTAACGACTGAGCCACCCAGGCGCCCTATTTGTTTCAACTATTGATGGATGTTTGAGTCGTTCCCAGTTTGGGACAATTGCAAATAAAATTTCATGAATGTTCATCTTTTTGTGAATAGATATTTTCATTTCTCTTGGGTGGCTATGGAATATCTGGGAGTAGAATTGCTGGATCATACAATAAGCATGTATTTAACTTTATATGAGACTGTCAAATGTTTTCCAAAGCAGTTATACCATTTTATACTTACAAAGTAGGAAGAGTTTTGTAGTTGCTCATCCTCACCAACACTTGTATTGTCAGTTTTCCCAGTTTTAAGCATTGGAGTGAGTGTGAAATGAAATATCGTTGTGGTTTTAATTTGAATTTGCCTAAATGACTAGTTATGTTGAGTACATTTTTATGTGTTTAACAGCCACGTTTATATAGATTCTTTTGTGAAATGTCTGCTCAAGTGTTTTGCTCATATATTTTATATCAGATAGATATTATTAACACCATTTCCTAGATCCCTCCACAAAACATAAAACAAGGCTGAGTCAGGAAAACTTTATAGCCCAGCATTTAGGAAGGGATTGTACTATAGGATTTCTAAGGAGTAATAAGGAAAAAAACAGCATTGTAATTACTATTATATTTTAAACAACTTAACATACTTTTACAGATAATTTTTTTCTATTTAGTTTACTCATAAAATCTGTATTTAAAGTACACAAAAAATGCTAGCAAAAATAGCCCATAGTCTTTCTGTGTCTTGGGCGCCTGGGTGGCTCAGTCAATTAGGCATCTGCCTTTGGCTCAGGTCATTGATCTCAGGGTCCTGGGATCAAGCCCCGCATCAGGCTTTCTTCTCAGTGGGGAGTCTGCTTCTCCCTCAGCCTCTGTGCTGTCTTTTTTTCTCTCTCTCAAATAAATAAATAAATTCTTTTAAAAAATAATTTCAGGCGCCTGGGTCGCTCAGTTGGTTAAGCAACTGCCTTCGGCTCAGGTCATGATCCTGGAGTCCTGGGATCGAGTCCTGCGTCGGGCTCCCGGCTCTGCGGGGAGTCTGCTTCTCCCTCTGACCTTCTCCACTCTCATGCTGTTTCTCTCTCTCTCTCTCTCTCAAATAAATAAATAAAATCTTTTAAAAAAATAATTTCAACACATATATATTTATTAAAAATATTTTATTTATTTATTTGAGAGAGAGTGCAGGAGCTGGAGCGGGTGAGGGGCAAAGGGAGAAGGAGAGGCAGACTCCATGTTGAGCAGGGAGCCCGCTGTGGGGCCCGATCCCAGGACCCCGAGATCATAACTCGAGCCTAAGATGCCTAAGTGACTGAGCCACCCAGGTGCCCCTCAACAACACATATTTATTAAATATCTATTATATTCTCCAGACCCTGTGATGGGGATAGAGGAGCAAACAAGACAAATCTAGTTGTAGCTTTCTTGGAGTTTTTGGTATAACAGAGAAGACAGATATTAAATTAATATGTTCAATAAATTGTGATGAAGATGGCCAGGGAAAGTCTTCCTGATAAAATGACATTTAAGCTGAGACCTTACATTTGAGGAAGAGTTGGTCAAGAGAAGGTGGTGCTTGGGAGAGATGGTGGAATAGTATTTGTGAAGTTCAGGAGGCAAGAGAGGAATCATTTGAGGAACCAAAAGAAGTTTGGTAATTACCAACACACATACTTTGAGAGGAAGAGTGGAAATTGAGGAGATGGAAGAAGTTGATGGTTCAGATTATGTAAGTTCTTTTTTTTTTTTTTAAAGATTTTATTCATTTATTTGACAGAGAGAGACACAGCGAGAGAGGGAACACAAGTAGGGGGAGTGGGAGAGGGAGAAGCAGGCTTTCTGCTGAGCAGGGAACCCAATGCGGGGCTCAATCCCAGGCCACTGGGATCATGACCTGAGCCGAAAGGCAGACGCTTAACAACTGAGCCACCCAGGCACCCCCAGATTATGTAAATTCTTATAAAAACATCGGGTTTATTGGTTTTCCAGAGGAAATCCATGGGAATATTTTAAGTAGGGAGTGGCACGAGCCTTTTTTTCACTTAGAAATGCTCTCTGCCTGAACTGTAGAGATGGATTTGGAAGGCACTAGCCCTGGCAAAAGGCCACCTTTTAGAATGCCATCCCAGTAGCAGAACTGTATCAGGGGGTGAAACAAGGATGGATTCATGAGATGTTTAAAGGTAGAATTTTTTTTAAAGATTTTATTTATTTATTTGACAGAGAGAGAGAGACAGTGAGAGAAGGAACACAAGCAGGGGGAGTGGGAGAGGGAGAAGCAGGCTTCCCACTGAGCAGAGAGCCCGATGTGGGGCTTGATCCCAGGACCCTGGGATCATGACCTGAGCCAAAGGCAGACGTTTAACGATTGAGCCACCCAGGTGCCCCTAAAGGTAGAATTAATAGGTTCTATTGATTGACTAAATGTGGGGGACAAAAGAAAAGGAGACAATGATTACTCTTGGGTTTCCAGTATGAATAAATGAGTGGGTGGTGGTATCATTTCTTGAGATAGACAATAATGGAGGAGAGGCAGGTTTCTGTTTGTGACTGTGTTTAAGGAGCCTATGGTCTCCTTTGAATGCTCTAAATTACCAGTTTTATCTTTTTTTGCTTTTTAAAGATTTTATTTATTTATTTGACAGAGAGAGGCACAGCAAGAGAGGGAACACAAGCAGGGGGAGTGGGAGAGGGAGAAGCAGGCTTCCCACTGAGCAGGGAGCCTGATGCTGGGCTCGATCTCAGGACCCTGGGATCATGACCTGAGCTGAAGGCAGATGCTTAACGACTGAGCCACCCAGGCGCCCTGCCAGTTTTATCTTTATGAATAAATCTATTATGGGTAACACAGGTTAGTTTTTCTTTCTCACTGTGTAAACAGCCAGGTCTACCTAGATATGACTAATTACAACCAAGAATACAAAGACTTTGGGATGAATTAACCAAACAAATGAACAAGAATGAGTGGTTGTTTCATAAATCAGTACCCAAGAAAATACATGTTCCCCTTTGCACTTTTTAAGCACTAACTTTAAAGGGTAGCAGCAACTCAAGTTATAAAACTTACCTGAGGATAGGATGAAAGAGGACCAAGCACTCTTTCAAGGTATACAACTGTGTGGGAATCTTTGTCCTGTGTGAAGTGATCTCGGTCTCCAGTAGGCATTGCCATTTAGGATCCAGCACCTAGAGTGGAGGTGGAGAGAGTGGAAGATGAGAAATCTAACTCCAGCTACCTCTGACATTTATTCATACATTAAACGATATTTGTCTTCTGTACAGAATTAATTGAATAAATTGGGTACCAATTGTTTTTTTTTAATTTTTTTAAAGATTTTACTTATTTATTTGAGAGAGAGAGAATGAGAGATAGAGAGCACGAGAGGGAAGAGGGTCAGAGGGAGAAGCAGACTCCCCGCTGAGCAGGGAGCCTGATGTGGGACTCGATCCCAGGACTCCAGGATCATGACCTGAGCCGAAGGCAGTTGCTTAACCAACTGAGCCACCCAGGCGCCCCTGGGTACCAATTGTTAGTAAAACCATTAGATGGATGATTGATGGGGAACTGACTTTATATGGTGCCAAAGAAACCAGAATGACTTCCTAATTTAAGAGGGAAACCACAACATAATGGAGGGATCAGGCCATCTTCACCCAAATCCACTGGTTAACCTTTGTATCAACCAGGGTAGGGCAACCAGCTTTAGGTGTGCCTTGATGTGATGGAACTTAAAGAAATAACATCACCCATGATGAATTGTAGCCAAAAATGAGTAAATTGAATGTAGTCAAGATGTTAGCTCTAATTTCTCATTCGTGGGAAATTCAGGAGAATTTCTCAGAACCTCAGGGAAACGATCAAATTCAGAAAGTGGGTCATTCTACAGAACAACTGACCTGATCTCATCAATAATGGAAGTCTATGGATAAATACTCCCCTCTTTTCCCCTCAGATAGATGGTTCTGAGAAAAAATTTCAGGTTATTCTGTGGGGTTAAGCAACTAGTCACTGTAAAGGTGATAATATCGGCTCCATAATACATACAATTTAGTGGCTTGTAGTATACTCACAAAATTGTGCAAAGATCACCATCATCTAATTCCCGAAGGTTTTTATTACTCTAAAAAGAAACCTTGTACCCATTTGCAGTCACTCTTGTTCCTCTTTTCCCCTAGCTCTTGGCAACAAGTATTCTACTTACTGTCTCTATGGATTTGCCTATTCTGCATGTAAATGAAATCATACAATATATAGCCTTTGTATCTGGATTCTTTTACTTAGCATAATGTTCTCAAGGTTCATCCATATTGTAGCCTGTACTGGTACTTCAGTCCTTTTTTTTTTTATGGCTGAATAATACGTCATTGTATGGATATGCCATATTTTGCTTATCTATTCATCAGTTGATAGATATTTGGGTTGTTTCTACTTTTTAGCTGTTATGAGTAGTACTGCTACGAACATACTCATAAAAGGTTTTGTGTGACATATGTTTTCATTTCTCTTGAGTTTATATATCTCGGAGTGGAATTACCAGATCATATGATAACATTATGCTTAACTTTTTGAGATGCTACCAAATTGTTTTCCAAGCAGTATTTCGGAAACTGTTCATACCATTTTATATTCCACCAGGAATGTGTGAATGTTCCAATTTCTCCACATTCTCCCCAACAGTTGTTATTAACTGTCTTTTTGATTATAGCCATCTTAATAGGTATGAAGTGATATCTAGGTTTTTTTCCCCCCGAAATAGTAAATTCTATTTGAAGCTAAAGTCATATAAAGAGACTTTGTAATGAGGAAACAAATGACAGCAACCTATAAATTTCAGAGTAAAACAATTTAAATACACAACAGTGAACTTTGGTACTGGTGGATGTAGTTGAGGAAAGTAGCTTATAGAACTTGCAGAGCAGCACAAATAATCCATTTCAGGAAGAAATACATTTTCAGGTAGAGTGAAAAGCTGTGAGGTTACAAGAAGGCAGCTCCCTATCAATACAGTAAGGTCCAAGTCTTTCAACTAAAGCACTGGAGGAATGAGTGGGTGCGGTTGGAAGGGGAGACTTCCGAAGTTGAAGGTCATTTGGTTTTATGTCTTGGGCATAATTTCTTGTGTCCTGCTGGAAAGCCTCTTTGTGGCTTTGATTTACATTTTTAAATTCAGTTTTAACATTACATTACATTAGTTTATTATTTTATAATTTCAACTTAAATATTTTATAATTTTCATGGTGCCATGAAAATCTTGATTCCTTATATGATTAGTAAATCACTTGTTCTCCTTTGTCTATGTTTCAAAATCTTACGTTTTTATGTTACAAAAGATGTTAAGACCTTTTTAAAAAATGTTTTCTTTTAGAATTTGTTCTTAGATTTTTGCCTTCTTTGTGGAGAGAAAGTTCTTTTTCATCGGGCTAGATTTGGAAAAGAGAAGGTAGAATTTACTGAAGCAGAAACATAGGAGAAGGGTAATGGTATATCTTGGTAGTATTAAGCAAAACACAAACCTTTTTCTCCCCCTGAGTACAAAGAAATATGTTTTACTGCAGAACATGTAGAAATATAGTAAAGGAGAAAATTGAAATCATGTGTTTCCCTACCACCCAGAGATAGTGATTATTAATGCTTTGGTGTATGTTCATCCAGAGTTTTTCCAAGTATAAAAGCAATAATTCAGAGGATCACCAATACCAGTCCAATCAGGCAGGCAGAACCTCGCCAACAAAGACCTAGGTATCCTGGAAATACTTCTGGTTTCTCAAGATTCCTGCCAACATGCAGGGAGGGTCTAGCTCTGGGAAGGAAGGCTCGTAGGAAGTAGACAGGGTTCAGGGAAGGTTCTCAGCCTGCAGACTGAGTTTTGAGCAGGGTTCCAGATCTGTCTAACAATGAAGAAGATATAGAAGACAGGATGGAGGGCTCCTGGGTCCAAGGAAAGTGGTCTATTGCCAAGCTCTATAAGAATAGTAGGGTTATTTTTTCTATGTACATCTTTTTCCTGAAAGGGCTATCTCAGGAAAGCAGATAGATTTGGCCTCTACAGATGGAGCTCATCAGGGGTTCCAAACCTGGGTTCTGAGGAAGAGAAAGACAGGCAACCAAAACAAGGACTGACATTGTGCGGGTTGAAAATGAGTCTTATTTCTAATTATATTATACATTTTCTGGAAAAAAAGCTTTAAAAATATGTTTCAACATGGTGACTTTTTTTCCCTCTCAAGCTACTAGTGGGCTTAGTTGAATGTTTAAAGGAGTACCATAGTTCTCACAGAGTATGTTAATGACTATTTTTAATGGTAGAAGCAGAAAATTGCATTGTGTTATAGGAAGCAATTAGAGATATTTGAAGAATGTGTGTTCTTGTTGTCCTTACAATAGCTAAACAGCTTTTAGGTTTCAGCCAAAGTGTTTTCCCCCCAAGCAAGTTCTAATAAGATGCAAACTATACATCAGTGGAGAGTCTGGTCCAGTCGTGGGTGTTCAATAAATATTAAACACCAGCAACAATTGTTGAAGTTTCCTATGTTATGTCTGCTCCAGAAAGCACTTCTTTAGCAGAGCTATGGATTAAGGATAGCCTGGGGCTGCAAGAAAGAGACACATAGAAACTTTGCCCATAGCCCAATCCCACACACCAGTGTGTCAGAACAAAAGATCAGTATATGGCAGTAACCCCTTACTGCAGTCCTCTGGGCACACTGAGCTGCCTTTTCTTACTATTGGCCTTTTATGAATAAGGAGCTGAATTAGCCTGTGATAAGGCAACTGAGAAGTGCTGGCATTTTGAAAGGGATAACCTGTGAATATGGTCTTGGGTTTTACTTACATATTTACATCTCCCCAGGTCTAGCTGCAACTTGAGAAGAAGCTGGAAATAAGGAGATAAGTATTCTTTGGCCCAAATGAAGGGCAGAAGTCAGTCTCCCCTCTGATCTGCAGTCTGGATCTCATATCTGCGAGTTGAATCTCTATTGCATGAGGGACAAGTGCAGATTGTGCAACAGAGGGCCCCTGTGTGCATCTGACAGGAGAAGTTTGTTCTGAGTGTCATAGTGTTGCTTTCATCTTGATAGACTAGCACAGTCTGGGTGAAATGGTTGGGGGAGGGTGCTGGGGAAAGGAGAAATGCACAGGTAGCTGAACAATGAAAGCTTACATGCTACATGGACAGAAATGAAAGGGAGCGCACAGATGGCTCAGTGAAACCACTGGTTAGCTGAGACAACCGAGAAAGTGGAGTGGGGGATTCAAGAAAAATAACATTTGTGAAGGCTGCATATAATCAAGAGGATCAGAAACGTGTCCTGGAAAAGCGATGGGAAATACAGTTATATGTCCATTAACCACAGCACCATCACCATCACCATCAATCATCTTTAGTCTATGATGAAAATTCAAAACTCAAGAGAGACCTGTCTTGGCTCATGTCTATACTTCATGTTGAAGTATTTATTTTTGTCCTCAGTATTAGAAGATGTTGCCGCTGATGGCATTACTATTCATGTGTGTGAATGGGGCTCAAAACTGCTCCATTAATGACACACAGTCCCATCTTGTCTAAGTATACATGTAGATAGTCTGTCTATCACTGTTGGTGACTTTCCCTTTTCGCTTCTGGGGCTGCATGAAATCTCAGTTAACAAAAGCTCCTCTACGTTTCAAGTATGCAGCATCATCAATCTGTTGCCTGTTATGGTTCCCAGGAGTCAGAATATATTCTGCATCACTAACTGTTGAGCTTCTACACATTCTTCCCACTTCTCATTTGTTGACCCTGCTTCTAATCAAGCTTCTTTGGCTTGTGGTGGGTGCAGCTGCTGTGGTTTAATGCATATGTCCAGGGGCAGAGATTCAATGAGCACAGCTTAGAGCCTGATGGAGTGACTACATTCTGGATCTTTGTTTTTGGCACTCATGTGTTTCCACTGATGTTAATTATGGTCTATGGGTGAGGGTTGTGGGGATTGCTGGGGGAAACAAGTGAGAGTCCAAGTTACTGCCATTCTTCCTCCTTCTGAGAGATGCTTACAGTGCACGGGTTTACTTGAGTTGACTGCTTGGTGCCATGCCTTGATCCTTTTGAGGTGAGGTCCACAGAAAGTTTTTTTTGAAGGTGTCTCCCCCGCCCCTTTTAAAGGCTTACTCCGTGCATTTCTGAACAAGTTGCCTAGGAGGTGGTTTTGCATTAGTTCTCCCTGTGGATTTCTGGAAGTTTCCTCTGTGAGGATGGCAACATCACCTCAGGCTTTGGATTACATTTTTATATTGGTATGATTTTACATCATCTAGGACAAAATTCTATGGAATTGAATGTATTTTTTTGCATGTTGGGTTTAGAAGTACAGTTACTGAATATATAGAAGTTCCTGAATGCACCAATGTTGTATGATACTGCCTTCTGTGCTGGCTTGATATTTAAGAGGATGCTGGGCATAGTCTGATTCTGGCTTTTAGAAGCATGGTTTTGTCTAGCACACTGCACAAATAGATGTACCCAAATTCAACTGGTGGTGGAGAGCAGATTTCATAGCTGGTATAAAGTCTGCCACCAAATCTAACATGCTGGCTTCATTATTATTTTAGGAGTTTAGGGAAATTTTCTTGTCAGGATACCTACTTGTTAAGAACCTGGTGTAAGAATCTGATTAAGGCTAACAAAATACACTGAACCAATAGTATCAAAGATGTGGAAATAAAATAGGTCAGGATTAAGTTTAAGAAATAAGTTC